>NC_091282.1:1151053216-1151363874 GCF_032444005.1 Ranitomeya imitator
ATTTTAAAATCGTCAGTTTTACTCAGAGATGTAAAAGTGAATACTCCACACATCAAAAACAACTACATCTAGCATTTTTTATGACCTCCATGATTTTAAAACCCCTTCATGACCCAGCCTATTTTGACCTTAAAGACCTTGCCGTTTTTTGCAATTCTGACCAGTGTCCCTTTATGAGGTAATAACTCAGGAATGCTTTGACGGATCCTAGCGGTTCTGAGATTGTTTTTTCGTGACATATTGTGCTTCATGTTAGTGGTAAATTTAGGTTAATAAATTCTGCGTTTATTTGTGATAAAAACGGAAATTTGGTGAAAATTTTGAAAATTTCGCAATTTTCACATTTTTAATTTTTATTCTGTTAAACCAGAGAGTTATGTGACACAAAATAGTTAATAAATAACATTTCTCACATGTATACTTTACATCAGCACAATTTTGGAAACAAAATTTTTTTTTGCTAGGAAGTTATAAGGGTTAAAATTTGACCAGCGATTTCTCATTTTTACAACGAAATTTACAAAACCATTTTTTTTAGGGACCACCTCACATTTGAAGTCAGTTTGAGGGGTCTATATGGCTGAAAATACCCAAAAGTGACACCATTCGAAAAAACGCACCCCTCAAGGTACTCAAAACCACATTCAAGAAGTTTATTAACCCTTCAGGTACTTCACAGCAGCAGAAGCAACATGGAAGGAAAAAATGAACATTTAACTTTTTAGTCACAAAAATTATCTTTTAGCAACAATTTTTTTATTTTCCCAATGGTAAAAGGAGAAACTGAACAACGAAAGTTGTTGACCAATTTGTCCTGAGTACGCTGATACCTCATATGTGGGGGTAAACCACTGTTTGGGCGCACGGCAGGGGTTGGAAGGGAAGGAGCGCCATTTGACTTTTTGAAATGAAAAATTGGCTCCACTCTTTAGCGGACACCATGTCACGTTTGGAGAGCCCCCGCGTGCCTAAAAATTGGAGCTCCCCCACAAGTGACCCCATTTTGGAAACTAGACGCCCCAAGGAACTTATCTAGATGCATAGTGAGCACTTTGAACCCCCAGGTGCTTCACAAATTGATCCGTAAAAATGAAGAAGTACTTTTTTTCACAAAAAAATTTTTTAGCCTCAATTTTTTCATTTTCACATGGGCAACAGGATAAAATGGATCCTAAAATTTATTGGGCAATTTCTCCTGAATACACCAATACCTCACATGTGGGGGTAAACCACTGTTTGGGCACATGGTAAAGCTCGGAAGGGAAGGAGCGCCATTTGACTTTTTGAATGAAAAATTATCTCCATCGTTAGCGGACACCATGTCGCGTTTGGAGAGCCCCTGTGTGCCTAAACTTTGGCGCTCCCCCACAAGTGACCCCATTTTGGAAACTAGACCCCCAAGGAACTTATCTAGATGCCTAGTGAGTACTTTAAACCCTCAGGTGCTTCACAAATTGATCTGTAAAAATGAAAAAGTACTTTTTTTTTCACAAAAAAATTCTTTTCGCCTCAATTTTGTCATTTTCACATGGGCAATAGGATAAAATGGATCATAAAATTTATTGGGCAATTCCTCCCGAGTACGCCGATACCTCATATGTGGGGGTAAACCACTGTTTGGGCACACGGCAGGGTTCGGAAGGGAAGGTGCGCTATTTGACTTTTTGAATGGAAAATTAGCTCCAATTGTTAGCGGACACCATGTCGCGTTTGGAGAGCCCCTGTGTGCCTAAACATTGGAGCTCCCCGACAAGTGGCCCCATTTTGGAAACTAGACCCCCCAAGGAACTTATCTAGATGTACATTGAGCACTTTAAACCCCAAGGTGCTTCACAGAAGTTTATAACGCAGAGCCATGAAAATAAAAAAATAATTTTTCTTTCCTCAAAAATGATTTTTTAGCCTGGAATTTCCTATTTTGCCAAGGGTAATAGGAGAAATTGGACCCCAAATGTTGTTGTCCAGTTTGTCTTGAGTACGATGATACCCCATATGTGGGGGTAAACCACTGTTTGGGCGCACGGCAGGGCTCGGAAGGGAAGGCACGCCATTTGGCTTTTTAAATGGAAAATTAGCTCCAATCATTAGCGGACACCATGTCACGTTTGGAGAGCCCCTGTGTGCCTAAACATTGGAGATCCCCCACAAATGACCCCATTTTGGAAACTAGACCCCCAAAGGAACTAATCTAGATGTGTCGTGAGGACTTTGAACCCCCAAGTGCTTCACAGAACTTTATAACGCAGAGCCATGAAAAAAAAAAAATATTTTCTCAAAAATGATTTTTTAGCCTGCAATTTTTTATTTTCCCAAGGGTAACAGGAGAAATTTGACCCCAAGAGTTGTTGTCCAATTTCTCCTGAGTACGCTGATACCCCATATGTGGGGGTAAACCACTGTTTGGGCGCACGGCAGGGCTCGGAAGGGAAGGCACGCCATTTGGCTTTTTAAATGGAAAATTAGCTCCAATCATTAGCGGACACCATGTCACGTTTGGAGAGCCCCTGTGTGCCTAAACATTGGAGATCCCCCACAAATGACCCCATTTTGGAAACTAGACCCCCAAAGGAACTAATCTAGATGTGTCGTGAGGACTTTGAACCCCCAAGTGCTTCACAGAACTTTATAACGCAGAGCCATGAAAAAAAAAAAAATATTTTCTCAAAAATGATTTTTTAGCCTGCAATTTTTTATTTTCCCAAGGGTAACAGGAGAAATTTGACCCCAAGAGTTGTTGTCCAATTTCTCCTGAGTACGCTGATACCCCATATGTGGGGGTAAACCACTGTTTGGGCGCACGGCAGGGCTCGGAAGGGAAGGCACGCCATTTGGCTTTTTAAATGGAAAATTAGCTCCAATCATTAGCGGACACCATGTCACGTTTGGAGAGCCCCTGTGTGCCTAAACATTGGAGATCCCCCACAAATGACCCCATTTTGGAAACTAGACCCCCAAAGGAACTAATCTAGATGTGTCGTGAGGACTTTGAACCCCCAAGTGCTTCACAGAACTTTATAACGCAGAGCCATGAAAAAAAAAAAAATATTTTCTCAAAAATGATTTTTTAGCCTGCAATTTTTTATTTTCCCAAGGGTAACAGGAGAAATTTGACCCCAAGAGTTGTTGTCCAATTTCTCCTGAGTACGCTGATACCCCATATGTGGGGGTAAACCACTGTTTGGGCACATGCCGGGGCTCGGAAGTGAAGTAGTGACGTTTTGAAATGCAGACTTTGATGGAATGCTCTGTGGGCGTCACGTTGCGTTTGCAGAGCCCCTTATGTGGTTAAACAGTAGAAACCCCCCACAAGTGACCCCATTTTGGAAACTAGACCCTGAAAGGAACTTATCTAGATATGTGGTGAGCACTTTGAACCCCCAAGTGCTTCACAGAAGTTTATAATGCAGAGCCGTGAAAATAATAAATACGTTTTCTTTCCTCAAAAATAATTATTTAGCCCAGAATTTTTTAATTTTCCCAAGGGTAACAGGAAAAATTTGACCCCAATATTTGTTGTCCAGTTTCTCCTGAGTACGCTGATACCCCATGTGTAGGGGTAAACCACTGTTTGGGCACACGTCGGGGCTCAGAAGGGAAGTAGTGACTTTTGAAATGCAGACTTTGATGGAATGGTCTGCTTGCGTCACGTTGCGTTTGCAGAGCCCCTGGTGTGCCTAAACAGTAGGAACCCCCCACAAGTGACCCCATTTTAGAAACTAGACCCCCCAAGTAACTTATCTAGATATGTGGTGAGCACTTTGAACCCCCAAGTGCTTCACAGACGTTTACAACGCAGAGCCGTGAAAATAAAAAATCATTTTTCCTTCCTCAAAAATGATGTTTTAGCAAGCATTTTTTTATTTTCACAAGGGTAACAGGAGAATTTGGACCCCAGTAATTGTTGCGCAGTTTATCCTGAGTATGCTGGTACCCCATATGTGGGGGTAAACCACTGTTTGGGGTTCGGAATTGAGGGAGCACCATTTGACTTTTTGAATACAAGATTGGCTGGAATCAATGGTGGTGCCATGTTGCGTTTGGAGACCGCTGATGTGCCTAAACAGTGGTAACCCCTCAATTCTAACTCAACACTAACCCCAACACACCCCTAACCTTAATCGCAACTGTAGCCATAACCCTAATCACAACCCTAACCCTAAGGCTATGTGCCCACGTTGCGGATTCGTGTGAGAATTTTCAGCATCATTTTTGAAATATCAGCGGGTAAAAGGCACTGCGTTTTACCTGTGGATTTTCCGCGGATTTCCAGTGTTTTTTGTGCGGATTTCACCTGCGGATTCCTATTGAGGAACAGGAGTAAAACGCTGCGGAATCCGCACAAAGAATTGGCATGCTGCGGAAAATACAATGCAGCGTTTCCGTGCGGTATTTTCTGCACCATGGGCACAGCGGATTTGGTTTTCCATAGGTTTACATGGAACTGTAAACCTGATGGAACACTACTGCGAATCCGCAGCGGCCAATCCGCTGCGGATCCGCAGCCAAATCCGCACCGTGTGCACATAGCCTAATTCTAAAGGTATGTGCACACGTTGTGGAAAACGCAGCGGATCCGCAGCAGTTTCCCATGAGTTTACAGTTCAATGTAAACCTATGGGAAACAAAAATCGCTGCACACATGCTGCAGAAAAACTGCACGGAAACGCAGCGGTTTACATTCCGCAGCATGTCACTTCTTTCTGCGGATTCCACAGCGGTTTTACAACTGCTCCAATAGAAAATCGCAGATGTAAAACCGCAGTGAAATGCGCAGAAAAAACACGGTAAATCCACCAAAAATTCGCAGCGGTTTAGCACTGCGGATTTATCAAATCCGCAGCGGAAAAATCCGCAGAGGACCAGAATACGTGTGCACATACCGAAACCCTAACCCGAGCCCTAACCCTAACCCTAACCCTAACCCTAACCCTAGCCCTAACCCTAACCCTAACCCTATTCTAACATTAGTGGAAAAAAAAAATTCTTTATTTTTTTATTGTCCCTACCTATGGGGTGACAAAGGGGGTGGGTCATTTATTATTTTTTTATTTTGATCACTGTGATAGATTATATCTCAGTGATCAAAATGCACTTTGGAACGAATCTGCCGGCCGGCAGATTCGGCGGGTGCACTGCGCATGCGCCCGCCATTTTGGAAGATGGCGGCGCCCAGGGAGAAGACGGACGGACCCCGGCAGGATCGGTAAGTATGATGGGGTGGGGGTGGAGCACGGGGGGGGATCGGAGCATGGGGGGGTGGATCGGAGCGCGGGGGGTGGAACGGAGCACGGGGGTGGAACAGAGCATGGGGGGTGGAATGGAGCACAGGGGGTGGTGGATCGGAGTGCAGGGGGGGTGATTGGAGCACGGGGGGGTGATTGGAGCATGAGGGGAGCGGACAAGAGCACGGGGGGAGCGGAGCACAGGACGGAGGGGAGCCGGAGCAGTGTACCGGACAGATTGGAGGGCTGGGGGGGCGATCGGTGGGGTGGGGTGAGGGCACATTAGTGTTTCCAGCCATGGCCGATGATATTGCAGCATCGGCCATGGCTGGATTGTAATATTTCACCAGTTTTAATAGGTGAAATATTACAAATCGCTCTGATTGGCAGTTTCACTTTCAACAGCCAATCAGAACGATCGTAGCCACCCCCCCTGGGCTAAACTACCACTCCCCCTGTCCCTGCAGATCGGGTGAAATGGGAGTTAACCCTTTCACCCGATCTGCAGGGACGCGATCTTTCCATGACGCCACATAGGCGTCACAGGTCGGATTGGCACCGACTTTCATGACGCCTACGTGGCGTCATGGGTCGGGAAGGGGTTAAGGACAGTACTATGTATTATAGGCATAGGATGAAAAAGTTGGCAACATATTGCAAAATCTATCTTTTTCCATTCTTTAAAGGGACACTGTCACCTGAATTTGGAGGGAACAATCTACAGCCATGGAGGCGGGGTTTGGGGTTTTTTAATTCACCCTTTCCTTACCCGCTGGCTGCATGCTGGCTGCAATATTGGATTGAAGTTCATTTTCTGTCCTCCGTAGTACATGCCTGCGCAAGGCAAGATTGCCTCCAAATTCAGGTGACAGTGTCCCTTTAAGACTGGCTTCTGTTAGAGCCTGGATGCTGGATGGAGAGTGATGCTCAAGTTGTTTCTACACAATTTTCTATAGGTGTTTTGCTTGGGTTCACATCAGGAGACATAGTTGGCTACTCAATTACTTACCCCCTGTCTTTCTTCAGAAATGCAATAACTGTATGTTTTTTGTATCATTGTCATGTTGAAAAAGTTTCCATCTACTGATTGTCGCATTCTTCTCTTTCAATATAGGGTAGGGAATCTGTGAATTTATGATACCATCAATGAAATGTAGCTCCCTGTCTACAGCACCATAAGGACACTACCACCTGGAAGTTTAATTTATGTACAGTATATACAGATGTATATACTGTATGTATTTATGCAGGTGATGTCTCACCAGGACATCTAATCATAAGCTGAGCCTGAGATCCCAAAGAGTAAGAGTATGTGTCCACGTTCAGGATTGCATCAGGATTTGGTCAGGATTTTTCATCAGTATTTGTAAGCCAAAACCAGGAGTGGAACAATTAGAGGAAAAGTAACACAGGTCAACAAAAAAAAAATTTTTTTCTGGTGTCCAAAATATTTTAATGAATTTGGGGTATTTTTGGGGTGCTGATTCTGAATATGCTATCAGTTTTGCCAGATTGGCTCAAGTTTTTGAGATTTTTGGTATCTTATTTATAGCACTTGTTGGTAAATGCGACGCATCATCTCATTAATTTCTTTGGATTAGTACTTGAACTGAGCAGTTCTCGATATAGTTTTGTGTTAATTAGTGTTCTAAAAGTTTGTTCATAGCTTGATTTTTGCACTAACTTTATGTTGTTGTCTGTTTTCCAGTGAAAAGCATGAACTCATCAAGAAGAAGTTGTCTTAACGATCCAGACTCATTCTGTTACATTTGTGGTGAATACACACTGCCAATACACACTTCATCATCATCAGGTGGGGGAAGGTCAGGTAACATGGTAACCACAGGTACAGGCACATCTTCACAATGAGGGACAGGCCTTCTTGCAGATTCCATGTTAGGATACTCCCATTTTCGTTTCTTATGCTTATTGAATCCTTGCACTTGCACTGCACAGAAATAACAGTCATCATGATGATTTTTTTGCTCTCTCCACACCATTGGAACACCAAATTTGAAGCTTTTTCTTTGTCCTTTGCTCCATTTTTGTAATAATTCGATACATGCTTTGCACACTATGTGTGGTGCCCAAAACTTGTCTTGGTCCCCAAGCATAACCCCAAAATAGGCAAAATACACTTTTTTTTACGAAGTCTGTTATGTTTCTTCTATGTTTTGGCAGTGTGTATTCACCACAAATGTAACAGAATGAGTCTGGATCGTTAAGACAACTTCTTCTTGATGAGTTCATGCTTTTCACTGGAAAACAGACAACATAAAGTTAGTGCAAAAATCAAGCTATGAACAAACTTTTAGAACACTAATTAACACAAAACTATATTGAGAACTGCTCAGTTCAAGTACTAATCCAAAGAAATTAATGAGATGATGCGTCGCATTTACCAACAAGTGCTATAAATAAGATACCAAAAATCTCAAAAACTTGAGCCAATCTGGCAAAACTGATGACATATTCAGAATCAGCACCCCAAAGTTACCCTAAATTCGATGAAATATCTTTGGCACCAAAAATGCTGTTGACCAGTGAATAAGAAACATATGCACCACTTCTGTATTTATCATCCACTCCTGGTTTTGGCTTACAAAACTGATGGAAAATCCTGACCAAATCCTGATGCAATCCTGAACGTGGACACATACCCTAAGAATACTTCTGACCTCGACCATGAACCATTTTCATGCGAAGTGATCAGCTGATTTTTAATACTTATATCATACGTATAACTGTATTTTTTTTTAAAGTCTACAGATTTTATACTGTGCACATGTATTATTTTGTACATTGAGAAGCTAACTCACAAAAATATTCTAAAATCTTGTTTGATAAAAAAAATGTATATTTTAGTCTTGTAAAAAATCAAGAGAATTGAAATTTATCATAACAAACTTTAATAAATTGACTATAAAGAACTGTGAAAAATATTCTATGGAGAAATAGAAGGAAAAACTGTTGTAAATTATTCCCTCAGTCTGCACAGTGCCTGATAGAGCCTATCAACATCTCAAAGGAACAAACAAGAAAATAAATGTCCTAAACACAATATGATGTAAGAAGTACATCTAGAAAGTTGTTTATGGAGCTGTAAAATCACAGAAAAGTTTGGAAGTCATGTAGCCAATAACATAATGAAAATAAATGGCTTGAAAACACAGACTTTAAAGCAATCTATTTAGCTTACCTGACTCATCGAAAGGATAAATGTGTGTTCCATCATTTGCTAATTTTTTTTAAAAGAAAAAGTGATTTCATTCTTAAAGTGCACATTATTTATTTTCTATGTTTGAAATTCACTAAATGTTAACTTGTTTTTTCTCTGAGTGCTCTGATTTCTGCCAAAATATCAAAAACAATAATGGGAAATTTAGATTGTGAGTCCCTGTAGCTACTGTGAGTGATAACACATAGGATATGTTACTGTATATACTTGCACTATATAAACAAGCCAAAATGAATAAGTGAACTGTAAAAATATGTCCATTAAAATGTTTTTGCTGTCAGCTTCTTATTGCCCATTAAACTATTAAAAATTCCAGGAAGTGGACTGAAGAAAAAGTGTTGTATAATTGAGGCTTTTGAGACATGTCTATTAAACCAGAAATCAAACTCTTAATTCACATGGAATGGAACAAATAGAGGAAAAGTATAACCTGAAAGTGTTTCGAACACTAGGTTCTTAGTCCTCACTACAGAGAGAGGCAGGTCACATTTCCTTATGTGAAACCTCCACAGGTGAAGAAATAATTAACACACCCAAGAGGAGAAAAAAAAAAGGTGAATTTAGAATCCAAATCTGGAACAGCAAAATAACCAAGGAAATGACAGTAGCAAAAGAATGACAAGTAACAAAAACAAGAAAAAAATGAACAAATACATGGACAATTGTTAAAATACATGGAGAAAAAACAGGAATACATAAGATCAATCGATATTAGTAAAATAGCATGATTTCTTTTCTGAGATTTAATCCTAAAGGGGCCCTAGAATTAAGATTTAAAATCCAAAAGGCTTCCCTGTCTCGTAATGTTCGTTCTCTGTCCCCACCTCGCATGTTTTTATAAATCTGTTCAATTGCATAGATTTTTAAGTATGAGGTGCGTCTATTGTGAGCTTTTATAAAATGGTTAGACGCATTGGAAACATGTCTAATAGAGGGCTGTACAATGTCATTTAGATATTCCCGAAATCTCTCTGCCAGGTTACTTGTTTTCTATTTTCTGTAAAAGTACTTTAGTTAGAATTTTGAAAATCTAGGTAATCCTCAGGTATATAATTATTAGTAATTTCCAGTTATTCATATATTTTTATGTTACAGACATTTCGGTATAACAGCCTTTTTTTGGGACTACCCCATATTCACGCACCTGGGGCCTTTTAGGCCTGTACTAGGTTTACATGTGATACTCAGTCTTTTTGTCTGTATTGTTGCTGGGGAAGAACTTTTATGACTCTGCTATTGCTGGCAAGAGTGTGGATTCTGCATGACAACATGGTCATGTTATTTACTGTGGCAAAGAAGCTGATGCTTCAGTCCAAAAAGACCTATGTTCCGACATAGTAAAAACACTTGCTCTACCAATTTTCAATTCAGGAAAAAATGTTACAATGGATAATTACTTTACCAATTTTGAAATGGCCAACTTTTTGCTTCAAAAGCAACTTACACTTGTTGGTACTATGAGGCCAAACCGCCGCGAAATTCCTTCTATCATGAAGCACAATGCACAGCGAACAATCTATGAGAGTGTATTCGGTTTCTGCAATCAAGCAACAATGGTGTCTTATAAAGCTAAGAAAGAAAAATCCATGATATTACTGAGTACAATGCATCATGATGGAAGTATTGACACCAATGACAGGAAAAAAAAACCTGAAATCATACTGCATTATAATAAGACAAAAGGAGGTGTCGACAAGATGGACGAAATGATTGGAGAGTATTCGTGCAAAAGGCAGACTAAACGTTGGCCTGTTGCCCTTTTTTCCAATATCCTTGATGTGTCAGCCCTCAATAGCTACCTTGTTTATTGTCAAACTAATCCAGAATTCCATGCCAACAGGAAAGACAAGAGACGTCTATTTTTGACAGAACTTTGTTATGAACTTTTGATGCCCACTATGCTGGAGAGAAGTAGCATGATATGCTTATCAAGGCAAATTATGGAGGCAATGATCCGATGTGGAATACGCTTTCTGGAACATCCAGAGCAAAGAGAAAAAAAAAGAAAGTGCTGCTATATTTGTCCAGCAAAGAAGGAAAGAAAATCGGAGCGTTTCTGTTCTCCTTGCGGACAAAATGTATGCAAGGAACATTCAGCCGAAAAAATAATATGCGAGAATGGTCGGGGGAATATGTAAAGTTACAAATAAATATTCCTGCACCAAGTTTGCTACAACCAAGAAATGTTTTCATAACAAAATTGCATATAGAATGCCTATATTTGGCGTGCCTGTTTACTTACCTTTTTGTAGTTTTATGCACATAATTATGTTTTGAAATATACACATCTTAGGCTGTGTTCCCAGTAGCGCTGGGGTTCGCCAGAAGGGGATCCATAATGGATCGACCTCCTGGTAACTCCAGCTAAGGCTGCCGGAATGGCAGGATTCCGCCAGCCTTAGCTGGGGTCACCAGGAGGTCAGATCCATTACGGATCCCCTACTGGCGGACCGCAGCGCTAGTTGGAATGCATCCTTACCTTGCAATTGTAAAATAAATTTTGAAAAGTATTTTTATTTGAGTTATTCCATGTTATTTGCACACAGGCCTAAAAGGTCCCTAGGTGCGTGAATATGGGGTAGTCCCTAAAAAAGGTTGTTATACCAAAATGCCTATAACATAAAAATATATGAACAACTGGAAATTACTAACAACTATATACAGTGGGGCAAAAAAGTATTTAGTCAGTCAGCAATAGTGCAAGTTCCACCACTTAAAAAGATGAGATGTGTCTGTAATTTACATCATAGGTAGACCTCAACTATGGGAGACAAACTGAGAAAAAAAAATCCAGAAAATCACATTGTCTGTTTTTTTATCATTTTTTTTGCATATTATGGTGGAAAATAAGTATTTGGTCAGAAACAAACAATCAAGATTTCTGGCTCTCACAGACCTGTAACTTCTTCTTTAAGAGTCTCCTCTTTCCTCTACTCATTATCTGTAGTAATGGCACCTGATTAAACTTGTTATCAGTATAAAAAGTCACCTGTGCACACCCTCAAACAGTCTGACTCCAAACTCTACTATGGTGAAGACCAAAGAGCTGTCAAAGGACACCAGAAACAAAATTGTAGCCCTGCACCAGGCTGGGAAGACTGAATCTGCAATAACCAACCAGCTTGGAGTGAAGAAATCAACAGTGGGAGCAATAATTAGAAAATGGAAGACATACAAGACCACTGATAATCTCCCTCGATCTGGGGCTCCACGCAAAATCCCACCCCGTGGGGTCAGAATGATCACAAGAACGGTGAGCAAAAATCCCAGAACCACGCGGGGGGACCTAGTGAATGAACTGCAGAGAGCTGGGACCAATGCAACAAGGCCTACCATAAGTAACACACTATGCCACCATGGACTCAGATCCTGCAGTGCCAGACGTGTTCCACTGCTTAAGCCAGTACATGTCCGGGCCCGTCTGAAGTTTGCTAGAGAGCATTTGGATGATCAAGAGGAGTTTTGGGAGAATGTCCTATGGTCTGATGAAACCAAACTGGAACTGTTTGGTAGAAAAACAACTTGTCGTGCTTGGAGGAAAAAGAATACTGAGTTGCATCCATCAAACACCGTACCTACTGTAAAGCATGGTGGTGCAAACATCATGCTTTGGGGCTGTTTCTCTGCAAAGGGGCCAGGACGACTGATCCGGGTACATGAAAGAATGAATGGGGCCATGTATCATGAGATTTTGAGTGCAAACCTCCTTTTATCAGCAAGGGCATTGAAGATGAAACGTGGCTGGGTCTTTCAACATGACAATGATCCAAAGCACACCGCCAGGGCAACGAAGGAGTGGCTTCGTAAGAAGCATTTCAAGGTCCTGGAGTGGCCTAGCCAGTCTCCAGATCTCAACCCTATAGAAAACCTTTGGAGGGAGTTGAAAGTCCGTGTTGCCAAGCGAAAAGCCAAAAACATCACTGCTCTAGAGGAGATCTGCATGGAGGAATGGGCCAACATACCAACAACAGTGTGTGGAAACCTTGTGAAGACTTACAGAAAACGTTTGACCTCTGTCATTGCCAACAAAGGATATATTACAAAGTATTGAGATGAAATTTTGTTTCTGACCAAATACTTATTTTCCACCATAATATGCAAATAAAATGTTAAAAAAACAGACAATGTGATTTTCTGGATTTTTTTTTCTCAGTTTGTCTCCCATAGTTGAGGTCTACCTATGATGTAAATTACAGACGCCTCTCATCTTTTTAAGTGGTGGAACTTGCACTATTGCTGACTGACTAAATACTTTTTTTCCCCACTGTACCTGAGGAATACCTAGAGTTTCAAAATTCTAACTAAAGTACTTTTACAGAAAATAGAAAACAAGTAACCTGGCAGGCCTGCAAGGCCCCAGGTATGCATCCGCCAGCCTTAGCTAGGGTCACCAGGAGGTCAGATCCATTACGGAATCCCATCCTGGCGGACCCCTGCGCCAGTGGGAATGCATCCTTACTTTGCAATAAACTTTGAAAAGTATTTTTATTTGAGTTATTCCATGATAATTGTAAACAGGCCTAAAAGGCCCCAGGTGCGTGAATGTGTAGATTTCTATGGGTATGCGTTCTAGGGTTAATTTCCGTATTTTGGACCTAACGTAAAGTAAATTATAATCTGTGCATTCTATAATGTAGATCAAGTAGTCTGAGTTACAATTCAAATAATACGTTTTTTTGTTTTTTAGCACAGAAGAATGATGTGGTTTTTTAACATAAGTGTACGTTTTACATAAAAATGATCCACATCTGAAGAAGCCTTTTGTGGGCAACCAATTGGAGGAATTATTAGAGACATTTGATAATAAAAAACTTGGAGCAAGTGCAGCACCTAGAGTAGGAGCTTTCCTCGATACAATTTTAATACCGTCATTCAAAATCACTAAAGTGTCATCTCGTAGAATATTTGAATTTCGGCGAACAATGTTGGATATAGATTTAAAATGAGTACTATAGGTGAGTATTAGCATTTGTTGGAGATTGTACTAACTCTGCGGTATTATTACTAGTCTGATTTGAACTACCGTTCAACTGTGCTGATCTTGGCTTTCTGTCTGCCAAACTGAAAGCTCTATCTATGGCCCATTTTGGATATTTTCTGTTTTTAAGACGTTCCCGAATAGTGATTTTTTTCCCTGTTAAAAGTGGTTTCCTCAATGCAGTTTCTTTTAGCTCTGATTGTCTCCCCCACAGGAATAGCTTTGATAGTATGACTTGGATGAAAACTGCTTGCATGCAAGATTGTATTGCCCACAGTGGGCTTGCGATAGGTTTGCGTTTTAACAACTTGGTGCGGGACTCCAGATATAGCTAGATCAAGAAAATTAATATGATCACTATTCCATGTGAATGTAAATTGCAAATTGAAGGGGTTATTGTTGATTTAAAAGATAAAACTATCAATAGAAAAAGAATCACCCTTCCAAATTAGCAGTAAGTCATCTATGAATCTCAGGTACCATTGTATATGCGATAGGAATTGATTATCAATAGAGTTGAGCGACCTTGACCTTTTTAGAGTCGAGCCGGGTTTTGCGAAACCCGACTATGTCCAAAGTCGGGTCGAGTGAAATCGGCCGATTATGACGTAAAGTCGGGATCGACCGAAACACGAAACCCAATGCAAGTCAATGGGGCAGCATAGTCGGCAGTGAGTGGGGGCCAGGAAAACACCTAGAGTGCCCATTTTAATGTCAAAACCATCCATTCTTCTTAATGAAGCTTGTCAAGCGTAATTTACCTTATAATAATTGGAAGGCATTTGAAATTGGGGGTCATTTGGCTAAAGTTGTGGGGGGTAGGGCTGGTTCAAGTAATTAGTGGGCCCAGGAAATCTGGACCACGTCACGGCAGTGGAGCAGGGAGAGGTAAGTATTTCAACTTTGCAAGTGCTGTGAACCTGAGCAAGCAGGGGGGGCCCACTCGTTGGCATTGGCACTGGCACAGGGCCCCTCAAAGTACAGCGGTGTGTTTGCACGGCGGGGGCGCCTCCCACCGGCAGCAACACTTTTGCGTACTATGAGAGGCCCTGTGCCAGTGACGTCGCCAACTAGTATTCCTCCCCCCACCTGATGAAGGAACCTGCACTTTCATCTGCACCTTCCTCTTTGTCCCCGTGTAAGGTGGTATGGTATGCGGGAAGAGCAACCTGACTTTCAGCAGGGTCACAATGTTGTTGTGTAGCGTGCACGGGGAATGTTGCGTTATGGGTCAATGTACCAGCAGACTCATCTATCACTGGCTGGGCAATGGGCACGATGAAGTGGAAACACAGATATAGGCCCAAAGAAGAAAGTGGGCTAAATGCAGTTCAAAATTGGTAACACAGGAATAACCAGGGGGCATTGCAGTGGAGGACAACTGGAATGAGAGGCTGACACAGAGAGTAGGGCCAAATCAGTAAGTAGTCGAAATGCAGTTCAAAATTGGCAACCGTAGTAAACAGGCGGCACAGCTTTGTTCAGTGGAGGAGAACAGCAAGGAGTGGCAGACACCGATAGTAGGCCCCAAACCAACTAGTACGCCAAATGCAGTTGTTCCATTTAACCACAATTTAATGAGAGCCTGAAGATAGAAGCTCAGGAAAGGCAACCTGGGGAACACCTTGGAGTGTAACACACCATCTCTCTCCACCCCATACCCATTTTGTATGGCCTAATGCAGTGTACTTTTCTACAACTACTAAACGAGAGTCGGAAGACCGAAGCAATGGCAAGGAAACCTGGGGAACACCTTAGAGTGTAACACACCCTCTCTCTACACCCCATACCCAATTTGAAGGTCTAATGCAGTGTAGTTTCCAAGAACTACTAAACGAGAGCCGGAAGATCGAAGCTCAGGAAAGGCAACCTGGGGAACACCTTGGAGTGTAACACACCCTCTCGCTACACCCCATACCCAATTTGAAGGCCTAATGCAGCGTAGTTTCCAACAACTACTAAACGAGAGCCGGAAGATCGAAGCTCAGGAAAGGCAACCTGGGGAACACCTTGGAGTGTAACAAACCCTCTCTCTACACCCCATACCCAATTTGTAGGCCTAATGCAGCGTAGTTTCCGACAACTACTAAACGAGAGCCGGAATATCGAAGCTCAGGAAAGGCAACCTGGGGAACACCTTGGAGTGTAACACACCCTCTCTCTACACCCCATACCCAATTTGTAGGCCTAATGCAGCGTAGTTTCCGATAACTACTAAACGAGAGCCGGAATATCGAAGCTCAGGAAAGGCAACCTGGGGAACACCTTGGAGTGTAACACACCGTCTCTCTACACCCCATACCCAATTTGAAGGCCTAATGCAGTGTAGTTTCCAAGAACTACTAAACGAGAGCCGGAAGATCGAAGCTCAGGAAAGGCAACCTGGGGAACACCTTGGAGTGGAACACACCATCTCTCTACACCCCATACCCAATTTGAAGGCCTAATGCAGCGTAGTATCCAACAACTACTAAACGAGAGCCGGTAGATCGAAGCTCAGGAAAGGCAACCTGGGGAACACCTTGGAGTGTAACACAACGTCTCTCTACACCACGGAAGGGATGATTCTTAGGAAGGAAGGCTGTTGGAAATAAGCATTGCGCGTCCGAGGGTGATTAGATTCTTATTAGGTATATACTCACCCTCGGACGCGCCCTGCTTCTTTATTTGGAATGAATGTTTATTTGCAATGTGGTGTTGACTTTCTCTATTATTTTGGTAATTAATGATTTTATTATTTTCATTATTTTGCATCTTCTCGGCAATAATATAAAGAAGACGCGACAGGACAACACTCGGTGGATGCCATATGTGTGTTTTCAATTTAAAAAACCTTTCAGTTAACTACTTGCAGGAGAAAGTAATTGTAGCTGGTGGCCATTTTTAGTACTGTACCAGATTTTAGCTGTTTGTTTGTTTTTAATGTCAAAATGTCTGCATTTGATATCTCACCAGTATTTTCTTTTTTATAAGCAAAATCCTTTTTTTTTTATTTTATGATGTTGGTTCAAGGGGTACACGGGCAGCAGTAGACAGGTCAGTGGAGGCCTAGTGGAAGGAGGGACCGCAGACAGGCTTCGAAGCCCTAACATAATAAATTGGGCTGCCTGTAGGCAATTTAAAATTGGTTCCAGGGGAACACGGGCAGCAGTAGACAGGTCAGTGGAGGCCTAGAGGAAGGAGGGACCGCAGATGCGCCAATGTTTCCCCCATACCAAATTTGTAGGCCTAATGCAGTGTAGTTTCCAACAACTACTAAACGAGAGCCGGAATTTCGAAGCTCAGGAAAGGCAACCTGGGGAACACCTTGGAGTGTAACACACCCTCTCTCTACACCCCATACCCAATTTGAAGGCCTAATGCAGTGTAGTTTCCAACAACTACTAAACGAGAGCCGGAATATCGAAGCTCAGGAAAGGCAACCTGGGGAACACCTTGGAGTGTAACACACCCTCTCTCTACACCCCATACCCAATTTGAAGGCCTAATGCAGTGTAGTTTCCAAGAACTACTAAACGAGAGCCGGTAGATCGAAGCTCAGGAAAGGCAACCTGGGGAACACCTTGGAGTGTAACACAACGTCTCTCTACACGACGGAAGGGCTGATTCTTAGGAAGGAAGGCTGTTGGAAATAAGCATTGCGCGTCCGAGGGTGATTAGATTCTTATTAGGTATATACTCACCCTCGGACGCGCCCTGCTTCTTTATTTGGAATGAATGTTTATTTGCAATGTGGTGTTGACTTTCTCTATTATTTTGGTAATTAATGATTTTATTATTTTCATTATTTTGCATCTTCTCGGCAATAATATAAAGAAGACGCGACAGGACAACACTCGGTGGATGCCATATGTGTGTTTTCAATTTAAAAAAACTTTCAGTTAACTACTTGCAGGAGAAAGTAATTGTAGCTGGTGGCCATTTTTAGTACTGTACCAGATTTTAGTTGTGTGTTTGTTTTTAATGTTAAAATGTCTGCATTTGATATCTCACCAGTATTTTCTTTTTTATAAGCAAAATACTTATTTTTATATTTTCTGATGTTGGTTCCAGGGGTACACGGCCAGCAGTGCCCTGGTCAGTGTAGTAGTAGTTGAAAGAATGGACCGCAGACAGGCATCGAAGGCCTAAAATAAAAACACATGGCTGTAGGCAATTTTAAATTGGTTCCAGGGGTACACGGACAGCAGTGGTGTGGTCAGTGGAGGCCTAGTGGAAGGAGTGACCGCAGACAGGCATCGAAGGCCTAAAATAATAACACATGGCTGTAGGCAATTTTAAATTGGTTCCAGGGGTACACGGGCAGCAGTGACCTGGTCAGTGTAGTAGTAGTTGAAAGAATGGACCGCAGACAGGCATCGAAGGCCTAAAATAAAAAAATTGGGCTGGCTGTAGGCAATTTTAAATTGGTTCCAGGGGTACACGGGCAGCAGTGGTGTGGTCAGTGGAGGCCTAGTGGAAGGAGTGACCGCAGACAGGCATCGAAGGCCTAAAATAATAACACATGGCTGTAGGCAATTTTAAATTGGTTCCAGGGGTACACGGACAGCAGTGGTGTGGTCAGTGGAGGCCTAGTGGAAGGAGTGACCGCAGACAGGCATCGAAGGCCTAAAATAATAACACATGGCTGTAGGCAATTTTAAATTGGTTCCAGGGGTACACGGGCAGCAGTGGTGTGGTCAGTGGAGGCCTAGTGGAAGGAGTGACCGCAGACAGGCATCGAAGGCCTAAAATAATAACACATGGCTGTAGGCAATTTTAAATTGGTTCCAGGGGTACACGGGCAGCAGTGACCTGGTCAGTGTAGTAGTAGTTGAAAGAATGGACCGCAGACAGGCATCGAAGGCCTAAAATAAAAAAATTGGGCTGGCTGTAGGCAATTTTAAATTGGTTCCAGGGGTACACGGGCAGCAGTGGTGTGGTCAGTGGAGGCCTAGTGGAAGGAGTGACCGCAGACAGGCATCGAAGGCCTAAAATAATAACACATGGCTGTAGGCAATTTTAAATTGGTTCCAGGGGTACACGGACAGCAGTGGTGTGGTCAGTGGAGGCCTAGTGGAAGGAGTGACCGCAGACAGGCATCGAAGGCCTAAAATAATAACACATGGCTGTAGGCAATTTTAAATTGGTTCCAGGGGTAGACGGGCAGCAGTGACCTGGTCAGTGTAGTAGTAGTTGAAAGAATGGACCGCAGACAGGCATCGAAGGCCTAAAATAAAAAAATTGGGCTGGCTGTAGGCAATTTTAAATTGGTTCCAGGGGTACACGGACAGCAGTGGTGTGGTCAGTGGAGGCCTAGTGGAAGGAGTGACCGCAGACAGGCATCGAAGGCCTAAAATAATAACACATGGCTGTAGGCAATTTTAAATTGGTTCCAGGGGTACACGGACAGCAGTGGTGTGGTCAGTGGAGGCCTAGTGGAAGGAGTGACCGCAGACAGGCTTCCAAGGCCTAACATAACAAACTTGGGCTGGCTGTAGGCACTTTTAAATTGGTTCCAGGGGTACACGGGCAGCAGTGGTCTGGTCAGTGGAAGTCTAGTGGAAGGAGTGACCGCAGACAGGCTTCCAAGGCCTAACATAACAAAATTGGGCTGGCTGTAGGCACTTTAAATTGGTTCCAGGGGTACATGGGCAGCAGTGTATGGTCAGTGGAAGTCTAGTGGAAGGAGTGACGGCAGACAGTCTTCGAAGGCCTAACATAACAAAATTGGGCTGACTGTAGGCACTTTTAAATTGGTTCCAGGGTAACACGGCCAGCAGTGGCCTGGTCAGTGTAGTAGTTGTAGAAAGAAGGGACCGCAGACAGGCTTCGAAGGCCTAACATAACAAAAATGTCAAAACAATGGTATTGTCAGTGCCAGGCATTGAAGGATGTCAGCGCCTAGACTACACATTGGTGAAGCTGTGAGAGATAATTTTGCTAGTGGTAGAGCACTGTTTGAGCTGGGGGGGGGAACTGTCTTGTGGCCGGCGTTACAGGCACAGGGCCCCTCATATTACAACGGTGTGTCTGACGTTGGGTGCGCACCACCACCGCCAGAGACACTTTATTGTACTATGAGGGACCCAGTGGCAGTGCCGTCGACCAAAAGCGGCCACACCCACCTCTTCAGACAAACAGCATTCTCAAGGGTCCAAGCGCAAAGTGGCGATAGCACGGCCCCGTGTGGGGAGTTTGGCCATTTCGTGAGGTGGAAACATGTCGTATGCTGGACAATCAGGTGAAGAAAATTACGAGATTGGAAAAGTCATTCAGAATAGTCCACAGGCAAGACCTTTTCATAGGAAAGCTAGGTGTCAGCCGGGCAGGGTGGGGCAAAAGATTTTGAAATCCAGTTGTGGTTCATTTTAATGAAGGTTAGATCATCTACATTTTGGGTAGCCAGACGAGTCCTTTTTTCTGTTAGTATTGAACCTGCAGCACTGAATACTCTTTCTGATAGGACACTAGCTGCCGGGCAAGCAAGCTCCTGCAATGCATATTCTGCCAATTCTGGCCAGGTGTCTAATTTGGATGCCCAGTAATCAAATGGGAATGACGGTTGAGGGAGAACGTCGATAAGGGATGAAAAATAGTTTGTAACCATACTGGACAAATGTTGTCTCCTGTCACTTTGAATTGATGCTGCAGTACCTGTCCTGTCTGCGGTCATAGAAAAATCACTCCACAACCTGGTCAGAAAACCCCTCTGGCCAACGCCACTTCTGATTTCTGCCCCTCTAACACCTCTGGTCTGCTGGCCCCTGGAGCTCGTGTGAGAACGATCACGGGCGCTGTGTGCAGGGAATGCCAGAAGCAAACGGTCAACAAGAGTTGATTGTTTTGTTGCTAATATTAGTTCCAAGTTCTCATGTGGCATAATATTTTGCAATTTGCCTTTATAGCGAGGATCAAGGAGGCAGGCCAACCAGTAATCGTCATCGTTCATCATTTTTGTAATGCGTGTGTCCCTTTTGAGGATACGCAAGGCATAATCCGCCATGTGGGCCAAAGTTCCCGTTGTCAAATCTGCGGTTGTGCTTGGTTGAGGGGCAGTTGCAGGCAAATCTACGTCACTTGTGTCCCTCAAAAAACCAGAACCCGGCCTTGCCACGCCACCAATTTCCCGTGCCCCCGGGAAAGCTTCCTCATTAAAAATATACTCATCCCCATCATCCTCCTCATCCTCCACCTCCTCTTCGCCCGGTACCTCGTCATGTACACTGCCCTGACCAGACAATCGCTGACTGTCATCAAGGCTTTCCTCTTCCTCTGGTGCAGACGCCTGATCCTTTATGTGCGTCAAACTTTGCATCAGCAGACGCATTAGGGGGATGCTCATGCTTATTATGGCGTTGTCTGCACTAACCAGCCGTGTGCATTCCTCAAAACACTGAAGGACTTGACACATGTCTTGAATCTTCGACCACTGCACACCTGACAACTCCATGTCTGCCATCCTACTGCCTGCCCGTGTATGTGTATCCTCCCACAAAAACATAACAGCCCGCCTCTGTTCGCACAGTCTCTGAAGCATGTGCAGTGTTGAGTTCCACCTTGTTGCAACGTCTATGATTAGGCGATGCTGGCGAAGGTTCAAAGAACGCTGATAGGTCTGCATACGGCTGGAGTGTACAGGCGAACGGCGGATATGTGCGCAAAGTCCACGCACTTTGAGGAGCAGGTCGGATAACCCCGGATAACTTTTCAGGAAGCACTGCACCACCAGGTTTAAGGTGTGAGCCAGGCAAGGAATGTGTTTCAGTTGGGAAAGGGAGATGGCAGCCATGAAATTCCTTCCGTTATCACTCACTACCTTGCCTGCCTCAAGATCTACAGTGCCCAGCCACGACTGCGTTTCTTGCTGCAAGAACTCGGACAGAACTTCCGCGGTGTGTCTATTGTCGCCCAAACACTTCATAGCCAATACAGCCTGCTGACGTATGCCAGTAGCTGCCCCATAATGGGAGACCTGGTGTGCAACAGTGGCAGGTGCGGATGGAGTGTTTGTGCGACTGCGGTCTGTGGACGAGCTCTTGCTTCTGCAGGAGGACGAGGAGGAGGAGGAGGAGGGGGTGCGAACGGCTACAGACAACTGTTTACTAGACCGTGGGCTAGGCAGAACTGTCCCAAACTTGCTGTCCCCTGTGGACCCTGAATCCACCACATTTACCCAGTGTGCCGTGATGGACACGTAACGTCCCTGGCCATGCCTACTGGTCCATGCATCTGTTGTCAGGTGCACCTTTGTGCTCACAGATTGCCTGAGTGCATGGACGATGCGCTCTTTAACATGCTGGTGGAGGGCTGGGATGGCTTTTCTGGAAAAAAAGTGTCGACTGGGTAGCTCGTAGCGTGGTACAGCGTAGTCCATCAGGTCTTTGAAAGCTTCGCTTTCAACTAACCGGTAGGGCATCATCTCTAACGAGATTAGTCTAGCTATGTGGGCGTTCAAACCCTGTGTACGCAGATGCGAGGCTAAGTATTTCCTTTTTCTAACCATAGTCTCATGTAGGGTGAGCTGGACTGGAGAGCTGGAGATCGTGGAACTAGCGGGGGTGCCGGTGGACATGGCAGACTGAGAGACGGTGGGAGATGGTATTGTTGCCGCCGGTGCCCTAGATGCAGTGTTTCCTACTACGAAACTGGTGATTCCCTGACCCTGACTGCTTTGGCCTGGCAAAGATACCTGCACAGATACAGCAGGTGGTGCGCTAAATGGTGGTCCTACACTGCCGGAAGGGATGTTGCGTTGATGACTAGCTTCATTGGCCGAGGGTGCAACAACCTTAAGGGACGTTTGGTAGTTAGTCCAAGCTTTCAAATGCATGGTGGTTAAATGTCTATGCATGCAACTAGTATTGAGACTTTTCAGATTCTGACCTCTGCTTAAGGAAGTAGAACATTTTTGACAGATGACTTTGCGCTGATCAATTGGATGTTGTTTAAAAAAATGCCAGACTGCACTCTTTCTAGCATCGGATACCTTTTCAGGCATTGCAGACTGAGCTTTAACCGGATGGCCACGCTGTCCTCCACCAGGTTTTGGCTTTGCCACGCGTTTTGGGCAAGATACGGGCCCGGCAGATGGAACCTGTGGCGATGTTGATGCCTGCTGCGGCCCCTCCTCCTCCTCTGCTTCAGAACTGCTGCCGCCTGCACCCTGTTCCCCTAATGGCTGCCAATCGGGGTCAAGAACTGGGTCATCTAATAACTCTTCTTGTACCTCCTGCGCAACTTCGTCTGTGTCACCGTGTCGTTCGGTGGTATAGCGTTCGTGATGGGGCAACATAGTCTCATCAGGGTCTGATTCTTGATCAGCACCCTGCGAGGGCAATGTTGTGGTCTGAGTCAAAGGACCAGCATAGTAGTCTGGCTGTGGCTGTGCGTCAGTGCACTCCATGTCAGATTCAATTTGTAATGGGCATGGACTGTTAACTGCTTCACTTTCTAAGCCAGGGACGGTATGTGTAAAGAGCTCCATGGAGTAACCCGTTGTGTCGCCTGCTGCATTCTTCTCTGTTGTTGTTTTTGCTGAAGAGGACAAGGAAGTGACTTGTCCCTGACCGTGAACATCCACTAACGACGCGCTGCTTTTACTTTTACCAGTTTCACGAGATGAGGCAAAAGAGCTAGAGGCTGAGTCAGCAAGATAAGCCAAAACTTGCTCTTGCTGCTCC
Organism: Ranitomeya imitator; assembly: GCF_032444005.1. NCBI lineage: Eukaryota > Metazoa > Chordata > Amphibia > Anura > Dendrobatidae > Ranitomeya > Ranitomeya imitator. The sequence goes on from NC_091282.1 coordinate 1,151,076,317, forward strand.
GGCTTTAAAAGCGGTTTTCCTAATCCCAGAAAAGGGAGCGTTCGAGGCCTTGTGTAGCCGGACGACGAACCTGGCTCCACAGCTCCAGACTTAGGTGCAATATTTTTTCCCCCACGACCACCTGATGCTCCACCACTACCACTACCCTCATTACCAGCTGACAATGAACGCCCCCGGCCACGACCTCTTCCACTAGACTTCCTCATTGTTTTAAAAACGTAACCAAACTAACGTTATTTGTTGCAGTCACACAACTTACACGGTGAGCTATAACTTCAGTATGATTTAGCTACCCCTTTACAGGTTGGTGAGACCACAGCGAAAATCAGGCCCAATGTTACACACTCTTTTTTTGGTGGCTGCAAATTAGAGAGATGCCCCACACGCAGGACTGTCACTGAAGCACAAATGTTAATATTAATGTCACACTATTATTTTTTTTTTATTTTTATTTTTTTCAGGAACACTTTAGAAACCCCCCCAAAAAAAAAAAAAAGATTTTTGCAGGGAGAATTTAGAAAACAAATGTAACAAACTATATGCTTTCTATGGGCCACTGAGTGAGAGATGACGCACACAGGAATCAGGAGTGGCACACAAGCCCAGAGGCCAATATTTTTCTACCAATGATTGATGGAGTTATTTTCTCTGGTAGATTTTGGAACCCAAATCAAGGAAAAAAAATGTAGGCTTTCTATGGACCACAATTGGAGAAAGAGAGAGAGAGAGAGAGAGATGGCACACCCAGGAGTCAAGACTGGCACACAAGCAGAAAGGCCAATATTAATCTCCCACTGTTTTTTTTTTTTTTTTTTTTTTTTTTTTTTTTTTCAGGGAGACTTTAGAAAAAAAAATAATAAAAAAAATATGATTTTATCAGGAAGAATTTAGAAACCAAATAAAATAAAATGATTTTTTCAGGGAGAATTTATAAAACAAATAAAAACAAAAATAGGCGTTCTATGGCCCACTGACTGAGAGATGACGCACACAGGAGTCAGGAGTGGCACACAAACCCAGAGGCCAATATTTTTCTACCAATGATTGATGTAGTTATTTTCTCTGGTAGATTTTAGAACCCAAATCAAGGAAAAAAAATATAGGCTTTCTATGGACCACAATTGGAGAGAGAGAGAGAGAGAGAGAGAGAGAGAGAGAGAGAGATGGCACACCCAGGAGTCAAGACTGGCACACAAGCAGAAAGGCCAATATTAATCTCCCACTGTTTTTTTTGGTTGTTTTTTTTTTTTTTTTTTCAGGGAGACTTTAGAAAAAAAAATAATAAAAAAAATATGATTTTATCAGGAAGAATTTAGAAACCAAATAAAATAAAATGATTTTTTCTGGGAGAATTTATAAAACAAATAAAACCAATAATAGTCGTTCTATGGCCCACTGACTGAGAGATGACGCACCCAGGAGTCAAGACTGGCACACAAGCAGAAAGGCCAATATTAATCTCCCACTGTTTTTTTTTTTTTTTTTCAGGGAGACTTTAGAAAAAAAAATAATAAAAAAAATGTGATTTTATCAGGAAGAATTTAGAAACCAAATAAAATAAAATGATTTTTTCAGGGAGAATTTAGAAAACAAATAAAACCAAAAATAGGCGTTCTATGGCCCACTGACTGAGAGAGAGAGAGAGAGAGATGGAACGCTTAGTACTGGCACACAAGCCCAAAGGGCAATATTAATCTCCCTTTTTTTTTCCAGGGAGAATTTCTAAAACCCAAAAAAAAAAAAAAATAGGCTTTCTATGGCCCACTATTTGTGAGAGAGATGGGACGCTCAGGACTGGCACAGATGGCACGCTCAGGACTGGCACAGAAGCCCAGAGGCCAATATTAATCTCCCTTTTTTTCTGGTAGAATTTATAAAACCAAAAAAAAATTTAAATAGGCTTTCTATGGCCCACTATTTGTGAGAGAGATGGCACGCTCAGGACTGGCACAGATGGCACGCTCACAACTGGCACACAAGCCCAGAGGCCAATATTAATCTCCCTTTTTTCAGGGAAAATTTATAAAACAAAAAAAAAAAATAAATAGGCTTTCTATGGCCCACTATTTGTGAGAGAGATGGCACGCTCAGGGCTGGCACAGATGGCACGCTCAGGACTGGCACACAAGCCCAGAGGCCAATATTAATCTCCCTTTTTTTCAGGGAGAATTTATAAAACCCCCAAAAAAAATAAAATAGGCTTTCTATGGCCCACTATTTGTGAGAGAGATGGGACGCTCAGGACTGGCACAGATGGCACGCTCAGGACTGGCACAGAAGCCCAGAGGCCAATATTAATCTCCCTTTTTTTCTGGGAGAATTTATAAAACCAAAAAAAAATTTAAATAGGCTTTCTATGGCCCACTATTTGTGAGAGAGATGGCACGCTCAGGACTGGCACAGATGGCACGCTCACAACTGGCACACAAGCCCAGAGGCCAATATTAATCTCCCTTTTTTCAGGGAAAATTTATAAAACAAAAAAAAAAAATAAATAGGCTTTCTATGGCCCACTATTTGTGAGAGAGATGGCACGCTCAGGGCTGGCACAGATGGCACGCTCAGGACTGGCACACAAGCCCAGAGGCCAATATTAATCTCCCTTTTTTTCAGGGAGAATTTATAAAACCCCCAAAAAAAATAAAATAGGCTTTCTATGGCCCACTATTTGTGAGAGAGATGGGACGCTCAGGACTGGCACAGATGGCACGCTCAGGACTGGCACAGAAGCCCAGAGGCCAATATTAATCTCCCTTTTTTTCTGGGAGAATTTATAAAACCAAAAAAAAATTTAAATAGGCTTTCTATGGCCCACTATTTGTGAGAGAGATGGCACGCTCAGGGCTGGCACAGATGGCACGCTCAGGACTGGCACACAAGCCCAGAGGCCAATATTAATCTCCCTTTTTTTCAGGGAGAATTTATAAAACCCCAAAAAAAATAAAATAGGCTTTCTATGGCCCACTATTTGTGAGAGAGATGGCACACTCAGGACTGGCACACAAGCCCAAAGGCCAATATTAATCTCCCACTGTATTTTTATCAGGGAGAATTTATACACCCCACAAAAAAAAATACAGAAAAATGAAAAGGCTTTCTATGGCCCACTATGTGAGAGAGATGGCACACACAGGGATGGCACTCTAGCAGAAATGCCAAATTGCCAATCTTAATCTCCCACCAAAAAAAAAACAAAAAAAAAAACAGGGAATGTCCTACAATTACTATCTCCCTGCCTGCAGTAATCTCAGCCAGGTATGGCAGGCAGCTACTATCTCCCTGCCTGCAGTAATCTCAGCCAGGTATGGCAGGCAGCAATAAGGAGTGGACTGATGCACAAATGAAATAAAAAGTGTGGACAAACAAAAAAGATAGCTGTGCAGAAAGGAAGGAACAAGAGGATTTGTGCTTTGAAAAAAGCAGTTGGTTTGCACAGCGGCGTACACACAGCAATGCAGCTATCAGGGAGCCTTCTAGGGCAGCCCAATGAGCTACAGCGCTGAGGGGAAAAAAAAAAAAAAAAAAACTTCCACTGTCCCTGCACACCGAGGGTGGTGTTGGACAGTGCAAATCGCTGCAGCACAAGCGGTTTTGTGGTTAATGGACCCTGCCTAACGCTATCCCTGCTTCTGACAAAGCGGCAGCAACCTCTCCCTAAGCTCAGATCAGCAGCAGTAAGATGGCGGTCGGCGGGAACGCCTCTTTATAGCCCCTGTGACGTCGCAGACAGCAAGCCAATCACTGCAATGCCCTTCTCTAAGATGGTGGGGACCAGGACCTATGTCATCACGCTGCCCACACTCTGCGTTTACCTTCATTGGCTGAGAAATGGCGCTTTTCGCGTCATTGAAACGCGACTTTGGCGCGAAAGTCGCGTACCGCATGGCCGACCCCGCACAGGGGTCGGATCGGGTTTCATGAAACCCCGACTTAGCCAAAAGTCGGCGACTTTTGAAAATGTTCGACCCGTTTCGCTCAACCCTAATTATCAACATTAAAGATGTAATTTTCTTCCCACCAAGACATGACAAGGTTAGCTACAGAAAGGGAAAATTTCGCCCCCATTGAAACACCTTTAGATTGTAGAAAATTTGTTTTATCAAATAAAAAATAATTGTGGGAAAGTAAAAAAGACAATACCGAGATTATATAGTTTTGAAGATCATTAGAATAATGACTATATTTACGTAAATGAAATTGAACTGCACAAATTGCCACTTTATGGGGTATCGACGTATAGAGAGCTACAGTTAGGGCCAGAAATATTTGGACAGTGACACAATTTTCGCGAGTTGGGCTCTGCATGCCACCACATTGGATTTGAAATGAAACCTCTACAACAGAATTCAAGTGCAGATTGTAACGTTTAATTTGAAGGGTTGAACAAAAATATCTGATAGAAAATGTAGGAATTGTACACATTTCTTTACAAACACTCCACATTTTAGGAGGTCAAAAGTAATTGGACAAATAAACATAACCCAAACAAAATATTTTTATTTTCAATATTTTGTTGCAAATCCTTTGGAGGCAATCACTGCCTTAAGTCTGGAACCTATGGACATCACCAAACGCTGGGTTTCCTCCTTCTTAATGCTTTGCCAGGCCTTTACAGCCGCAGCCTTCAGGTCTTGCTTGTTTGTGGGTCTTTCCGTCTTAAGTCTGGATTTGAGCAAGTGAAATGCATGCTCAATTGGGTTTAGATCTGGAGATTGACTTGGCCATTGCAGAATGTTCCACTTTTTGGCACTCATGAACTCCTGGGTAGCTTTGGATGTATGCTTGGGGTCATTGTCCATCTGTACTATGAAGCGCCGTCCAATCAACTTTGCAGCATTTGGCTGAATCTGGGCTGAAAGTATATCCCTGTACACTTCAGAATTCATCCGGCTACTCTTGTCTGCTCTTATGTCATCAATAAACACAAGTGACCCAGTGCCATTGAAAGCCATGCATGCCCATGCCATCACGTTGCCTCCACCATGTTTTACAGAGGATGTGGTGTGCCTTGGATCATGTGCCGTTCCCTTTCTTCTCCAAACTTTTTTCTTCCCATCATTCTGGTACAGGTTGATCTTTGTCTCATCTGTCCATAGAATACTTTTCCAGAACTGAGCTGGCTTCTTGAGGTGTTTTTCTGCAAATTTAACTCTGGCCTGTCTATTTTTGGTATTGATGAATGGTTTGCATCTAGATGTGAACCCTTTGTATTTACTGTCATGGAGTCTTCTCTTTACTGTTGACTTAGAGACAGATACACCTACTTCACTGAGAGTGTTCTGGACTTCAGTTGATGTTGTGAACGGGTTCTTCTTCACCAAATTAAGTATGCGGCGATCATCCACCACTGTTGTCATCCGTGGACGCCCAGGCCTTTTTGAGTTCCCAAGCTCACCAGTCAATTCCTTTTTTCTCAGAATGTACCCAACTGTTGATTTTGCTACTCCAAGCATGTCTGCTATCTCTCTGATGGATTTTTTCTTTTTTTACAGCCTCAGGATGTTCTGCTTCACCTCAATTGAGAGTTCCTTTGACCACATGTTGTCTGCTCACAGCAACAGCTTCCAAATGCAAAACCACACACCTGGAATCCACCCCTGACCTTTTAACTACTTCATTGATTACAGGTTAACGAGGGAGACACCTTCAGAGTTAATTGCAGCCCTTAGAGTCCATTGTCCAATTACTTTTGGTCCCTTGAAAAAGAGGACGCTATGCATTACAGAGCTATGATTCCTAAACCCTTTCTCCGATTTGGATGTGGAAACTATCATATTGCAGCTGGGAGTGTGCACTTTCAGCCCATATTATATATATAATTGTATTTCTGAACATGTTTTTGTAAACAGCTAAAATAACAAAACTTGTGTCACTGTCCAAATATTTCTGGCCCTAACTGTATGACATCACATGTGAGCCAAGACCATTGAGTATTCCATGTGATATTCTGAAACATACTGAGCACATCACGTGAGTCCTTTATGTACCCTGTACCCACTGAACTAAGGGCTATAATATAACATCAAGCCATTCCCCCAAATGCTCACTATATGAACCCATGCCAGATATGATGAGACGCATGGGAGAGGGAAAAATACCTTTATGAGTTTTAGGTAAAGCATGTTATATGGGAATTTTTGGAAAATCTACAATGAAATATTCAGCCTGTTGTTTTGAAAAAAAACCCGCAAATAAGACCATCATTCGCAATGCATTTGAGAAGTGACAAATATTCTGAGGTGGGATTTGATATTAAGGGAACATATACATCACTTTCTTGTAACATCTGATGGATAATGTCAAAATAATCAGATTTATTCAGAATGACCACTGAGCCACCCTTGTCTGACATTCTGATGACTATGTCAGAGTTATTTTTAAGATTATCCAGAGAATCACGTTTGACTTTAGATAAATTATATTTGCGTGTACAAATGTTGGTCTGCATCGTGAGATTACGAATTTCCTTTTCGACTATTTCCTGAAAACGATCCATTGATTCAGTCCGACTCTGGATGGGATAAAATGAAGAGATTTTTGTTTTAAATAAAAGGAAACTGTCAATAGGTTCCACGGTGCTAAATTCCATATCCAAGTCCATAAGGGAGATTAATCCATTTTGTTCAGAGAAATTTTTACCCATAAATTCATTAATAGGGATAGAGAACTTGTTAATTTCACTCACATTATTTTCTTCAAAAAAATGTTTTTTCACAGTCAGATCCCTTATGAATTTATTAATATCCTTTAATGTTGAGAAAAAATCTAAACCAGCGTTGGTTGGGGAGAAGCTTGTATTCAGTATCGGAAAAAACTGTAGATGAAAGATTAATGACATCTAATGAGGTATCCTGTTCTGACTCCTCAGACGCTTCTGAAAGATTAAGGGAGTATTTATGATGTTTCCTCCCACTCCTCTTGGTGGGTTTTTTTGAAGCGTCTTTTGCATGACCATGATGATTTAATTTAGTTTTGCGGTAATACCATGTTTGTGAATTGGAATCAGATGGTTCTTGGCTAACAATGGTGTCCTGGATAGAAGAGATTAATGATGCATCTGATGATTCAGGGTCCAAGGAAGAAAAGGTAACTTGTGTTCGGCGTGATGCCGAAAAAATACGGTCACGTTTTTTCAAAATGGATCTTGGGGTTGATGGATGTGACTCCCATCTACCCCACTCATAGACCAGGTTATTTTTATAGTCAAAAATGTCTCTATTAAATTTGGGTTTTTTGACTGTTGTGATTAGTGTTGAGCATTCCGATACCGCAAGTATCGGGTATCGGCCGATACTTGCGGTATCGGAATTCCGATACCGAATTCCGATACTTCCCGCGTATCGGATACCGGAATCGGAAGTTCCCGGAATTCAAACTGCACGCAGCAGCCAATGAGGAATGAATGGAAGTGTGGGCATATCCTGTTTAGCATGGTGGGCATGTAACTACTGGAAAGGCTGTGATTGGATGCTGAACTAATGTCACCATGCACTATAAAAAAAACGCTGCCGCCATTTTGCGCTCACTTTGCTGTGATTTCAGTTAGGGACAGGACGCTGTGTTCTAACTGAGGGCCAGTTGAGATAGCTAATTGCTTTATTTTCCTTTCCCAAGGCTAATTTAGCAAAACGCTGTGTGTTCTTCACTGTTCACCTTGCTCTTGCCTTGCAGCGCTGTTTTAACAGCATTCTGCAAGGTCTCTCTGTGTGTGTGTGTGTGTGTGTGCAGTTCACACTGTAGTCTGTGTGCAGCCATATACCCGGTTGTATTCAGCTCAGGGGGGGTTCACACTGCCTCATACAGTTGTCCTTTTTTGCTCATAGTGCAGCCTGCTGCACATTTTTTCTCAAATTTCCTATTAGTGTTTTTCCACCCGTCTCCAGCTAAATTGTGGAAAAACACTACATAGGATAACCTAGAGGGGGGTTTTTGGGCCTTGCAGCGCCGTTTACGGCTGTCTGCACGGTCTCGGTGTGAGCGCAGCTCGCCCTGTAGTCTGTGTGCAGCCATAGCTGGTTGGATTCAGCTCAGGGTTCGTTACTGCCTCATACCTTAAAAATTCCCTTTTTTTCAAATAGAGCAGCCTGTTTAAAATTAAAAAAAAAATTTCCTATTAGTGTTTTTCCACCCGTCTCCAGCTAAATAGTGGAAAAACACTACATAGGATAACCTAGAGGAGGGTTTTTGGGCCTTGCAGCGCCGTTTACGGCTGTCTGCACGGTCTCGGTGTGAGCGCAGCTCGCCCTGTAGTCTGTGTGCAGCCATAGCCGGTTGGATTCAGCTCAGGGTTCGTTACTGCCTCATACCTTGAAAAAAATGTTCCTTTTTTTCAAATAGAGCAGCCTGTTTAAAATTTAAAAAAATATTTCTTATTAGTGTCTTTCCACCCGTCTCCAGCTAAATAGTGGAAAAACACTACATAGGATAACCTAGAGGGGTGTTTTTGGGCCTTGCAGCGCCGTTTACGGCTGTCTGCACGGTCTCCGTGTGAGCGCAGCTCGCCCTGTAGTCTGTGTGCAGCCATAGCCGGTTGGATTCAGCTCAGGGTTCGTTACTGCCTCATACCTTGAAAAAAATTTTCTTTTTTTCAAATAGAGCAGCCTGTTTAAAATTTAAAAAAATATTTCCTATTAGTGTCTTTCCACCCGTCTCCAGCTAAATAGTGGAAAAACACTACATAGGATAACCTAGAGGAGGGTTTTTGGGCCTTGCAGCGCCGTTTACGGCTGTCTGCACGGTCCCCGTGTGAGTTAAACTTGCTCTGTAGTCCGATTTGCAGAAAAAAAAAAAGTAAAGTTCACCAAACACCACTTAACACTTGTGTAGCCCACATTTGAAAAATAATAAAGTTTAGTCCACACTTTACAACATTAGTGTTTCTTACACCTGTTAGGAGGAGCATTTCAGGAATAAGCACACTAAGGCCTTAGTACTTTTCTGCTTATCTTTATCTGTCAACCAAGATGAAGAGGGCAGGGAGTAAGGCACGTGGGCGTGGGCGCGGAGCAGGGAGAGGAGCAGGGAGAGGACGTGGTGATTCTGTGCCTGCTGCGGGCACCGGTGACTCGTCGTCACTCAGTTTCAGCAGGGAACAGTCCTTCATGCGCAGCTTTGTCGGAGAGCGCCGTGCACCGCTGCTGCGTGAAGATCAAATTGAAGCCGTTGTCGGGTGGATGGCAGCTAACGCCTCGGCATCGACTTCAGTTAGTGCCACATCCTCTCAGGCACAGAGCACTGGAGAGCAGCCATCTGTCTCTTCACCACCTGCCAAATTGGCCAGGCAGTCAGAGAGCCCAGGACAGGAGCCGTCTCTACTTCTGTTCTCTGAATCTCTTGGCTTGGAAACGGGGGGCCAGCCAAGCAGCATTGGAGAAATGGAAGAAGAGGCAGTGTGCAGTGATGCCCAACAGCTTTGTCTCTCTGACTCTGAAGAGGCGGGTGGGCCAGTGCCTGCGGTGACCACAGCGCAGTACGCATCTGATGATGAAACTCAGGTGCCGCTTTCTGGTGCGTACTGTGCTGCCGAGACTACCCAGGAGGAGCAGTTGGTGGCAGAGGGTAGTGGAGATGATGAGGTCCTTGACCCATCGTGGCGTGAGGAACAGGAAGGTGGTGGGAGCAGCTCAGAGGAAGAGATTCCCCTTACGGGCCAAAGAGGGAGAGGGAGGGGGAAGACTGCGGAGCCTGTAGCCTCCATTTTTGCACCCGTTAGGAGCCTGTCTCTTTCCAAAGCCAAAAAGGGCGCTTCCAAGACTTGCAGTGCCTGGTCCTTTTTTGACACAGTTGCAGATGACATTTGTTTTGTCAAATGCAAGCTGTGTCATCAGAAAGTCAAAAGAGGTAAAAGTGTCAGCAACCTCAATACCACAAATATGTGGAAACATGTGCAGACCAGGCACGCGGTGGAGTTACAGAAACACACTGAAGATGTAGGCCAACCAACAGCGGCAGCTACCACCTCTTCAGCTCGTGTTGCCTCTTCCTCCAGCTCACGCACAGCTGGTTTGGCTTCCTCCCAGGATCGCCATGGAAGAACCTCTGGCACTGTTGTCCAGAGACCTTGTGTAATTCCACCCACAGCACCACCTTCCCAGTCATCCTCACACTCCCAGCCTAGTCTACAGCCATCGGTAGTACAGGCATGGGAGAAAAGGCGGGCATTCTCGACCAACCACCCCCGAGCACAGGCTCTGAATGCAGGCATTGCCAAACTGTTGTCCCTGGAAATGCTCTCATTCAGGCTGGTGGAGACTGACAGCTTCCGTGACTTGATGGCATTGTCAGTCCCACAGTACAAGGTGCCCAGCCGCTTTTACTTCAGCAGGCAAGCTGTCCCTGCCCTGCACAGGCATGTTGAGGGAAACATAAAACATGCGCTACTGAACGCCGTCAGTAGCAAGGTCCACCTCACCACCGATGCGTGGACCAGTCAGCATGGACAGGGGCGATACGTTTCCCTCACTGCCCATTGGGTTAATGTTGTTGAGCCAGGTACAGATCGTGCGAGTGGCGCAGGACGTGTCCTGCCCACTCCAAGGATTGCAGGAATCCAGTCTGTACGCATTGACTCCTCCTCTTACACAAGTTCCTCAGAATCATCTCTGCAGGAGCCGTCACAGTCCACCTCCACATGGACCCGTGAACGTTTACCTATGACCGACATGAGCACAGCCATGGCCAAACGTCAGCAGGCCGTCTTGAAACTAGTTTCATTGGGGAATCGAAGCCACACAGCGCAGGAGCTCTGGAATGCCATCAAGCAGGAGAGCGATGTGTGGTTACTGCCAGCGAATCTCCAGCCAGGCATGGTAGTGTGTGACAATGGCCGAAATCTGGTGGCAGCTTTGGCCCTTGGCAACCTCACTCACATCCCATGTCTGGCACATGTGCTCAATTTGGTTGTGCAGAGTTTTCTGAGGGACTATCCAGATCTTGATGCACTGCTGCACAAGGTCCGCCTAGAGTGTGCTCACTTGCGGCGTTCCAGCTTGGCAAGATCCCGCATTGCTGCTCTGCAGCGACGATTCTGCCTTCTGGAACACCGCATCATATGTGTCCTACCTACCAGGTGGAATTCCACGTTACATATGTTGGAGCGGTTGTGTGAGCAGCAGCAAGCAGTTATGGAGTACCAGCTGCATCAGGCGCAAAGAAGTCGCAGTCAGCGCCGATCAGACTTCACAACCACAGAGTGGGCCACTATGAAGGACGTCTGCCAGGTTTTGCGTCCTTTTGATTATTCCACGCGGATGGCAAGTGCAGATGATGCACTAGTCAGCATGACTGTCCCCCTTATCTGCCTGCTTCAGCAAACTTTGCAAGGGTTAAGGGATGATGTTGTGGAAGAGGTGGAGGATGAGGAGTCACCTTTTCCATCAGCTTCTGGAGAGTCAGCGCCACGTGGTTCCTCACAAAGGGGTACGCAGGGGCCACTTTGTGAGGAGGATGAGGAGGAGTCAATGGAGGAGGAAGAGCTCCGTCCAGAGGAGGGAGCGACACAATTGTCCTGTGGTCAGTGTGTACAGCGAGGGTGGGGTGATGACGAGCGGGCAGAGATCATGTCTCAAGCAGGGGACAGCGTTTCTGGGCCAGTTAGCAGTCTGCAGCACATGGTGGATTTCATGCTGCAGTGCCTGAGAAACGACCGCCGCATCGACCACATTCTCAACATGCCTGATTATTGGGTGCTCACCCTCCTCGATCCTCGCTACCGGGACAACGTCCAAAACCTCATCCCAGCGTTGACACGGGAGCGTAAATTGCGGGAGTACTACGACACACTGGTGAATTCCATCATCTTCTCCAGTCCAACTGAGAGGAGTGCTGCTAGTGCTTTACAAAGCAGCTCAGTGCGTCGAGGCAGTGGGGGAGGCTCTGCCCAAAGAGGGAGCAGAAGCAGTGCCTCTGCCCAAGGCAAGCCCAGTATGGCACAACTCTGGCACACTTTTGTGTGCCCGCCCCAAATGTCTGCACCATCACCGGCGGCTCCAGTCAGCAGGAGGCAACGGTTCCGTCAGATGGTGACAGACTACATGGCTTGCCCTCTTACTGTACTCCCAGACGGCTCTTCCCCGTTCAAGTTTTGGGTCTCTAAGCTGGATACATGGCCAGAGCTAAGCCAGTATGCATCGGAGGTGCTGGCTCGCCCTGCGGCTAGTGTCTTATCGGAACGTGTCTTTAGTGCCGCAGGTGGTGTACTAACAGACCGTCGCATGCGACTATCCTCCGATAACGTTGACCGGCTTACTTTCCTGAAAATGAACCAGGCCTGGATCTCGCAGGAATTTGCCACTCCTCTGCCTGATTAAGTAATTGGGTGTCATCCAGGTCTCCTGCTGTGTTCATCTTTCTACCACCTGAACTGCTATTCCTGGGCTCCAACACCGCCAGTTGCGGCTCAGAAGTGCAGGCTGCACAGTAAAAACATACGACCCAGTGTTATTGGGTTTCAGTAACGTCAGCTGATCCCCAGCTGTGTAGGCGGCAATGTGTCCTGCGACCGCCACGCTGGCACAACAACCTAAATGTAAGGGAACCTGTCCCCCCCCCGTCGTTTGTTACTGAAAGAGCCACCTTGTGCAGCAGTAATGCTGCACAAGGAAAAGGTAGCTCATTTAGTTTAGCTCCTTGCACACGCAGAACTTAACACTTATAAAATGTGTTCACTGATACCGTTATACTGTCCCGGAGCTGGGACTTTCCTTCGTAATGTGACGCAGCACAGCCGTCATTCCTACCCCCTTGCTGCCATGCGCTGCCTCCTCAGCATTGTTTTAAGCTGTCACGGAGCCTGCGCTGTTCTGTTATCCCTTGGCCATGCCCTATTTGCGCTGCCTGTCTTCTGACGTAATTTGGTGTCAGGTTGGCTGCGCCTGTGCGGCCGCGCTGCCCGAGATCCCGCCTTGCAGTGTCTTCTGATTGAATAACACTGCGGGCCTGGGATCCATGGGCATGCGCAGTGCATATCTTCCCCTCGGGCTCTCGCTCATCTCCCTCCGCCTTCCTTAGACTGTGCGCCGTCAGCTGATCCCTAATAGCATGCCACGGCCGTGACACCGCACAGTCTAAAGAAGAGGGAAAGAGGGGAGTGAGAGTCGAGGATATGCACTGTGCATGCCCATGGATCCAAGGCCCGCAGTGGGATTACGTTAGACGACACTGCGAGGTGGGATCTGGAGCAGCGTGGACGCACAGGCACTGACAGCCTGACACCAAATTATGTCAGAAGACAGGCAGCGCTAATTGGACATGGCCAAGGGATAACAGAACAGCGCAGGCTCCGTGACAGCTTAAAACAACACTGAGGAGGCAGCGCACGGCACCAAGGGGATAGGAATGACAGCTGTGCTGTGTCCCATTACGAAGGAAATTCGCACCTCCGGGATGGTTTTACGGTATAAGGGGACACATTTTTAGTGTTTACTTCTGTGTTTGCAAGGAGCATAATTAAAAGAGCAACCTTTTCCTTTTGCATCTTGCTGCACAAGATGGCTCTTTCAGCTACAAACATCTTGGGGGGGGGGTTAAAGGTTCCCTTTCAACTTGCTCCAATCAGGCTTCGGCCTACACTCTGTTCCTCTGCTCCTCCTGCTGTCCCTGGGCTCTAACACCGCCAGTTGGTGCCTGGAAGTGCTGTCTGCACAGTCAACAGTCCCTCCTCTGTTATTGGGGTTCAGTAACGTCAGCTGATCCCCAGCTGTGTGTGCGGCAATACCTCCAATCTGCTCCTCCTGCTGTCCCTGGGCTCTAACACCGCCAGTTGGTGCCTGGAAGTGCTGTCTGCACAGTCAACAGTCGCTCCTCTGTTATTGGGGTTCAGTAACGTCAGCTGATCCCCAGCTGTGTGTGCGGCAATACCTCCAATCTGCTCCTCCTGCTGTCCCTGGGCTCTAACACCGCCAGTTGGTGCCTGGAAGTGCTGTCTGCACAGTCAACAGTCCCTCCTCTGTTATTGGGGTTCAGTAACGTCAGCTGATCCCCAGCTGTGTATCCGGCAACGTGTCATGCGACCGCCACGCTGGCACAACTAAAATGTAAAGGGACCTGTCCCCCCCCCCAGGCGTTTGTTACTGAAAGAGCCACCTTGTGCAGCACTAATACTGCACAAGGAAAAGGTCGCTCTTGAAATTATGCTCCTTGGAAACGCTGAACTACACACTCATGTAAGGTGTCCCCTCACACCGTCCAACCGTCCCGGAGGTGGGACTTTCCTTTGTAATGTGACGCAGCACAGCTGTCATTCCTACCCCCTTGGCTCCGTGCGCCGCCTCCTTAGCGTTGTTTGATTCCGTCATGGAGCCTGCGCTGTTATGTTATCCCTTGGCCATGCACAGTTTGCGCTGCCCGTCCTCTGACATCATTTGTTGTCGTCCTGGCTGCGCCTGTGCGTCCACGCTCTCCGAAATCCCACCTCGCAGTGTCGTCTCATGTGATCCCACAGTGGGCCTGGTATCCATGGCCAATGCGCAGTGCATATACTAGCCTCTCACTCCCCTTCTTCACGCTTCTTCAGACTAGGCGGCGTCAGCTGATCCCTAATAGCATGCCACGGCCGTGACGCCGCACAGTCTGAAGAAGCAGGAAGGAGGGAAGTGAGAGGCGATGATATGCACTGCGCATGCCCATGGATCCCAGGCCCGCAGTGGGATTACATTAGATGACACTGCGAGGTTGGATCTCGGGCAGCTTGGACGCACAGGCACTGCCAGCCTGACACCTAAATGATGTCAGAAGACGGGCACCGCTAACTGTGCATGGCCAAGGGATAACATTACAGCGCGGGCTCCGTGACAGAACCAAACAACGTTGAGGAGGTGGCGCACGGCACCAAGGGGGTTGGAATGACGGCTGTGCCGTGTCACATTACAAAGGAAAGTCCCACCTCCGGGACGGTTTAACGGTGTGAGGGGACACATTGTATGAGTGTGTACTTCAGCGTATGCAAGGAGCATAATTTTAGGAGCCACCATTTTCCAAGTGCAGTATTACTGCTGTACAAGATGGCTCTTTCAGCAACAAATGCCTGGGGGGGGGGTTTAAAGGTTCCCTTTCAACTTGCTCCACTGCAGGCTTCGGCCTACACTCTGCTCCTCTTTGATTCCCTGGGTTTCAACACTGTCAGTTGCCACCTGGAAGTGTTGTCTACACAGAAAAAACACTCGCTGATGTGTCAGTGGGGTTCAGCACCGCCAGCTGTTCCCCTGCTGTGTAGTCGGCAACGTGTCCAGCACAAGCCACGCTGGCACAACAGAACAAAGGCTGCCACCAGTGTATGCTTCGGCCTACACTCTGCTCCTCCTGCTGACCCTGGGCTCTAACACTGCCAGTTTTTGCCCGGACGTGCTAGTTGCACAGAGAAAAACACCCGCCAATGTGTTAGTGGGGTTCAGCACCGCCAGCTGTTCCCCTGCTGTGTTGCTGGCAACGTGTCCTGCAAACGCCATGCAGGCACCTGAACTGAAATTAAAGGGACCCTGCCCCCCCCCAGGTGTTTCTATGTATAACAGCCACCTTGTACAGCAGTAATGCTGCATTTGTACAAGGTGGCTGACGTTTTCTCCTTGCCCACGTGGAACTCAACACGTACAAAATGTGTCTCATTAGAGTCCATTACACTGCCCCTGAGGTGAGACTTTCCTTACTAATGATACGCAGCACCCCCCTTGGTAGTGCTGCCCGTCTTCTGACATCATTGGTTGGCTGGCTGTGCCTGTGCGTCCGCCCTGCCCGACACAACCCCCCTCGTTGTCTCATGTATTTTGACTGCGAGGGTGTGATTGATGGGCATGTGCAGTGCATATGTTCGCCTGTCTTAACTAATCTCCTTCCGCCTTCTTCAGACTGTGCGGCCTCATGGCCGTGGCAGGCGATAAGGGCTCAGCTGAGGCCACCCAGTCTGAAGCAGGTGTAAGGACATGAGTGAGCGGCGAACATATTTACTGCACAAGGCCAGGAATCCCAGACCCGCAGTGTGACTTTTAGAAATCACACTGTGGGTCTGGGATTCATGGCCATCTCTAACCGCACCGGCCAACATGAAATGAGGTCAGAGGACGGGCAGCGCTCACAGGGCACTGCCAAGGGATAACACAAGAGCGCAAACTCCTGTACAGCAAATAACAACGTTAAGGAGGATGCGCACAGCACCTAGTTGTACATTTTGACACCTGTGCTGCGTCTCCTTAAAAAGAAAAGTCACTCACGACTCCACAACAGTTTGACTGTATACTGGGCTAAATTGTGTACGTGTTTCATTCAGCGTGTGCAAGTTGAAAAATTCATAGAGCAACCATTGAGTTGTGCAGCATTAATGCTGCACAAGTTGTGGCTCTTATACTTTGTAACACCTGAGGGGGGGTTAAAGGTGACCTTTGAAATTGGTTCAACTAGGCTTCGGCCTAAACTCTGCTCCTCTCCTCCTCCTGCTTACCCTGGGCTCTAACACCGCCAGTTTGAGCCCCGAAGTGCTAGTTGCACAGAGAAAAACACCCGTCAATGTGTTAGTGGGGTTCAGCACCGCCAGCTGTTCCCCTGCTGTGTAGCCGGCATCGTGTCCAGCACAAGCCACGCTGGCACAACAGACCAAAAGCTGCCACCAGTGCAGGCTTCGGCCTACACTCTGCTCCTCTCCTCCTCCTGCTGACCCTGGGCTCTAACACCGCCAGTTTGAGCCCGGAAGTGCTAGTTGCACAGAGAAAAACACCCGCCAATGTGTTAGTGGGGTTCATCACCGCCAGCTGTTCCCCTGCTGTGTAGCCGGCATCGTGTCCAGCACAAGCCACGCTGGCACAACCGACCAAAAGCTGCCACCAGTGCAGGCTTCGGCCTACACTCTGCTCCTCTCCTCCTCCTGCTGACCCTGGGCTCTAACACCGCCAGTTGGGGCCCGGATGTGCTAGCTGCACAGAGAAAAACACCAGCCAATGTGTTAGTGGGGTTCAGCACCGCCAGCTGTTCCCCTGCTGTGTAGCCGGCAACGTGACCTGCAAACGCCACGCAGGCACCTGAACTGAAATTAAAGGGACCCTGGCCCCCCCCCAGGTGTTTCTATGTATAACAGCCACCTTGTACAGCAGTAATGCTGCATTTGTACAAGGTGGCTGACTTTTTCTCCTTGCCCACGTGGAACTCAACATGTACAAAATGTGTCTCATTAGAGTCCATTACACTGCCCCTGAGGTGTGACTTTCCTTACTAATGATACGCAGCACCCCCCTTGGTAGCGCTGCCCGTCTTCTGACATCATTGGTTGGCTGGCTGTGCCTGTGCGTCCGACCTGCCCAAAACAACGCCCCTCGTTGTCTCATTTCGTTTGACAGCGAGGGTGTGCTTGATGGGCACTAGCAGTGCATATCTTCGCCTGCCTTCACTCCCCTCCTTCCGCCTTCTTCAGACTGTGCGGCCTCATGGCCGCGGCATGCGATAAGGGATCAGCTGAGGCCGCACAGTCTGAGGCAGGTGTAAGGACATGAGTGAGCGGCGAACATATTTACTGCACAAGGCCATGAATCCAAGGCCCGCAGTGTGAATTTTAAGAAAACACACTGTGGGTCTGGGATTCATGGCCATCGCTAACCGCACCGGCCAACATGAAATGAGGTCAGAAGACGGGCAGCGCTCACAGGGCATTGCCAAGGGATAACACAAGAGCGCAGACTCCTGTACAGCAAATAACAACGCTCAGGAAGCAGCGCCCAACACAAAGGCGTTATTTTTGGACACCAGTGCTGCGTGTCATTAAAAAGACAAATCACGCCTCCAATACAGTTCTACTGTACAATGGGCAAAATTGTGTACGTCTTTCATTCTGCGTGTGCAATGAGCAAAATGTAAAGAGCAACCTTTCACTTGTGTAGCATTACTGTTGCACAAGATGTGGCTCTTCTAAATTGTAACACCTGAGGGTGGGTTAAAGGTGACCTTTGAAATTGGTTAAATTAGGCTGCGGCCTACACTCTGCTCCTCTCCTCCTCCTGCTGACCCTGGGCTCTAACACCGCCAGTTTGAGCCCGGAAGTGCTAGCTGCACAGAGAAAAACACCCGCCAATGTGTTAGTGGGGTTCAGCAACGCCAGCTGTTCCCCTGCTGTGTAGCCGGCAACGTGTCCTGCAAACGTCACGTAGGCACAACAGACCAAAAGCTGCCACTAGTGCAGGCTTCGGCCTACAATCTGCTCCTCTCCTCCTCCTGCTGACCCTGGGCTCTAACACCGCCAGTTTTTGCCCGGACGTGCTAGCTGCACAGAGAAAAACACCAGCCAATGTGTTAGTGGGGTTCAGCACCGCCAGCTGTTCCCCTGCTGTGTAGCCGGCAACGTGACCTGCAAACGCCACTCAGGCATCTGAACTGAAATTAAAGGGACCCTGCCCCCCCCAGGTGTTTCTATGTATAACAGCCACCTTGTACAGCAGTACTGCTGCATTTGTACAAGGTGGCTGACTTTTTCTCCTTGCCCACGAGGAACTTAACACGTACAAAATGTGTCTCAATAGAGTCCATTACACTGCCCCTGAGGTGTGACTTTCCTTACTAATGATACGCAGCACCCCCCTTGGTAGCGCTGCCCGTCTTCTGACATCATTGGTTGGCTGGCTGTGCCTGTGCGTCCGCCCTGCCCGACACAATGCCCCTCGTTGTCTCATTTATTTTGACAGCGAGGGTGTGCTTGATGGGCACAAGCAGTGCATATATTCGCCTGTCTTCACTCCCCTCCTTCCGCCTTCTTCAGACTGTGCGGCCTCATGGCCGCGGCATGCGATAAGGGATCAGCTGAGGCCGCCCAGTCTGAGGCAGGTGTAAGGACGTGAGTGAGCGGCGAACATATTTACTGCACAAGGCCAGGAATCCCAGACCCGCAGTGTGAATTTTAGAAATCACACTGTGGGTCTGGGATTCATGGCCATCGCTAGCCGCACCGGCCAACATGAAATGAGGTCAGAAGACGGGCAGCGCTCACATGGCATTGCCAAGGGATAACACAAGAGCGCAGACTCCTGTACAGCAAATAACAACGCTCAGGAGGATGCGCCCAGCACCAAGGCGTTATTTTTGGACACCTGTGCCGCGTCTCCTTAAAAAGACAAGTCATGCCTCCAATACAGTTCTACTGTACAATGGGCAAAATTGTGTAAGTCTTTCATTCTGCGTGTGCAATGAGCAAAATTTAAAGAGCAACCTATCACTTGTGGAGCATTACTGCTGCACAAGGTGTGGCTCTTCTAAATTGTAACACTTGAGGGTGGGTTAAAGATTACCTTTGAAATTGGTTCAATTAGGCTGCGGCCTACACTCTGCTCCTCTCCTCCTCCTGCTGCTGACCCTGGGCTCTAACACCACCAGTTTTTGCCCGGAAGTGCTAGCTGCACAGATAAAAACACCAGCCAATGTGTCAGTGGGGTTCAGCAACGCCAGCTCTTCCCCCGCTGTGTAGCCGGCAACGTGTCCTGCAAACGCAAAGCAGACACAAAGCTGCCTCCAGTGCAGGCTTCGGCCTACACTCTGCTCCCCCTGCTTACCCTTTGCTCCAACACCGCTAGTTGGGGCTCTAGGAAGACAATCTTGAATAGGCAACGCATCCGGGTTCCAGCACCGTCAGCTGGTTCTCGGCAGTGTCTTTGTCACGGGTAGGGTTGAGCGAAACGGGTCGAACATTTTCAAAAGTCGCCGACTTTTGGCTAAGTCGGGGTTTCATGAAACCCGATCCGACCCCTGTGCGGGGTCGGCCATGCGGTACGCGACTTTCGCGCCAAAGTCGCGTTTCAATGACGCGAAAAGCGCCATTTCTCAGCCAATGAAGGTAAACGCAGAGTGTGGGCAGCGTGATGACATAGGTCCTGGTCCCCACCATCTTAGAGAAGGGCATTGCAGTGATTGGCTTGCTGTCTGCGACGTCACAGGGGCTATAAAGAGGCGTTCCCGCCGACCGCCATCTTACTGCTGCTGATCTGAGCTTAGGGAGAGGTTGCTGCCGCTTTGTCAGAAGCAGGGATAGCGTTAGGCAGGGTCCATTAACCACAAAACCGCTTGTGCTGCAGCGATTTGCACTGTCCAACACCACCCTCGGTGTGCAGGGACAGTGGAATTTTTTTTTTTTTTTTTTTTCCCCTCAGCGCTGTAGCTCATTGGGCTGCCCTAGAAGGCTCCCTGATAGCTGCATTGCTGTGTGTACGCCGCTGTGCAAACCAACTGCTTTTTTCAAAGCACAAATCCTCTTGTTCCTTCCTTTCTGCACAGCTATCTTTTTTGTTTGTCCACACTTTTTATTTCATTTGTGCATCAGTCCACTCCTTATTGCTGCCTGCCATACCTGGCTGAGATTACTGCAGGCAGGGAGATAGTAGCTGCCTGCCATACCTGGCTGAGATTACTGCAGGCAGGGAGATAGTAATTGTAGGACATTCCCTGTTTTTTTTTTTTTTTTTTTTTTGGTGGGAGATTAAGATTGGCAATTTGGCATTTCTGCTAGAGTGCCATCCCTGTGTGTGCCATCTCTCTCACATAGTGGGCCATAGAAAGCCTTTTCATTTTTCTGTATTTTTTTTTGTGGGGTGTATAAATTCTCCCTGATAAAAATACAGTGGGAGATTAATATTGGCCTTTGGGCTTGTGTGCCAGTCCTGAGTGTGCCATCTCTCTCACAAATAGTGGGCCATAGAAAGCCTATTTTATTTTTTTTTGGGTTTTATAAATTCTCCCTGAAAAAAAGGGAGATTAATATTGGCCTCTGGGCTTCTGTGCCAGTCCTGAGCGTGCCATCTGTGCCAGTCCTGAGCGTCCCATCTCTCTCACAAATAGTGGGCCATAGAAAGCCTATTTAATTTTTTTTTTGGTTTTATAAATTTTCCCTGAAAAAAGGGAGATTAATATTGGCCTCTGGGCTTGTGTGCCAGTTGTGAGCGTGCCATCTGTGCCAGTCCTGAGCGTGCCATCTCTCTCACAAATAGTGGGCCATAGAAAGCCTATTTAATTTTTTTTTTGGTTTTATAAATTTTCCCTGAAAAAAGGGAGATTAATATTGGCCTCTGGGCTTGTGTGCCAGTTGTGAGCGTGCCATCTGTGCCAGTCCTGAGCGTGCCATCTCTCTCACAAATAGTGGGCCATAGAAAGCCTATTTAAATATTTTTTTGGTTTTATAAATTCTCCCAGAAAAAAAGGGAGATTAATATTGGCCTCTGGGCTTCTGTGCCAGTTGTGAGCGTGCCATCTGTGCCAGTCCTGAGCGTGCCATCTCTCTCACAAATAGTGGGCCATAGAAAGCCTATTTAAATATTTTTTTGGTTTTATAAATTCTCCCAGAAAAAAAGGGAGATTAATATTGGCCTCTGGGCTTCTGTGCCAGTCCTGAGCGTGCCATCTGTGCCAGTCCTGAGCGTCCCATCTCTCTCACAAATAGTGGGCCATAGAAAGCCTATTTTATTTTTTTTTTGGGTTTCAGAAATTCTCCCTGGAAAAAAAAAGGGAGATTAATATTGCCCTTTGGGCTTGTGTGCCAGTACTAAGCGTTCCATCTCTCTCTCTCTCTCAGTCAGTGGGCCATAGAACGCATATTTTTGGTTTTATTTGTTTTCTAAATTCTCCCTGAAAAAATCATTTTATTTTATTTGGTTTCTAAATTCTTCCTGATAAAATCATATTTTTTTTATTATTTTTATTTCTAAAGTCTCCCTGAAAAAAAAAAAAAAAAAAAACAACCAAAAAAACAGTGGGAGATTAATATTGGCCTTTCTGCTTGTGTGCCAGTCTTGACTCCTGGGTGTGCCATCTCTCTCTCTCTCTCTCTCTCTCTCTCTCTCTCTCTCTCTCTCTCCAATTGTGGTCCATAGAAAGCCTATATTTTTTTTCCTTGATTTGGGTTCTAAAATCTACCAGAGAAAATAACTACATCAATCATTGGTAGAAAAATATTGGCCTCTGGGTTTGTGTGCCACTCCTGACTCCTGTGTGCGTCATCTCTCAGTCAGTGGGCCATAGAACGCCTATTTTTGGTTTTATTTGTTTTCTAAATTCTCCCTGAAAAAATTATTTTATTTTATTTGGTTTCTAAATTCTTCCTGATAAAATCATATTTTTTTTATTATTTTTTTTTCTAAAGTCTCCCTGAAAAAAAAAAAAAAAAAACAACCAAAAAAAACAGTGGGAGATTAATATTGGCCTTTCTGCTTGTGTGCCAGTCTTGACTCCTGGGTGCGTCATCTCTCAGTCAGTGGGCCATAGAACGCCTATTTTTGGTTTTATTTGTTTTCTAAATTCTCCCTGAAAAAATCATTTTATTTTATTTGGTTTCTAAATTCTTCCTGATAAAATCATATTTTTTTTATTATTTTTTTTTCTAAAGTCTCCCTGAAAAAAAAAAAAAAAAAAACAACCAAAAAAAACAGTGGGAGATTAATATTGGCCTTTCTGCTTGTGTGCCAGTCTTGACTCCTGGGTGCGTCATCTCTCAGTCAGTGGGCCATAGAACGCCTATTTTTGGTTTTATTTGTTTTCTAAATTCTCCCTGAAAAAATCATTTTATTTTATTTGGTTTCTAAATTCTTCCTGATAAAATCATATTTTTTTTATTATTTTTTTTTCTAAAGTCTCCCTGAAAAAAAAAAAAAAAAAAACAACCAAAAAAAACAGTGGGAGATTAATATTGGCCTTTCTGCTTGTGTGCCAGTCTTGACTCCTGGGTGTGCCATCTCTCTCTCTCTCTCTCTCCAATTGTGGTCCATAGAAAGCCTACATTTTTTTTCCTTGATTTGGGTTCCAAAATCTACCAGAGAAAATAACTCCATCAATCATTGGTAGAAAAATATTGGCCTCTGGGCTTGTGTGCCACTCCTGATTCCTGTGTGCGTCATCTCTCACTCAGTGGCCCATAGAAAGCATATAGTTTGTTACATTTGTTTTCTAAATTCTCCCTGCAAAAATCTATTTTTTTTTTTTTGGGGGGTTTCTAAAGTGTTCCTGAAAAAAATAAAAATAAAAAAAAAATAATAGTGTGACATTAATATTAACATTTGTGCTTCAGTGACAGTCCTGCGTGTGGGGCATCTCTCTAATTTGCAGCCACCAAAAAAAGAGTGTGTAACATTGGGCCTGATTTTCGCTGTGGTCTCACCAACCTGTAAAGGGGTAGCTAAATCATACAGAAGTTATAGCTCACCGTGTAAGTTGTGTGACTGCAACAAATAACGTTAGTTTGGTTACGTTTTTAAAACAATGAGGAAGTCTAGTGGAAGAGGTCGTGGCCGGGGGCGTTCATTGTCAGCTGGTAATGAGGGTAGTGGTAGTGGTGGAGCATCAGGTGGTCGTGGGGGAAAAAATATTGCACCTAAGTCTGGAGCTGTGGAGCCAGGTTCGTCGTCCGGCTACACAAGGCCTCGAACGCTCCCTTTTCTGGGATTAGGAAAACCGCTTTTAAAGCCGGAGCAGCAAGAGCAAGTTTTGGCTTATCTTGCTGACTCAGCCTCTAGCTCTTTTGCCTCATCTCGTGAAACTGGTAAAAGTAAAAGCAGCGCGTCGTTAGTGGATGTTCACGGTCAGGGACAAGTCACTTCCTTGTCCTCTTCAGCAAAAACAACAACAGAGAAGAATGCAGCAGGCGACACAACGGGTTACTCCATGGAGCTCTTTACACATACCGTCCCTGGCTTAGAAAGTGAAGCAGTTAACAGTCCATGCCCATTACAAATTGAATCTGACATGGAGTGCACTGACGCACAGCCACAGCCAGACTACTATGCTGGTCCTTTGACTCAGACCACAACATTGCCCTCGCAGGGTGCTGATCAAGAATCAGACCCTGATGAGACTATGTTGCCCCATCACGAACGCTATACCACCGAACGACACGGTGACACAGACGAAGTTGCGCAGGAGGTACAAGAAGAGTTATTAGATGACCCAGTTCTTGACCCCGATTGGCAGCCATTGGGGGAACAGGGTGCAGGCGGCAGCAGTTCTGAAGCAGAGGAGGAGGAGGGGCCGCAGCAGGCATCAACATCGCCACAGGTTCCATCTGCCGGGCCCGTATCTTGCCCAAAACGCGTGGCAAAGCCAAAACCTGGTGGAGGACAGCGTGGCCATCCGGTTAAAGCTCAGTCTGCAATGCCTGAAAAGGTATCCGATGCTAGAAAGAGTGCAGTCTGGCATTTTTTTAAACAACATCCAATTGATCAGCGCAAAGTCATCTGTCAAAAATGTTCTACTTCCTTAAGCAGAGGTCAGAATCTGAAAAGTCTCAATACTAGTTGCATGCATAGACATTTAACCACCATGCATTTGAAAGCTTGGACTAACTACCAAACGTCCCTTAAGGTTGTTGCACCCTCGGCCAATGAAGCTAGTCATCAACGCAACATCCCTTCCGGCAGTGTAGGACCACCATTTAGCGCACCACCTGCTGTATCTGTGCAGGTATCTTTGCCAGGCCAAAGCAGTCAGGGTCAGGGAATCACCAGTTTCGTAGTAGGAAACACTGCATCTAGGGCACCGGCGGCAACAATACCATCTCCCACCGTCTCTCAGTCTGCCATGTCCACCGGCACCCCCGCTAGTTCCACGATCTCCAGCTCTCCAGTCCAGCTCACCCTACATGAGACTATGGTTAGAAAAAGGAAATACTTAGCCTCGCATCCGCGTACACAGGGTTTGAACGCCCACATAGCTAGACTAATCTCGTTAGAGATGATGCCCTACCGGTTAGTTGAAAGCGAAGCTTTCAAAGACCTGATGGACTACGCTGTACCACGCTACGAGCTACCCAGTCGACACTTTTTTTCCAGAAAAGCCATCCCAGCCCTCCACCAGCATGTTAAAGAGCGCATCGTCCATGCACTCAGGCAATCTGTGAGCACAAAGGTGCACCTGACAACAGATGCATGGACCAGTAGGCATGGCCAGGGACGTTACGTGTCCATCACGGCACACTGGGTAAATGTGGTGGATTCAGGGTCCACAGGGGACAGCAAGTTTGGGACAGTTCTGCCTAGCCCACGGTCTAGTAAACAGTTGTCTGTAGCCGTTCGCACCCCCTCCTCCTCCTCCTCCTCGTCCTCCTGCAGAAGCAAGAGCTCGTCCACAGACCGCAGTCGCACAAACACTCCATCCGCACCTGCCACTGTTGCACACCAGGTCTCCCATTATGGGGCAGCTACTGGCATACGTCAGCAGGCTGTATTGGCTATGAAGTGTTTGGGCGACAATAGACACACCGCGGAAGTTCTGTCCGAGTTCTTGCAGCAAGAAACGCAGTCGTGGCTGGGCACTGTAGATCTTGAGGCAGGCAAGGTAGTGAGTGATAACGGAAGGAATTTCATGGCTGCCATCTCCCTTTCCCAACTGAAACACATTCCTTGCCTGGCTCACACCTTAAACCTGGTGGTGCAGTGCTTCCTGAAAAGTTATCCGGGGTTATCCGACCTGCTCCTCAAAGTGCGTGGACTTTGCGCACATATCCGCCGTTCGCCTGTACACTCCAGCCGTATGCAGACCTATCAGCGTTCTTTGAACCTTCCCCAGCATCGCCTAATCATAGACGTTGCAACAAGGTGGAACTCAACACTGCACATGCTTCAGAGACTGTGCGAACAGAGGCGGGCTGTTATGTTTTTGTGGGAGGATACACATACACGGGCAGGCAGTAGGATGGCAGACATGGAGTTGTCAGGTGTGCAGTGGTCGAAGATTCAAGACATGTGTCAAGTCCTTCAGTGTTTTGAGGAATGCACACGGCTGGTTAGTGCAGACAACGCCATAATAAGCATGAGCATCCCCCTAATGCGTCTGCTGATGCAAAGTTTGACGCACATAAAGGATCAGGCGTCTGCACCAGAGGAAGAGGAAAGCCTTGATGACAGTCAGCGATTGTCTGGTCAGGGCAGTGTACATGACGAGGTACCGGGCGAAGAGGAGGTGGAGGATGAGGAGGATGATGGGGATGAGTATATTTTTAATGAGGAAGCTTTCCCGGGGGCACGGGAAATTGGTGGCGTGGCAAGGCCGGGTTCTGGTTTTTTGAGGGACACAAGTGACGTAGATTTGCCTGCAACTGCCCCTCAACCAAGCACAACCGCAGATTTGACAACGGGAACTTTGGCCCACATGGCGGATTATGCCTTGCGTATCCTCAAAAGGGACACACGCATTACAAAAATGATGAACGATGACGATTACTGGTTGGCCTGCCTCCTTGATCCTCGCTATAAAGGCAAATTGCAAAATATTATGCCACATGAGAACTTGGAACTAATATTAGCAACAAAACAATCAACTCTTGTTGACCGTTTGCTTCTGGCATTCCCTGCACACAGCGCCCGTGATCGTTCTCACACGAGCTCCAGGGGCCAGCAGACCAGAGGTGTTAGAGGGGCAGAAATCAGAAGTGGCGTTGGACAGAGGGGTTTTCTGACCAGGTTGTGGAGTGATTTTTCTATGACCGCAGACAGGACAGGTACTGCAGCATCAATTCAAAGTGACAGGAGACAACATTTGTCCAGTATGGTTACAAACTATTTTTCATCCCTTATCGACGTTCTCCCTCAACCGTCATTCCCATTTGATTACTGGGCATCCAAATTAGACACCTGGCCAGAATTGGCAGAATATGCATTGCAGGAGCTTGCTTGCCCGGCAGCTAGTGTCCTATCAGAAAGAGTATTCAGTGCTGCAGGTTCAATACTAACAGAAAAAAGGACTCGTCTGGCTACCCAAAATGTAGATGATCTAACCTTCATTAAAATGAACCACAACTGGATTTCAAAATCTTTTGCCCCACCCTGCCCGGCTGACACCTAGCTTTCCTATGAAAAGGTCTTGCCTGTGGACTATTCTGAATGACTTTTCCAATCTCGTAATTTTCTTCACCTGATTGTCCAGCATACGACATGTTTCCACCTCACGAAATGGCCAAACTCCCCACACGGGGCCGTGCTATCGCCACTTTGCGCTTGGACCCTTGAGAGTGCTGTTTGTCTGAAGAGGTGGGTGTGGCCGCTTTTGGTCGACGGCACTGCCACTGGGTCCCTCATAGTACAATAAAGTGTCTCTGGCGGTGGTGGTGCGCACCCAACGTCAGACACACCGTTGTAATATGAGGGGCCCTGTGCCTGTACCGCCGGCCACAAGACAGTTCCCCCCCCCAGCTCAAACAGTGCTCTACCACTAGCAAAATTATCTCTCACAGCTTCACCAATGTGTAGTCTAGCCGCTGACATCCTTCAATGCCTGGCACTGACAATACCATTGTTTTGACATTTTTGTTATGTTAGGCCTTCGAAGCCTGTCTGCGGTCCCTTCTTTCTACAACTACTACACTGACCAGGCCACTGCTGGCCGTGTTACCCTGGAACCAATTTAAAAGTGCCTACAGTCAGCCCAATTTTGTTATGTTAGGCCTTCGAAGACTGTCTGCCGTCACTCCTTCCACTAGACTTCCACTGACCATACACTGCTGCCCATGTACCCCTGGAACCAATTTAAAGTGCCTACAGCCAGCCCAATTTTGTTATGTTAGGCCTTCGAAGCCTGTCTGCGGTCACTCCTTCCACTAGACTTCCACTGACCAGACCACTGCTGCCCGTGTACCCCTGGAACCAATTTAAAAGTGCCTACAGCCATGTGTTATTATTTTAGGCCTTCGATGCCTGTCTGCGGTCACTCCTTCCACTAGGCCTCCACTGACCACACCACTGCTGCCCGTGTACCCCTGGAACCAATTTAAAATTGCCTACAGCCAGCCCAATTTTTTTATTTTAGGCCTTCGATGCCTGTCTGCGGTCCATTCTTTCAACTACTACTACACTGACCAGGTCACTGCTGCCCGTGTACCCCTGGAACCAATTTAAAATTGCCTACAGCCAGCCCAATTTTTTTATTTTAGGCCTTCGATGCCTGTCTGCGGTCCATTCTTTCAACTACTACTACACTGACCAGGTCACTGCTGCCCGTGTACCCCTGGAACCAATTTAAAATTGCCTACAGCCATGTGTTATTATTTTAGGCCTTCGATGCCTGTCTGCGGTCACTCCTTCCACTAGGCCTCCACTGACCACACCACTGCTGTCCGTGTACCCCTGGAACCAATTTAAAATTGCCTACAGCCATGTGTTATTATTTTAGGCCTTCGATGCCTGTCTGCGGTCACTCCTTCCACTAGACTTCCACTGACCAGACCACTGCTGCCCGTGTACCCCTGGAACCAATTTAAAAGTGCCTACAGCCAGCCCAAGTTTGTTATGTTAGGCCTTCGATGCCTGTCTGCGGTCCATTCTTTCAACTACTACTACACTGACCAGGTCACTGCTGCCCGTGTACCCCTGGAACCAATTTAAAATTGCCTACAGCCAGCCCAATTTTTTTATTTTAGGCCTTCGATGCCTGTCTGCGGTCCATTCTTTCAACTACTACTACACTGACCAGGTCACTGCTGCCCGTGTACCCCTGGAACCAATTTAAAATTGCCTACAGCCATGTGTTATTATTTTAGGCCTTCGATGCCTGTCTGCGGTCACTCCTTCCACTAGGCCTCCACTGACCACACCACTGCTGCCCGTGTACCCCTGGAACCAATTTAAAATTGCCTACAGCCAGCCCAATTTTTTTATTTTAGGCCTTCGATGCCTGTCTGCGGTCCATTCTTTCAACTACTACTACACTGACCAGGTCACTGCTGCCCGTGTACCCCTGGAACCAATTTAAAATTGCCTACAGCCAGCCCAATTTTTTTATTTTAGGCCTTCGATGCCTGTCTGCGGTCCATTCTTTCAACTACTACTACACTGACCAGGTCACTGCTGCCCGTGTACCCCTGGAACCAATTTAAAAGTGCCTACAGCCAGCCCAAGTTTGTTATGTTAGGCCTTCGATGCCTGTCTGCGGTCCATTCTTTCAACTACTACTACACTGACCAGGTCACTGCTGCCCGTGTACCCCTGGAACCAATTTAAAATTGCCTACAGCCAGCCCAATTTTTTTATTTTAGGCCTTCGATGCCTGTCTGCGGTCCATTCTTTCAACTACTACTACACTGACCAGGTCACTGCTGCCCGTGTACCCCTGGAACCAATTTAAAATTGCCTACAGCCATGTGTTATTATTTTAGGCCTTCGATGCCTGTCTGCGGTCACTCCTTCCACTAGGCCTCCACTGACCACACCACTGCTGTCCGTGTACCCCTGGAACCAATTTAAAATTGCCTACAGCCATGTGTTATTATTTTAGGCCTTCGATGCCTGTCTGCGGTCACTCCTTCCACTAGGCCTCCACTGACCACACCACTGCTGTCCGTGTACCCCTGGAACCAATTTAAAATTGCCTACAGCCATGTGTTATTATTTTAGGCCTTCGATGCCTGTCTGCGGTCACTCCTTCCACTAGACTTCCACTGACCAGACCACTGCTGCCCGTGTACCCCTGGAACCAATTTAAAAGTGCCTACAGCCAGCCCAAGTTTGTTATGTTAGGCCTTCGATGCCTGTCTGCGGTCACTCCTTCCACTAGGCCTCCACTGACCACACCACTGCTGCCCGTGTACCCCTGGAACCAATTTAAAATTGCCTACAGCCAGCCCAATTTTTTTATTTTAGGCCTTCGATGCCTGTCTGCGGTCCATTCTTTCAACTACTACTACACTGACCAGGTCACTGCTGCCCGTGTACCCCTGGAACCAATTTAAAATTGCCTACAGCCAGCCCAATTTTTTTATTTTAGGCCTTCGATGCCTGTCTGCGGTCCATTCTTTCAACTACTACTACACTGACCAGGTCACTGCTGCCCGTGTACCCCTGGAACCAATTTAAAATTGCCTACAGCCATGTGTTATTATTTTAGGCCTTCGATGCCTGTCTGCGGTCACTCCTTCCACTAGGCCTCCACTGACCACACCACTGCTGTCCGTGTACCCCTGGAACCAATTTAAAATTGCCTACAGCCATGTGTTATTATTTTAGGCCTTCGATGCCTGTCTGCGGTCACTCCTTCCACTAGGCCTCCACTGACCACACCACTGCTGTCCGTGTACCCCTGGAACCAATTTAAAATTGCCTACAGCCATGTGTTATTATTTTAGGCCTTCGATGCCTGTCTGCGGTCCATTCTTTCAACTACTACTACACTGACCAGGGCACTGCTGGCCGTGTACCCCTGGAACCAACATCAGAAAATATAAAAATAAGTATTTTGCTTATAAAAAAGAAAATACTGGTGAGATATCAAATGCAGACATTTTAACATTAAAAACAAACACACAACTCTAATCTGGTACAGTACTAAAAATGGCCACCAGCTACAATTACTTTCTCCTGCAAGTAGTTAACTGAAAGTTTTTTTAAATTGAAAACACACATATGGCATCCACCGAGTGTTGTCCTGTCGCGTCTTCTTTATATTATTGCCGAGAAGATGCAAAATAATGAAAATAATAAAATCATTAATTACCAAAATAATAGAGAAAGTCAACACCACATTGCAAATAAACATTCATTCCAAATAAAGAAGCAGGGCGCGTCCGAGGGTGAGTATATACCTAATAAGAATATAATCACCCTCGGACGCGCAATGCTTATTTCCAACAGCCTTCCTTCCTAAGAATCAGCCCTTCCGTCGTGTAGAGAGACGTTGTGTTACACTCCAAGGTGTTCCCCAGGTTGCCTTTCCTGAGCTTCGATCTTCCGGCTCTCGTTTAGTAGTTCTTGGAAACTACTCTGCATTAGGCCTTCAAATTGGGTATGGGGTGTAGAGAGATGGTGTGTTCCACTCCAAGGTGTTCCCCAGGTTGCCTTTCCTGAGCTTCGATCTTCCGGCTCTCGTTTAGTAGTTGTTGGAAACTACGCTGCATTAGGCCTTCAAATTGGGTATGGGGTGTAGCGAGAGGGTGTGTTACACTCCAAGGTGTTCCCCAGGTTGCCTTTCCTGAGCTTCGATCTTCCGGCTCTCGTTTAGTAGTTCTTGGAAACTACACTGCATTAGGCCTTCAAATTGGGTATGGGGTGTAGAGAGAGGGTGTGTTACACTCCAAGGTGTTCCCCAGGTTGCCTTTCCTGAGCTTCGATCTTCCGGCTCTCGTTTAGTAGTTGTTGGAAACTACGCTGCATTAGGCCTTCAAATTGGGTATGGGGTGTAGCGAGAGGGTGTGTTACACTCCAAGGTGTTCCCCAGGTTGCCTTTCCTGAGCTTCGATCTTCCGGCTCTCGTTTAGTAGTTCTTGGAAACTACACTGCATTAGGCCTTCAAATTGGGTATGGGGTGTAGAGAGAGGGTGTGTTACACTCTAAGGTGTTCCCCAGGTTTCCTTGCCATTGCTTCGGTCTTCCGACTCTCGTTTAGTAGTTGTAGAAAAGTACACTGCATTAGGCCATACAAAATGGGTA
The DNA here is from genome assembly GCF_032444005.1 of Ranitomeya imitator. Lineage (NCBI taxonomy): Eukaryota > Metazoa > Chordata > Amphibia > Anura > Dendrobatidae > Ranitomeya > Ranitomeya imitator. Next base: position 1,151,107,666 of record NC_091282.1, read on the forward strand.
TGGGGTGGAGAGAGATGGTGTGTTACACTCCAAGGTGTTCCCCAGGTTGCCTTTCCTGAGCTTCTATCTTCAGGCTCTCATTAAATTGTGGTTAAATGGAACAACTGCATTTGGCGTACTAGTTGGTTTGGGGCCTACTATCGGTGTCTGCCACTCCTTGCTGTTCTCCTCCACTGAACAAAGCTGTGCCGCCTGTTTACTACGGTTGCCAATTTTGAACTGCATTTCGACTACTTACTGATTTGGCCCTACTCTCTGTGTCAGCCTCTCATTCCAGTTGTCCTCCACTGCAATGCCCCCTGGTTATTCCTGTGTTACCAATTTTGAACTGCATTTAGCCCACTTTCTTCTTTGGGCCTATATCTGTGTTTCCACTTCATCGTGCCCATTGCCCAGCCAGTGATAGATGAGTCTGCTGGTACATTGACCCATAACGCAACATTCCCCGTGCACGCTACACAACAACATTGTGACCCTGCTGAAAGTCAGGTTGCTCTTCCCGCATACCATACCACCTTACACGGGGACAAAGAGGAAGGTGCAGATGAAAGTGCAGGTTCCTTCATCAGGTGGGGGGAGGAATACTAGTTGGCGACGTCACTGGCACAGGGCCTCTCATAGTACGCAAAAGTGTTGCTGCCGGTGGGAGGCGCCCCCGCCGTGCAAACACACCGCTGTACTTTGAGGGGCCCTGTGCCAGTGCCAATGCCAACGAGTGGGCCCCCCCTGCTTGCTCAGGTTCACAGCACTTGCAAAGTTGAAATACTTACCTCTCCCTGCTCCACTGCCGTGACGTGGTCCAGATTTCCTGGGCCCACTAATTACTTGAACCAGCCCTACCCCCCACAACTTTAGCCAAATGACCCCCAATTTCAAATGCCTTCCAATTATTATAAGGTAAATTACGCTTGACAAGCTTCATTAAGAAGAATGGATGGTTTTGACATTAAAATGGCCACTCTAGGTGTTTTCCTGGCCCCCACTCACTGCCGACTATGCTGCCCCATTGACTTGCATTGGGTTTCGTGTTTCGGTCGATCCCGACTTTACGTCATAATCGGCCGATTTCACTCGACCCGACTTTGGACATAGTCGGGTTTCGCAAAACCCGGCTCGACTCTAAAAAGGTCAAGGTCGCTCAACTCTAGTCACGGGTATTCCCTCCTGCCCAGCCTGGTTCCAGCACCGTCAGCTGGTTTCGGGTAGTGTCAAGCTCACTGAGACGCCAAGGCGTTGCCCCGTCGTGTTGCGGTCAGGTTAGCCAACTCCATGGTGCCTCCAGTTTAGGAGCTTCCTATGTGGGCTGCGTGAATTGGCAGTCAAGGCTGGTTCTGTAGTGCCAGTAGGCCAAGCTCCCCCTGTAGGACTGTTGGGGTTCGGTAACTGTGGCTGCCTCGCGGCCTAGCTGTTCTCTCCTCTCCTGTGGACCTTCGGGTCCACCGCCTGGTTCCAGCACCGTCAGCTGGTTCCGGGCAGAGCCTTTGGCTTAGGTGCCTCCTCCTGGGTATCCGAGTTCCGCCAATGCCAGGCGGTCCTCGGTAGTACTTTTAAGCGCGGGCACCTACAGCTTAGTAACCGGGTTCCAGCACCGTCAGCTGGTTCTCGGCAGTGTCTTTGTCACGGGTATTCCCTCCTGCCCAGCCTGGTTCCAGCACCGTCAGCTGGTTTCGGGTAGTGTCAAGCTCACTGAGACGCCAAGGCGTTGCCCCGTCGTGTTGCGGTCAGGTTAGCCAACTCCATGGTGCCTCCAGTTTAGGAGCTTCCTATGTGGGCTGCGTGAATTGGCAGTCAAGGCTGGTTCTGTAGTGCCAGTAGGCCAAGCTCCCCCTGTAGGACTGTTGGGGTTCGGTAACTGCGGCTGCCTCGCGGCCTAGCTGTTCTCTCCTCTCCTGTGGACCTTCGGGTCCACCGCCTGGTTCCAGCACCGTCAGCTGGTTCCGGGCAGAGCCTTTGGCTTAGGTGCCTCCTCCTGGGTATCCGAGTTCCGCCAATGCCAGGCGGTCCTCGGTAGTACTTTTAAGCGCGGGCACCTACAGCTTAGTAACCGGGTTCCAGCACCGTCAGCTGGTTCTCGGCAGTGTCTTTGTCACGGGTATTCCCTCCTGCCCAGCCTGGTTCCAGCACCGTCAGCTGGTTTCGGGTAGTGTCAAGCTCACTGAGACGCCAAGGCGTTGCCCCGTCGTGTTGCGGTCAGGTTAGCCAACTCCATGGTGCCTCCAGTTTAGGAGCTTCCTATGTGGGCTGCGTGAATTGGCAGTCAAGGCTGGTTCTGTAGTGCCAGTAGGCCAAGCTCCCCCTGTAGGACTGTTAGGGTTCGGTAACTGCGGCTGCCTCGCGGCCTAGCTGTTCTCTCCTCTCCTGTGGACCTTCGGGTCCACCGCCTGGTTCCAGCACCGTCAGCTGGTTCCGGGCAGAGCCTTTGGCTTAGGTGCCTCCTCCTGGGTATCCGAGTTCCGCCAACGCCAGGCGGTCCTCGGTAGTGCTTTTAAGCGCGGGCACCTACAGCTTAGTAACCGGGTTCCAGCACCGTCAGCTGGTTCTTGGCAGTGTCTTTGTCACGGGTATTCCCTTCTGCCCAGCCTGGTTCCAGCACCGTCAGCTGGTTTCGGGTAGTGTCAAGCTCACTGAGACGCCAAGGCGTTGCCCCGTCGTGTTGCGGTCAGGTTAGCCAACTCCATGGTGCCTCCAGTTTAGGAGCTTCCTATGTGGGCTGCGTGAATTGGCAGTCAAGGCTGGTTCTGTAGTGCCAGTAGGCCAAGCTCCCCTGTAGGACTGTTGGGGTTCGGTAACTGCGGCTGCCTTGAGGCCTAGCTGTTCTCTCCTCTCCTGTGGACCTTCGGGTCCACCGCCTGGTTCCAGCACCATCAGCTGGTTCCGGGCAGAGCCTTTGGCTTAGGTGCCTCCTCCTGGGTATCCGAGTTCCGCCAACGCCAGGCGGTCCTCGGTAGTGCTTTTAAGCGCGGGCACCTACAGCTTAGTAACCGGGTTCCAGCACCGTCAGCTGGTCCTCGGTGCCATTGGCTCTTGCACACTGGGGCGACGCATCTGGGTTCCAGCACCGCCAGCTGGTTCCCGGCAGTCTTTTTGTCACGGGTACTCCCTCGTGCCCAGCCTGGTTCCAGCACCATCAGCTGTTTCCGGGTCCTGTCAAACTCACTGAGACACCTATGCGTTGCCCCGTCGTGTTGCGGTCGGGTTAGCCAACTCCAGGGTGCCTCCAGTTTAGGAGCTTCCTATGTGGGCTGCGTGAATTGGTAGTCAAGGCTGGTTCTGTAGTGCCAGTAGGCCAAGCTCCCGCTGTAGGACTGTTGGGGTTCGGTAACTGCAGCTGCCTCGCGGCCTAGCTGTTCTCTCCTCTCCTGTGGACCTTCGGGTCCACCACCTGGTTCCAGCACCGTCAGCTGGTTCCGGGCAGAGCCTTTGGCTTAGGTGCCTCCTCCTGGGTATCCGAGTTCCGCCAATGCCAGGCGGTCCTCGGTAGTGCTTTTAATTGTGGGCATCTACAGCTTAGTAACCGGGTTCCAGCACCGTCAGCTGGTCCTCGGTGCCATTGGCTCTTGCACACTGGGGCGACGCATCCGGGTTCCAGCACCGCCAGCTGGTTCCCGGCAGTGTTTTTGTCACGGGTACCCCCTCGTGCCCAGCCTGGTTCCAGCACCGTCAGCTGTTTCCGGGTCCTGTCAAACTCACTGAGACACCTATGCGTTGCCCCGTCGTGTTGCGGTCGAGTTAGCCAACTCCAGGGTGCCTCCAGTTTAGGAGCTTCCTATGTGGGCTGCGTGAATTGGTAGTCAAGGCTGGTTCTGTAGTGCCAGTAGGCCAAGCTCCCGCTGTAGGACTGTTGGGGTTCGGTAACTGCGGCTGCCTCGCGGCCTAGCTGTTCTCTCCTCTCCTGTGGACCTTCGGGTCCACCACCTGGTTCCAGCACCGTCAGCTGGTTCCGGGCAGAGCCTTTGGCTTAGGTGCCTCCTCCTGGGTATCCGAGTTCCGCCAACGCCAGGCGGTCCTCGGTAGTGCTTTTAAGCGCGGGTACCTACAGCTTAGTAAACGGGTTCCAGCACTGTGAGCTGGTCCTCGGTGCCATTGGCTCTTGCACACTGGGGCAACGCATCCGGGTTCCAGCACCGCCAGCTGGTTCCCGGCAGTGTGTTTGTCACGGGTACTCCCTCGTGCCCAGCCTGGTTCCAGCACCGTCAGCTGTTTCCGGGTCCTGTCAAACTCACTGAGACACCTATGCGTTGCCCCGTCGTCTTGCGGTCGGGTTAGCCAACTCCAGGGTGCCTCCAGTTTAGGAGCTTCCTATGTGGGCTGCGTGAATTGGTAGTCAAGGCTGGTTCTGTAGTGCCAGTAGGCCAAGCTCCCCCTGTAGGACTGTTGGGGTTCGGTAACTGCGGCTGCCTCGCGGCCTAGCTGTTCTCTCCAGTGGACCTTCGGGTCCACCACCTGGTTCCAGCACCGTCAGCTGGTTCGGGCAGAGCCTTTGGCTTAGGTGCCTCCTCCTGGGTATCCAAGTTCCGCAAACGCCAGGCGGTCCTTGGTAGTGCTTTTAAGCGCGGGCACCTACAGCTTTGTAACCGGGTTCCAGCACCGTCAGCTGGTCCCCGGTCGTGCCATTGGCTCTTGCACAGTTGGCCAACGCATCCGGGTTCCAGTACCGACAGCTGGTTCTCGGCAGTGTCTTTTGCTCTTGTACCTTCTGCTCCCCATCCTGGTTCCAGTACCGTCAGCTGGTTCCGGGCAGAGCCTTTGGCTTAGGTGCCTCCTTCTGGGTATCCGAGTTCCACCAACGTCAGGTGGTCCTTGGTAGTGCTTTCAGGCACGGGTACCTCCTGCTTAGTAACCGGGTTCCAGTAACATCAGCTGGTCCTCGGTAGTTCCATTGGCTCTTGGACCTTCGGCTACCCATCCGGGTTCCAGTACCGTCAGCTGGTTCTCGGCAGTGTCTTTTGCGCTTGTACCTTCTGCTCCCCATCCTGGTTCCAGTAACGACAGCTGGTTCCGGGCAGAGCCTTTGGCTTAGGTGCCTCCTTCTGGGTATCCGAGTTCCGCCAACGTCAGGCGGTCCTTGGTAGTGCTTTTTAGCACGGGTACCTCCTGCTTAGTAACCGGGTTCCAGTAACGTCAGCTGGTCCTCGGTAGTTCCATTGGCTCTTGGACCTTCGGGTAGCCATCCGAGTTCCAGTTCTATCAGCTGGTTCTCGGCATTTTCTCAGCCTTCTTGTACTTTCTGCTACATTTCCAAGTTGAAGACCCTAAAGACGACGACCCGGAAGACCACCCCTAAGATGACGACGACAACCACTGAGATGACGACGACCCTGGAGATGACGACCCTGAAGACAACCCCGATGACGACGACGACGGCGGAGATGACGACGGCGGAGACGACGACGGCGGAGACGACGACCCTGGAGACGACGACATGGAAGACCGAGAAGCAGAAGAACAAGAGGCTGCAGAACAAAGAGCAGAAGAACATTAAGCATAACACTTAATATCAGAGCAAAAGATATTATCTAAATTATATGCAGAAGAAGACTAAGCAGTGTATGGGGGTGAGTCCGTTCCTCCTCGTGGTGCCCCTGGATAAAGCCTGATGCTGCAGGCCAAACTGAACGCGGACAAATGTAACTTTTGTGACTGGCAGAACGGAAGGTGTAATCTTCAAACTTTTATAGATAACAACTACGGGAATGCCTGTCACAAATGTGAATATGATGAAAAAGTAGAATAGGAAGAATAATAATAGTTGGATAAAATGAATATGAAGAATGTAATAAAAAAAATAGATAGAAGATTTAGAAGAAGATGAATAAGGTGAAGAAGTTGATGTCAAAGATGCTGATGATAATGAAGATGAAAGTGTGGGAAAAGTAAAAAAAAAAAAAAAGGGGAAGGGCGTGGAATAGTGAAACATCAATATTTAAAAAAAAAAAAAAAATAGTCAATATCTTTGTCAATCCTAACGTCTTTAAAAAAATATATATATAATGCTATTCTATTTGATTGGGCTACGCCTCTATGACTTTAATGTCTCCGCCACCTCCCCAAATACATCCTGCATTATTCTTAGTTGTTTTCCTTCATGTAGAATGAACTTACAAGGAAAGAAAGGGTTTGTTTTAATTCCGATATTTTCGTCCTATTGACTTGCATTGGGATCGGGTATCGGTATCGGCGATATCCGATATTTTTTGAATATCGGCCGATCCAATCTGATACCGATACTTTCCGATATTGGAAGGTATCGCTCAACACTAGTTGTGATCGATTCTTCCAAGGCATTAAGTTTGGCTCTCAGTTCTTTTTGAAAGTTTTCAAATTCCATATCAGTGATGGAAGATTTAAGAGACACAACATCCTTATTTAAATTGCTCCTGATTTTAGATAGCTCTTCATTTTCATGTTTGATGATAAGTTGCATCAAACGATTAGAGCAGGCAGTTTAAATTATATTCCATTCCTTTATGAAATCCTCGCTATAAACTGTGGTGGGAATTTTCTTAATGCGTAGACCTCTTGGGATGATGTTTTGAGATAAAGAATTTTCAAGAGTAGTCTGATCCCACCATATGTGGGTCTCGTTTAAGGATAATTTTTCAATGTTGAGCATTGCATTTAGAATGTCTGGAGACGTGTCTGTATTGTTATTCACTGATTGGAACACGAATGAAGCACGTTCCTTTTATAGCTTTTTTTTTTTTCTCTATACATGGAGCTGTTTATAGACTCCTCCAGAAAGGAACGTGCTTCATTGAAAATTTTTATTGATGACTCCAAAATCCAAACACGTACTTTTATTAAACCCACTGATACGAACAGTTACATCCCCTTAGGCCAGTTTCACACGTCAGTGACTCCGGTACGTGAGGTAACAGTTTCCTCACGTACCGGAGACACTGACTCACATAGACACATTGAAATCAATGTGTCTCTGCACATGTCAGCGTGTTTTCACGGACCGTGTGTCCGTTTGGAAAACACGGAGACATGTCAGTGTTCGTGAGAGCGCACGGATTACACGGAGCCATTAAAGTCAATGGGTCCGTGTAAAACACGTACCGCACACGGACGTTGTCCGTGTGCAGTCCGTGTGCCATGCAGGAGACAGCGCTACAGTAAGCGCTGTCCCCCCACGTGGTGCTGAAGATGTCATTCATATCTTCTCTGCAGCAACATTTGCTGTAGAGAAGATATGAATAATCCTTTTTTTTTTGTTTCTCGTGTTTATAATAAAGATCCATGTCCCCACCCCCCTCCCACCCCCTGTGCGCCCGCCGTCTGTTATTAAAATACTCACCCGGCTCCCTCGCTGGTGCTGCTTCCAGTCCTGGCCGCACCTTCTACTGTATGAGTGGTCACGTGGGGCCGCCCATTACAGTCATGAATATGCGGCTCCACCTTCCATACGGGTGGAGCCGCATATTCATTTCTATTTTTACATCGGCACTGGAGAGGTGGGGATTATATCAAAGCCATGTCGAGAATAGAGACTAAATGGATTTTCACTCTGGATACTATCGCACCAAGAGGACTGAATATCGGTACGGAACTTTTTGTCTTCCAATAATCAGTTTGTACTGGGGGAGGCAATAGAAGGACCACTAGTGCGGGGTAGGGACCATCCCTGAGGAAGAGGACAGTTGTCTCCAAAACACATCGGTTGTTAGGTCCTTACTGCACTCCGTATTCACTCCTGGGCTTTGTCAGCGGCCGCGTGATTGATTGCGTCACGAAGGTCCTGCGCACCATCCGAACTCACCGCTTACATCCCCCGCAGCGTCGGCTTTGCAGGATCCCGCTTTCACCCGGAGGTTAGTTCATGGTGGCTGCTGCCGGCCAGAGCAGCCACTTGCTTGGATTTCCTACTTGTGCGCTTGGGTTTTCATTTTTTTTGGACTCATTTGGAATAACAGCAGCATCATTACTATCTTTCAATCCTTAAAAGATTCATCATTGGAGGTAGGAACATGTGTATGTACACGGAGGAACTTTATCTGCCTATTCCTCCTCATGCCATTTGTGCTCATTGAGGGTCATACCCACTAGACTTTTACTGGGGCACTGCATTATTGTGGACATTTTGGTGTTTAAGACATTCCTATTAGCTATCATCCAGCGTGTACCCGTATATACTCAGGTATATGCTATTTTTAAATGTAATTTTGCATTGCCATGCTGGCCTCCCTATACCATCAAGTGGCTATGGCATTTTTCAGAATATCATAAGTTGCACACTGGTGGTCAGTATCTGGGCCATCACAAATCACCAGTTTCCAATGGAGTACAATTTGTATGGCAGGGTCATTTTACATTTCCAGAGTCTCTGGTTAGGGGATAGAGCTCTCTCCTTTAAAGTGTAAACTCTTATGGTTAACTTGGTCTTCTCTTACTAGCTCATGTGAAGTGTCAAGCTCTTATTGTCAACATTGTCCTCTCTCTCCTGTAGAGTGTACAGCTCTGTCAAAAATTAAGACATCACATCAAAACCCTGTCATGGGCAGCCCAATATCCAGACCTGAACTCCATTGAAAACCTCTGGAATGTAATGAAGATGATGATGGATAGTCACAAGCCATCAAACAAAGAAGAACTGCTTACATTTTTGCACTAGGAGCAGTGTGAAAGAGTGGTGGAAAGCATGCTAAGACGCATGAAAGCTGTGATTAACCCCTTTCTGATCTCGGACGGGATAGTATGTCCGAGGTCAGAAGCCCCACTTTGATGCGGGCTCCGGCAGTGAGCCCGCATCAAAGCCGGGATATGTCAGCTGTTTTGAACAGCTGACATGTGCCCGTAATAGGCGTGGGCAGAATCGCGATCTTCCCGCACCTATTAACTAGTTAAATGCCGCTCTCAAATGCAGACAGCGGCATTTAACTACCGCATCCGGCCAGGCGGCCGGAAATGATCACATCACCGACCCCGTCACATGATCGGAGGTCGGCGATGCTTCTCCATTGTAATCATAGAGGTCCTTGAGTCCTCTATGGTTACTGATCGCCGGTAGCTGTGAGCGCCACCCTGTGGTCAGCGCTCACAGCACACCTGATTTTCTGCTACATAGCAGCGAACAGCGTGTGGGATTGCACTTTTTTTGCAATTTCACAGCACTTGGAATTTTTTTCCCGTTTTCTAGTACACAACATGCTAAATCCAATGATTTTGTTCAAAAGTACAACTCGTCCCGCAAAAAATAAGCCCTCACATGGCCAAATTGACGGAAAAATAAAAAAGTTATGGCTCTGGGAAGGAGGGGAGTGAAAAACGAACACGGAAAAACGAAAAATCCCAAGGTCATGAAGGGGTTAAAAATCATGGTTATTCCACAAAATATTGTTTTCTGAACTCTTCCTGAGTTAAAGCATTAAAATTGTTGTTTCTAAATGATTATGAACTTGTTTTTTTGCATTATTTGAGGTCTGAAAGCACTGCTTTTTATTTTAATTTTGACCATTTCTCCTTTTCAGAAAAAAATACTAAATTTATTGCTTGGAAATTCAGAGACATGTTGTCAGACGTTTATAGAATAAAAGAACAATTTACATTTTACACAAAAATATACCTATAAAGAGAAAAATCAGACAAACTGAACATTCTGTAGTGGTCTCTTAATTTTTGCCAGGGCTGTAAGCTCTCATGGTTATCATGATCCTCTCTCTTTCACATTCAGTGTAAGCTCCTATGGTCATCAGGGTCCCCTCTCTCTTTTTTGTGTAGAGTGTAATCTTTTATAGTTAGCAGAGTCCTGTCTCTCTCACTCCTGTAGAGAGTAAGCTCTCCTGATCATCTGGGACCCCTCTCTCCTGGAGAATATAAGCTCTTATGGTCAGCCTGTCTCTTATGGTCAGATCTTATCGTCAGTCGGGTGCTTTTTCTCTCCTTTCCACCATGTGTTTTTATGAGCAATTATAAGATTTCCAGTATTGAGATTCATGTGAATTTTTTTGCTGCAAATAAAATTTTGCAGAATTTTTTTTTTAACTGTAAATTTTTATAAGAATTTTAAGAAGTATCGTTTCTCCTTGTGCAGAGTGACATGTTAAGCATGTCGAGGTGAAGAGACTTAAAGCTGCAATGCTCCTCTGGGAAATATGCAAATTGTCTCTTAGACCTTTTAACGAGCCGGTCGACATTGACTGTTAGGATTGCTATTTCCAATCGGTGGCACTAGAGTTCCTATCCTCTTCCTCTCTGAAGAGACAATTTGTATAAGAATTTAACACATTTTTAACAAATAGACATAAGCCCAGACACACAATTATTACAATCAAAGGCATATGAAATAGAAAGGTTACAATGACAAGGCAGTGTGGGACACAATAGATGAAGGAGCTCCCTAGCACAATAATATGCTTATATAATGAGTATAAAATGGATCAGTCATCCCCATAATCTCGAGCGAGTCCCCTACCCAAAATCCCACATTATACTTTAGTTAGAAAGTTACAACAAAAAGCATACATAGAAAAATAAAATAAATAAAAAAACAAAAACAAAAAGGGGATTATCATGAGAAAATCCTCATATATATGGACAAGATGATAGGACATCCACAAAAAGGAAGGGAAGAAAGCGGGAGAATCCAAATGGATTAAATATGACCTAAACATTTCTCTGAGCCCAATAGTAATCCCACGGGGCCCATACAAAATCAAAATTTTCCACTCTAGCATTCAGAAGAGTCATCAGATATTCAATCCCTTGAATAGCATTAAATATATGTAATACGTGCTGATGTATGGGAGGAGAGGCCAGTTTCCAATTAAAGGCAATCACCCACCTAGTCGCAGTAAGAATATGTAATAACATCTTAGCTGAATTTTTCCCCATCCCTTTAGGTGTAATATTTAATAGATATATAATCGTGTCTACCCCACCTCAACATAAAGAACCCTGGAGACCAACTGTTTCACTTCCTCCCAAAGATACGTATTCCCAGGACCAGACCAAAAAATATGATACTGTGTTCCCACCTCAGAGCCACAACGCCAACACAAATCTGAGATTGAAGGGTTCAATGTATGAAGAAGATCAGGAGTATGATACCAAGCACTAGTATTTTAGACCGATTCTCCTTGTAGAAAGTGCAAATAGAGGACTTAGCTGCTTTTTCCCCAAATAGTATTCCAACTTTGGGGTGATAAACCTTTTCCCAAGATAGACTCCCTTTTGCACATGTTTTAGCGCTTGACCCCCCATAGGAAAACCCAGTATTTTATATATTTTTGATATTAGCCCCTTAGTCAACGGCCCTCTCCTGCAAATTCTCTTAAAGTCAGTCAGAAGGGAGACCCCAGTAGATCTATAAAGTGAAGAAGCGAAATGTTTACTCTGCAGATATTATTAAAGGGAACCTGTCACCCCGAAAATCGCAGGTGAGGTAAGCCCACCGGCGTCAGGGCTTATCTACAGCATTCTGTAATGCTGTAGATAAGCCCCCGATGTTACCTGAAAGAGGAGAAAAAGACGTTAGATTATACTCACCCAGGGGCGGTCCCGCTGCTGGTCCGGTCAGATGGGCGTCTCTGGTCCGCTGCGGCACCTCCCATCTTCATTCCAAGATGTCCTCTTCTGATCTTCAGCCACGGTTCCGGCGCAGGCGTACTTTGTCTGCCCTGTTGGGGGCAGAACAAAGTACTGCAGTGCGCAGGCGCCGGGCCTCTCTGACCTTTCCGGCGCCTGCGCACTGCAGTACTTTGTTATACAAGAGGTATAACAATTCCTTTTTCCTCCAAGATTCAGTAATGGTCCATCTCTTCTAGACTATTCCGCATCTAATGTTCTGGATATTGTAACCGGATTAATGGATAGGAAAAAAAACATTAGAGAAAGGGAAAACAAAAGACAACAAAAAACATAAAAAGAAAAAACATATAACTTTAGGAAATGGAGCACCATAATTTCCAGGAGTTGAAATCCTGGTCTGTGGCTACCACTGGGAAATATATGAAACTCAACGGGGAGGGAGAAAAAAAGGAAAACCATAGTCACAGAGAAGATTCTCAGGGAGGTGTAGTCCAGTACTCAACCTATGCAGAGGAAAAACAACCACAGTAAAACTGAACTCCGTCACAAGTCAAGCCAGGGCACCCCCAGGCATACAACTTTAATATTTGGCGAGATTTCCTCACCTATTGAAAAACACGGCTTTTAAACAACTGTGAAAAACTATAAATAACCCTGCACCAACTAATACTTAGTAAAATATTCATACAATTTTTAAAGAGATAAAGTCTTGTAAAATGTGAAAGAGAGATAAGGGAGATCATTCATACAGGTTTAGTCTGAAATATCAACGAAGACCCGTTGATTCTCTCTTTGTGCCTCTGCCACTCAAACCTTCCTTTCTATTTTTCTGGGTCCAAACTGGAGGTGGGGGTCGACCCACTAGGACAGGGCTTTTCCAATCAGAGATCTTAGGGACCTGGAGCTCAAATTTCTCACAAAATCTGGTAGATCATAAAAGAAATGCAGTGTTGCTGAAATTCCTTCACTCCAAGCTGTTAAAGCAAAGGGAAAGCCCCACCTAAAAGGAATCCTAAAGTCCTTAAGGGCAGACAGCAAAGGTCTAAGCAGCCTCCCCTTTTGTAGAGTTATTCGAGACAGGTCTGGGAATAATTGAATGGCAGTGTCCTGGAACACAATCTCCTTTAACCCCTTAAAGACCACTGATACACCTTTTGACGGTGGCCATTAAGGGTACTTAAACCACAGCACCGTTAATTAAGGGTACTTAAACCACAGAGCCATTAATTAACGGCGCTGTGGAAAAAGTGTATAGTGGCCCCAGAGTTGGAATTTATCCCGGTCTTGGCTACCAGGTGTAGGTGAGACCCCAAGGGTAGCTGAGACCCCAGAGAACATGATTTGGGTAATTTTTTACCTACCCCGCTGTTGTGATCACCAAGATCTGCCATCCGGCACCCAGCAACAATAGGACATTTTTAATATTGGTTCATTTTGATCACTGTAATAGACTCTATCACAGTGATCAAAATGAAAAAAAAAAAATATTGAATGAAACCACCTTTTATCACCCCATTAGGGAAAAATAATAAAATTAAAAAAAGTATTTATTTCCATTTTTTCATTAGGGTTAGAGTTGGGCTAAAGTGAGTTGGGCGAAAGTTAGGGTTAAGGTTGGGCTAAAGTGAGTTGGGCTAAAGTAAGGGTAGGGCTAGGGTTAGGTCTAGGGTTAGGGTTGGGATTAAAGATATGGTTGGGATTAGGGTTGGGAGTGTGTTAGGGTTAGGTTTGTGGTTAGGGTTATGTTTAGGGTTGGGATTGGGCCTAGGGGTGTGTTGGGGTTTGGTTTGTGGTTAGGGTTATGATTAGGGTTGGGATTAGAATTAGGGTTGGTGTTAGAATTGTGGGGTTTCCACTGTTTAGGTACATCAGGGGTCTCCAAATGCAACATGGCGCCACCATTGATTCCAGCCAATTTTAAGTTCAAAAAGTAAAATGGTGTTCCCTCCCTTCTGAGCCCTGCCATGCACACAAACAGTGGCCTTTCTCTACATATGGGCTATTGTTGTACTCAGGAGAAATTAAACAACACATTTTGTGGTCCATTTTTTCCTGATATCCTTGTGAAAATAAAAAAAAATAGTTCCGAAGTAAATTTTTTGTGAAAAAAGTAAAATGTTAATTTTTTCCTTCCACATTGCTTTAGTTCTCATGAAGCACCTGAAGGGTTAATGCATTTCTTGAATGTGGTTTTGTGCACATTGAGAGGAGCCTGAGTTGCCCAGGATGGAGGTGAAGATTTCCTGCAAGATTAGTTTAATATTTTCCTGTTCGTTTGATTCCAGAGCAGCTCTCACTCTAATGTTACATCTCCTGCCCCTATTCTCCAAGTCTTCCATTTGAACTTGAAAATCTCTAAGCATTTTCTGCTGCATATTGGATGACTGTTGCAGCTCAGACATGTAAGATCGGGTTGCATCATGTTCTCCCTCTAGGGAGTCAATTCTGCCTGACAAAAGCTGCAAGTCCTGTCGCACACAGGCAATTTCATAACTGCATGTGTCTTTTAACTTCTATTATAAGTGCCTTAAAGTCTTCCTTTGAGGGGAGCACTGCAAAAAATCTTATCCATTTTGGAGGGAAATGCTCATCCAGGTGGTCCTCCTCATCATCAGAATACCCCTCTAAATAGACACTCTCATCATCTTCAAGAGATATACTAGGGGTTAGCCTGTGAGGGTCTTTTTGGCAGTTTAATACCCCTTTTTTCCAGATTTACCCTTCCCCCTCTATGAGAGTCATTATATGATTTTGCTGAGGTACAGGCTCTTCAGTATGATCATGATCAGAAGTGAGGGAAAGATGGCATCCTCCTCCAGTTTGCTGATAATCGCCATTAATATCAGCATGGCAATATTATGGGGCCAAGACTTTATGGATTCATCAGAGCAGCACATCCCTTGAGCCTCACTGTTATCCGTCGTTATCTCCTTACCCTCTAGGGGCCCAGCGTGCACCAGATCCAAGTGCAGCTATCCTTCCTCTCTGGCTACCTGTAACATGTCCTCCTTGTGCTCATTAGCTGTCTTCCCCTCTCTGCAAGATGGCACCCGCATCCCGGCAGCTCCCGAAGGAGAAATGCATGCAGGGGTGTCGTGGGGCCATTCGGTACTGCTCAGTAGGATGCAGTGTTTCTCGCCTTCCTAGGACCTATCAGTGGGCAGGATAGAGCACCGGCGCAAAGCTCTTCAGCCAGTGATTTATGATGCCTGGTGGGAGCTCTGCAGCCGCACATCCTCTCACACCAACTTCCGGACAAACCTTTGTGGTTAAATTTGACAAAGTCATAATATTAAAAATTCAAAATAACAGCTAATCTCTAATGAAGTTGATGATGATGATGATGATGATGAATTTTGGCTACCATGTAATCCAGAAAGTATTACATTTACTTTTACCAGTCATAGCAACGTTTTCATGTTCACAACACCTTTAAATCAGATGCATATTCCAGCAATAAGTATATATCAATTGTAAAAGTGATGCTGTCTGCAAATTCAGCTTCTATCTTGGCAGACTACGCCTAGAATATTACTTAGGATTAGTGATATCCTGTCATACAACATTATGATGATCTATTGTTTCTAAAGAGCCCTTCACTTATTCAAGAATGGTAGAAGTAATGTGTTAATGACTCTATAGTGACTATTTAATAAAAATTTCTAAAATAACGCTTTATTTGCAACATAATAATGTGCAAATTATTCTAATTAAATAATGCAAGCAGAATTTGGTAGAATAAATCTTGATAACTCTTATCATGGGTGCATTTTGCATGTTTTACAGCACACACGTTGTTTTAATTTATGGCATTTTAGGAAGTTGTCTGTCCTGCTATTAGTTATAATAGTGTCAGATAGAACAGTTAACTAGAGAAAACTGATTGAAATTACTTTCATTGTGGAATTATTTAATACCAATTAGAATAAACTAGAAAATAGAGATTTCTTAATAAAATTTTTAGAACATTTATACATGTTATTAAGCCTATAAACGAAGAAAACAAACACATATATTGTTTAGATACATACAGCTTTATTTAAAACATATAAAAGTATTTTTAAAACAAATATATGTGCCAGGAGACACTGTCACACAAATCCAAGAAAAGAGTGCTAATTAGTGTTGAGCATTCCGATACCGCAAGTATCGGGTATCGGCCGATATTTGCGGTATCGGAATTCCGATACCGAGTTCCGATATTTTTGCGATATCGGGAATCGGTATCGGGATGAAGATTGATGTGTAAAATAAAGAATAAAAATAAAAAAATATTGATATATTTACCCTCGGACGCGCCCTGGTTGTAACCGCTGCAACCGCCATGCTTCTGTTCCTAAGAATGAGCGCGTAAAGGACCTTCGATGACGTCGCGGCTTGTGATTGATCGCGTGAGCGGTCACATGAGCGGTCACGCGACCAATCACAAGCCGCGACGTCATCGAAGGTCCTTTACGCGCTCATTCTTAGGAAGGGGATCATGGCGGTTGCAGCGGTTACAACCAGGGCGCGTCCGAGGGTAAGTATAGCAATATTTTTTATTTTTATTCTTTATTTTACACATGAATATGGATCCCAGGGCCTGAAGGAGAGTTTCCTCTCCTTCAGACCCTGGGAACCATAGAGGATACCTTCCGATATTTGTGTCCCATTGACTTGTATTGGTATCGGATATCGGTATCGGCGATATCCGATATTTTTTGGATATCGGCCGATACCATCCGATACCGATACTTTCAAATATCGGACTGTATCGCTCAACACTAGTGCTAATGTTTGCATTAATGGTATGAATCAAAATATATCTTAAAATTGTGGACATTGTTAATGTATGGTGATGAACGAATTTGTTAGGAAAACAATCGCCAAACATAAATTGGGCACAAATGTTGCACATTCAGATTGGAAACACAAGCAAAGTTTTATAAAATCATGAAAAATCAGCAACATTCGGTAAAAAGCAGGGAAAATATTAGCATTGCCACTAAGGTATTTTCAGTACTTTTGCGACGATAATGGTGGTGTTTATTGAGCATGGAGCATGTGTTTGATGAGGGTAATGGGTTTGCAGAGTTCACAGGATCGGCGTGTTTGTAAACATTTTTTTTTTCTTTTATCTTTATATGTGCATATTGCGGCTAGCCAATAAGGGTGCTAGAAACATCCACAATGTCCTGACAACGGCTTGTGTCATTGGCTACTGAAATCACATGCCCTCTCCATATAAAGCGAGGGCATTTAGTATTAGAACCATTTTGATTTTAGGTAGTTAGCAGTGATGAGCGAATACATTCGGCACTATTTGTAACTCTCATGAATAGTACGCTATTCGGGCTATTAATTTCTCTGCGAGTAATTTGGTATTCGCTTCAGTATTTTCGAGTGACCGGCCCATCATGTTTGGCGCTATATTTGCAGCTAATGAACATGCTGGGCTGACTTGCCAATCACAGTATTGAAAGCACCACCTTTGGTGTGGCATTACTGTGATTGGCTGGCCTTACAGCGTCACAGGGGTTATTTAATCCCTGCCGGCACCATCCTGCGCACATTGCAGCCGGAAACATCATAGGGAAAGCGTAGTGTAGCATATGGACAGTGAAAGGAGATCATAAGGTAATTTTTTTTATTCCAAAAAACACTTTTAAGAGCTCATGAGGGTGAAGATTAGTTCTTTGTTTGGTGGAGATGGGGTAGGGAGAGATTTAAAAGGAGGGAGAATAAAACGGCAGACATCTGGGTATTATCATTAACAATTAACATCATCATTGCAAGTACATGTGGGAGATCTCTGCTACTTTGCATTGTGTGTTGTATACTTTATGATTAGGAACAGACTGTGCCTTTTTAGAGGCAAATAAAATTAGGTAGTAGCAGCATATACAAAACCAATTTTTTTGAGCTACATAATATTCCTGTGTAGCAGCAAATAAAACATTTTTACAGCTAAATAATATTCATTAGTGCAAGCATATAGTAACATACTTTTTAAAAGCTAATTGCTAAATAAAATTACTTGAATATTGCTTAAATAGGTAATATTTATCTAGCAGTTGTGCAACTGGCGCAAAACCTGCTGAGCTACGAAATTTCACTATTTGCCAGTAATTTCCCTGAGTGTGCTGTTGGTGTGTCTCATAAAGGTGATCTAAAAATGAAAAACAATTCTATTGGTTAAATAAATAGCGTATTTTTATCTAACAGTTATGCCTGGTGCAATCCATGCAGAGATGAGCATACGTCACAATTTACCAGTGGCAATAATTTTCATTAGTCAGTTGTTGCAGTGTCTCACCAAGGCAATATATAAGCATACTAATTTTCTACTGCTTTAATAAATAGCATATCTTTATGTGTCAGTTGTGTGACGCAATGCAGGCAGAGATAAGCAAATGTCACAATTTACCAGTGGCAATAATTTTCATTAGTCCTCTGTTGCAGCATGTCAGCAAGATGATGTAAAAAAGTACAAATTTTCTATTGGTTTAATAAATAGCGTTTCTTTATATATCAGTTGTGCATATGGAGCAATCTGGACAGAGATAAGCAAACTTCACAAATTACCAGTAGCAATGATTTTTTTTTTAGTCCGCTGTTGCAGTGTTGTCAGCAAGGCAATGTAAAAAGATGCTAATTTTCTACTGGTTTATTAAATGCCATATCTTTAGCAGTGCAAATGTCACACTTACCTGTACTTATCATGAGTCAGCTGTTGAAGTATGTAATAAACCAGATATCTGAAAAATTAGCCACACATCATTAGATACAGTAAATTTGTACATAACACCTCTGTGAGGGTACTTGTGAAAAATAAAGCCAGGAATATTTTTTTCATAAGCATAACGCATTCAATGTGAGAAAGGGTGACATTAAGGAACATGGATGTGGTGGTGCCCACCAATGCCGTGTGACAGATCAGAAGGTGACTGTATCTCGTTCGATACAGGAAAGATATAAATCTTGGTACCGTGTTAGCCAGTAGATAGAAAAATATTTAGAATTGAGAGACCTCAGTGGTTGATACCTTTTAATGGCTAACTGAAAAGATGGTAACAAATTGCAAGCTTTCGAGACTACATACGTCTCTTCATCAGGCAAAGACTAAAAGAAATTCAGAAGAATCACATATTTATGCACAACATAGCACAGAAAAAAAAACATGGATAAGACAGGTGACATGAAGCAGAATTACCATGAGTGATAAACAGTTATGTCCATAAATATTGGACCAGTTCTTAGATAAGGAATGTTTTATTGTCCTCTGATTGGGGGTCTGGTTCTGTTGTGATGACCCCTCATAGTCTGAGGGGCAAGTTCCTTAGTTGATGTAAAAAGACATAAATCCATGTGACACATTCATTCCTCCACTAAGACTGTCAGAGGTTGTCATCAGTTTATATTCCCATACTCTCCTGTCTCTCTTAGATTTGAAGCTACCTTTTAACACAAGTAATTTCATGTCCATAATGTTATGATTTGGGAGACAAAAATGTATTGCCACAGGTAGATCCATTCTTTTTTCTCTTATTGTGTGGCAGTGAGAATTCATTCTTGTTCTAAGCTTCTGCCCTGTCTCCACCACATACAGACCCCCAGTTGGACATTTAGTACAAATAATTAGGTACGCCACATTAGACGGGTCGCAGCTGAAAGTACCTGGTATCTTGTAGTCCTGATGTGAATTGGGGATCTTTATCTTGTCCGTGGTCATTATAAATGGACAGGTTTTACATTTTTTCTGATTGCAAGGAAAGGTACCTGCATCTGTTGGAGAGGACAGGGAGCTCTTTACAATTATGCTTCTTAGATTTGGAGGCTGCCTAAAACACAGTAGTGGGGAGTCTGGAAAAATGGATTGTAATCTGGTATCTTTTTGTAGTAAAGGTTGTAATTTCCGTGCAGCTCCCCTTAGAACCTCCAGATTTGGATTGTAGGTAACTATTTTCACTATTTTCTTCTTTAGCTTTGTAATGTAGCAGGTGATTCCTTGATATTCTGGTGGCTCTTGTAATCTGGTTTTCAATTATTCTTGGATGGTAGCCCTGATTCAAAAAGGTCTTTCTGAGGCGACCAAGGTGTTCATCCCCATCCATTGGGTTGGAACATATACGATTGTATCTGATGGCTTGGCTGTAGACAATGGAATTTTTTATGTGTTTTGGATGGAAACAGTCCCATTTAAAGTATGTTGGACGGTCGATTGGCTTCTGATACAGGGATGTCTCTATTTTATTGCTCTGCAGCTTAATGATGGTGTCCAAAAAGTTAATTTCAGTACAGGAGTAGTTGAGTGTCAAGTTGATGGTAGGATGAAATTGATTAAACTGTTCATGGAACGTCTTTAGCTGTGGCTCAGACTCCGTCCAGATGATTAAAATATCATCAATGTAGCGGTAGTACACCAAGGCCTGATGGGATATGAGGACAAAAAGTGGATTTCAAGCTTAGCCATGAAAAGATTTGCATACTGTGGGGCCATTTTACTTCCCATTGCTGTGCAAGTCTCCTTTAGATAGATCTTCTTGTCAAATTCAAAGTAATTGTGGGTGAGGATGAATTTTATAAGTTTCACCACAGAATTTGCATCAGTCCCTGTGTTTTCCAGGAAGAATTTGCAGGCATTTAATCCATCCTGATGTGGGATATTGGAGTACATGAGGAGGAATGTATTACATTAACTAAAGAACTTGCCCCTGAGACTATGAGGGCTCATCACAACAGAACCAGACCCCAATCAGAGGACAATAAAACATTCCTTATCTAAGAACTGGTCCAATATTTATGGACATAACTGTTTATCACTCAGGGTAATTCTGTCTTATCCATGTGTTGGTTTTTTTCTGTGCTATGTTGTGCATAAATATGTGATTCCTCAGAATTTCTTTTAGTCTTTGCCTGATGAAGAGACCTGTGCAGTCTCGAAAGCTTGCAATTTGTTACCATCTTTTCAGTTAGCCATTAAAGGTATCAATCACTGAGACCTCTCAATTCTAAATATTTTTGTATCTTGTTCAAGCTTTTTGTCCAAATTTGGTCAGTGCGCTACACCACTGATGAACCAAGACAAGTGCGAGGATGGTATTAGTCAAATTATTGCTTTTTTTAACTCTACTCTGTTGTTTTTCACAAAGTTGGCAGGTAACAAGATTTGTGTCATTTTTGTCGGTCTGAAATAAAAACCCAAGCTAAGCAACTGCAGATTTGCGAAAGCTGCTATCCACTGACAGAGTTGGGACTGAGGATGCATTGCTTATCATGGTTGCATAACTCTGTCTGCACAAAGCCTCATCAGGATCACCTCCACCCACCGGGGTTAACGTCTGTTAACGAGAGTTTGGATTGAGCTCTGACCCTACTTTCTCTGGCCCTGGATCAAAGTGAGAAAAAGTTTGGGCATTGGTGCAGATGATTTCCTTCTTTTGACTCTGAAACTTTGGAGTACACTTCCGATGTCCATGGCATACATTGTGTTTGAAAATCTTCAGACTCAGCCATCTATGGTTCCCAACAGTCAGTTGTGCAGTTATAGTTGTGATGGGGGAAATACAAGGGTAATTGGGGTGCCACATCTGAGGACAGTACTGTGTTTGATGCTAAGGTGGAGGAAGAGGAGCAGAGGCCACTTGATGCACTGCTTGCCATCTACTGAAACACATGTTCTTTCTGGCCACATCTACAAGCATACTGCTGTGTGGTTACCAAAGAAAGGAAGTGCAGTAGCCCCTCCAGTAGCAGAAGTTGTGAAAAATGCTGCTCAATTGCACCCTGCAGCAAAAAACCCTACTTTTCATCTCTCATATCATACCTGTCTCACATCTCTAAGCAGCTATTCAGTACTTTAAATTTTCTCCTATGTCCACCAGCTCCCCCTTCCTCTCCTCACCTGAAGATTTTGCTTCACCACCTGTGACCTTGAGCCAATAACATCCCACCAAATTCCAAACCTTATCACAGTCTTCATCCCAAGCTAAACCCACCTCTTCAACATGTCATTAACAAATAGTGTCTTCCCCTCCTGATTCAAACATACCTCAATCACAACCATCCTCAAAAAGCCTTCCCTTGAACCATCCACTTTGTCTAGCTATCACCCCATCTCATTTCTCCCCTATGCATCCAAACTCCTGGAGCAACATGTCCATTTTGAACTGTCCTCCCACTTCCCCTCTTGATCCATCTTTGACTGCTAACAATACTGCTTCTGACTGCACCATTCCACTGAAAATGCTTTGACTAAAGTCAACAATGATCTGCTAACTGCCAAATGAAAGCAATTCTAATTTGTCCTCCTCCTCCTGGATCTGGCATCTGCCTTTGACACAGTGAACATTCCCTCTTTCTGCAGACTTACTTCAGACTAGGCCCAGACACTATGCTTATTTCATGCATGCTCCCTCCCTGTTAATGGAATGCGTGCATTGCCCTAAGGTGTTCCCACCCAATAGCTGGGCAACACCTTCTATTTCAGACTCCTCTAATATGGAGGTGCCTGAGTAATGTTATTCTGCCTTGCATGCTTATTAGTTGTCAGGTTCCCCAGGTCCACCAATCTGCTTTTCTACCCTGTACCCTTCTACTTGTACCTGTCTATGCTCTTCTGTCTATCAGCCAGTCCAGATCACACTTAACAGTGCCCATCTGTCTAACACCCAGTCTAGCCCTCAACTGTCATTGCCCTTCTGTTCCTCAACCGTTCTCATCTATGCCCATGGTTCCAGTGTCCCTACAGTGCCGGCCTGCATTCTTCATGCCTCTTTTAGGCTGTACCAGCCGCTCTATGGCATGAGCTGCCACCCTCTATAGGTCATCCCTGGTGTAGTACCTGGTGCAACCTCCTTGTCCCTCTGTGTTTCGTGGTTTTCACATGCTGCCGCTTACCCGATGTCAGATTTGCTAGGCCATCTAGTTACGCCCCACACTTTCCAAGGGCTATGGCACAGTCATTCCTAAACTTTGCCTGTTAAAGTCTCCATCTGCTGGGTTGGCTGTAGTGGAAGAGGTGTTGGTCCCCATTATACTACTTTTAATCTATTGAAATTGATTCCACTTTGATGGTATCTGCCACTAATTTTTGAAAATATGTACAGTCCTGGTTGGGTGTCTATCTGCTGGGTTAGCTGTAGTGGAAGACGTTTCAGTCCCTATTATGCTATTTCTACTCTAATGAAATTGATACCACTTGGTTGGTGTTTATCAGTAATTGTTGGAAATGTGAACACTTCTGGTTGGGTCTATACTTCTGGTTGTAGTGGAAGATGTGTCGGTCTCCATTATACCTGTTCTAGTCTTGTGAAATTGGTACCACGTTTTTGGTGTCTGCCACACATTTTTGGAAATGTGTAGACTCCTGGTTGAGTCTCCTTCATATGTGTTGCTTGTAGCAGTAGGCCTCTGAGAACAGCAGGCCTCCACTTCCATTGAGTCAACTGTCCTTGTTAAGATCGTTAGATTTTTCTGACAATAGTAGCCTTCGAAACTGATATTTATGCAACCTAAGTGTGGCTGAGCATAAAAGCAGGTTCAGCAGTTTCATGTAGAATCAGGGCTCTCACCACAACAGGCCTACACTGATGCCTCATCCACCTCGTCTTAATTTAAAGTTCAATTCATAGATATAAATGCTGGCCCAGACCCTGATACCTCATGCATGGCTGATTGCTGCCATGCAATTGTAAAATTTGTACTGTGGGTAAATTGAGGCCACTTTCCCAGTGTCTGCCCCTAATTTGATGTGTTTTATCAATGCTAGGCCGGCAGGCAGTGTATGTGGCAGACTGCAGTGCATTTAGCAAGAGGGTCCATTCCAGTTCTGTCTGCTGCTGCTGCTCTCTACTATATAATTGCCTAAGAGTCACTTCTGTCTTTCTGTCCTTCTGTCTGTCTGTCACAGATATTCATTGGTCGTGGCCTCTGTCTGTCATGGAAATCCAAGTCGCTGATTGGTCGCGGCAAAACAGCCACGACCAATCATTGACGGGCACAGTCCGGAAGAAAATGGCCGCTCCTTACTCCCCGGCGCCCACATACTCCCCTCCAGTCACCACTCACACAGGGTTAATGCCGGCGATAACAGACCGCGTTATGCCACGGGTAATGCACTCCATAACCGCTGCTTTTAACCCTGTGCTGCATCAATAGTAAAAAAATGTAATGTTAAAAATAATTTAAAAAAAAAAAACGCCTGCTATTCTCACCCTCTGTAGTCCGCCGAGCCGCTCGCGCCTGCCGCCATCTTCCGTTTCCGGCGATGCATTGCAAAATTACCCAGAAGACTTAGCGGTCTCGTAAGACCACTAAGTCATCTGGGTGATTTCGCAATGCATCCTGGGAACTGAAGATGGCGGCAGCCGCGCGCATATCGCCGGAGCTTCGGTGGATCCCAGGGGGTGAGTATATAACTATTTTTTATTTTAATTATTCTCTTACCAGGGATATGGTGCCCACACTGCTGTATACTACGTCGGCTGTGTTAGATACCGCGTTGCTGCTATATACTACATAGGCAGTGTTATATACTGCGTGGGCTGTGCTATATATTACGTGGCCACTGTTATATACTGTGTGGGCTGTGTTATATACTACGTGGCTGCTATACACTGCGTGGGCAGTGTTATATACTACATGGCTGCTA
This sequence comes from Ranitomeya imitator, assembly GCF_032444005.1. NCBI lineage: Eukaryota > Metazoa > Chordata > Amphibia > Anura > Dendrobatidae > Ranitomeya > Ranitomeya imitator. The sequence continues at coordinate 1,151,131,826 of NC_091282.1, forward strand.
TATACTGCGTGGGCTGTGCTAAATATTACGTGGCCACTTTTATATACTGCGTGGGCAGTGTTATATACTACGTGGCTGTTATATACTGCGTGGGTTGTGCTATATATTACGCGGCCATTGTTATATACTGCGTGGCCTGTTTTATATACTACATCGCCTGTGTTATATACTGTGTGGCTGCTATATACTGCGTGGGCTGTGTTATATAGTACGTGGCTGTGTTATATACTGTGTGGCCACTGTTATATATTACGTGGCCTGTATTAACGCATCGGGTATTCTACAATATGTATGTCTATAGCAGCCACATAGTATATAGCACAGGCCACGTAGTATTTGTCTGCTATATACTACATGGCTCCTATATACTACGTGGCCTGTGCTATATACTATGTGGCTGCTATATACATACATAAATACATATTTTAGAATACCCGATGCATTAGAAACGGGCCACCATCTAGTTACAGATATTTATAGACATAGTTCCAGGTATCAGGGGCCAGGAATAATTTTTTTTACAGGCTAGCTATTTAAAACTGTGGTTTGTCCATCACACATGGATCAGAGATAAAAGGTATGCTCCAAATTCTGCCGTTTCTGGCCTCCCTTTTAAATTTTGTTGCAGTGTGTTAGCGAAGATATTGAAACACTTTGCCCATAAAAGTAGTTACCTACAGGCCAGCCATTGAAAACTGTAGTTTTTCCATTACACTGATCACATCTAAGTTTACTCCAAATTCTGCCATTTGTAGTGATGTGGAAAATATTGTCCTCCATTTAAAATGGGCAAGGTGCGTTGCAAGGGTTGGGGAACTGTATGTGATGGTGATGATGCATGCAGAGGCTGAGGCTGTGGTGTGGGCAAGCTCAAATTGTGCCACAACAAACACACACATCTTCTCGCCCGACCTTCCTGTACGAATTACTAGGGGACCATGGAAGCACACCACAATTGAACCCAGAGCAGTGTCAAAAGGTTGTTGGTTGGATAGCGGATAATGCTTCCAGTCACTTTTTCACCACCACCCTGTCTTCTTCACAATCAAGTCTGAGTAGTTGTGAGTCTGGACCGCATATTCCTCAACCTGATCCTCCTTCCTCCCACCATGCCGAGTGCTTGGAGACAACTGACCCAAACTTTGACACTGCGAAGAGCTGTTCACTTTTCCATTTATAGATTTTGGCCTTTGGCCCTGTCCACTTGAAGCAATAGGAGATCGCATGCAGCGATGCCCAAATATATACCAAAGCTGGCAGGAGGACAATGCAGAGCGAGCACAGCGAGCACAGCATCCCAACAGGCAGGAAGAAGCAGTGTGCTGACGCAGACAGAAGGGGGCAACCTTTCCCCGAAACACGAACATGACGGAAGTGACCAGTTCAGCTGGTCTTCCCGAGTCTGGTTGTTTTTAAAAGACTGTGGATAACCCCAACAATGCCATTTGCACCACCTGCAAGGCCAGCGTCGGCAGGGGTAGCAAAACTACCAGCCTGACCATCGCCAGCATGATCAGGCACATGGAAGCAAAGCACACGATTTTGTGGGCCGATCCCCAGGGTCCAGAACCAGTGTCTGCGGGTGACCCCACTGCTTCTTCCACTGTTGTGCATGTAAGCCAATCCCCTGTCCATGGTGTATGTGAAGATGTCTCCAGCCCTGCCCCTGTCGTTGCACACACTCAACTAGCACCATCAGCAAGCATGTTAGCAGTCCTTACCAAAGTACAACACCTGTGTGCCCATTTTAGAAATTCAGCTACAGCTTTTGCCGCTCTTACCGTGCTTCAGCAGCATTTGCAGCTTCCGGCTCATTGACTGGTGTGTGATGTCCCCACACGTTGAAACTCTACACTGCAGATGTTGGAAATGATTTCTGAGCAGAAGCAGGCAGTTGTTGACTGCCAGCATCAACAAAGTCGTCGGTATTCAGTTTAGACTAACACATAAGATCTCAGGAGTGGACATGGATGTCAGACATATGTACCATCCTCCAAACTTTGAGGACTCCACCAAGATGGTGACCGGCGATGACACCATAATTACTGTAGCATCATCATCCCACTTCTCTTTGTTCTGAAACGCTCTCTGTTCACAATCAAAGAGGATGCATTATGCACAATGAGATCGAGCAAGGAACCATACAGGGTGATTACACACAGCCCAGCCTCATCCCATCCCAGCCTGAACTGGATGACAATGAGGAAGAGGAGGAAAAACAGGAGCTAGTTTTATGCGCTATAGATGGTACTACTTGCACATCTGTCATACTGTCTGTTCAGCGAGGATGGCCTGAGGACATGGAGGTGGATTAGGAGGAGGAGAGCATAGTCAGTTGTCCTCTTGGTGAGGAAACAGAAGTCTTGCCTGTTACTAGTCTGGCACGCATGGCTGCATTTATATCACGCTGCCTTTACCGTGACCCTCGCATTCTCAAAATTTGGGGTGACAGTCATTACTGGTTGGTGACACTTCTAAACCCACGCTACAAGGAGAACTTCCTGAGGTGGACAGGTCTATTAAAATGGGGCAGTATCAGAAGGCACCTATTGTGATATTAATAAAAAAATTCCCATCTGAAAATGCTGGTGGCAGAGGTCACAATTCATTTGACAATGTTGGATGAAGCTTTCCACAGTGAAAAGCATGTTGGGTGTGGTGGGTCCCTGGCTGTTGGCTTGTACGAGGTAATTAACATCATTGTATGTGTTTTATGGGCTTGTCTATCACTTATGTTGGATGTGGATTAGTCTGCTCTGCCCTCGATTGTTTTCTGGCACCTCATTTCTTCACGTTTAATATGTATATATAATTTTTTCATTACTAAGATGATACACTTTATACTATATGGTGCTGGGCTTCTATTGCCTGCAGACTGAACCGACCGATTGCACTCAGATAATATATGTGCTCTTACTTAGGCTATATATATATATATATATATATATATATATATATGTATGTATCTGATTTTCTTGGCAATTGAACATTGTAACCCTTTACACATATGACATATATTATGCCACTTTAAGCCATAACCACCCCTTGTTTTTCCTGTATTTGTCTTTCCCCATTAGTGTTTTTATCTAGTTTTATAAACCTGTGTAGTTCTTATTTTTTGGAAAAATAAAATCCATTTTAAATCCACTTTAAAAAGCGCTATTTTTGGTGCTCTTTATGGATATTGCTTTTTGTTGGAACTGACATAATTGAGCTCACTCATTGGTGTTTAAAATGGGGCAGTACCAGAAGGCACTTACTTGTTGCAGAATTATTTAAAAAATTCCCATCTGAAAACGCTGGTGGCAGAGGTCACAGTTCGTTGGACAACCAAGGAGTAGAGGCGAGAGAGACAAGGCCAATTCAGCAGAGGCAGGGGAACACTGGAAAAGTTCTGGGAGAGTTTTCTCAGACCCTCACATCACACAGGCCCTGAGGTGTGGGCTGCTATCAAACTTTGGGAAGATCCTGAGGGAGACATTGCTGACCGTGCCAATGTCCTCTGTGATTTCTCTGTGCCTTATAATTATAGGGTATCCAAGCTGGACATGTGGCATGAATTGGCTCTCTATGCCTTGGAGGTCCTGGCCTGCCCTGCAGCTAGCATTTTGTCAGAATAAGTTTTTAGTGCCACTGGTGGAATTATAACTGATAAGCGCATTTGCCTGTCAACTTAAAATGCTGACAGGCTAGGCTGACTCTTATAAAAATTAACAAGGGCGGGATTGGGCCAGACTTCTCAATACCACCGAATGATAGCAGAGTAACAAACTCAAATCCAGTGGCTTTTTTGGGAGGTCTGTTCCCATGCGCCTCTTCACACCCACACATGGGTATACACTACCTGATTTTGGCTATTTGCTGTTGCCCTCCTCCTTCTCATAATCATTTTCCACCACCATATCACCAGGGTGACCGTGGTCCATGATGCAACACCCACATAATTTTTTTAAAGAGTGTTTATGGTGAATATATAAAAAAATGTTTAGACAGTATGTTCATGTATATCCCCCAGGAGTAAATGTTTGTCAGCCCATACACTTAGTGCATGGGCATTACAAGTATAGGAGACCCGCTTCTTTGTAATGGGAACATTTTTTGATGAGACTCTCCTCCCCATCTCTTCCAAGGGGCAATGAAGTGCGTCCAAATTTTTGGCAGCCCTTGCATTCACTGCATAGGCAAACACTATGGGAGACCCACTTCCTAATAATGGGAAAATTGTTTTATGAGGTCCTCCTCCACATCTCTTTCAAGGAATATTGGGGTGTGTCCAAATTTTTGGCAGCCCCTGCATTCACTGCATAGACAAACAGTATGGGAGACCCACTTCTTAATAATGGGAAAATTGTTTTATGAGGCCCTCATCTACATCTCTTTCAAGGAATATTGGGGTGTGTCCAAATTTTTGGCAGCCCCTGCATTCACTGCATAGGCAAACACTATGGGAGACCCACTTCCTAATAATGGGAAAATTGTTTTATGAGGCCCTCCTCCACATCTCTTCCAAGGAATATTGGAGTGTGTCCAAATTTTGGCAGCCCCTGCATTCACTGCATAGACAAACAGTATAGGAGACCAACTTCCTAATAATGGGAAAATTGTTTTATGAGGCCCTCATCTACATCTCTTCCAAGGGGTATTGGGGCACATCCAAATTTTTGTCAGCCATTGCATTCACTGCATAGGCAAATAGTATGTGAGACCCACTTCCTAATAATGGGAAAATTGTTTTATGAGGCCCTCCTCCAAGTCTCTTCCAAGTTGAATTGGGGTGCATCCAAATTTTTGCCAGCCCTTTCATTCACTCTATAGGCCAACAGTATGGGAGACCCACTTCCTAATAATGGGAAAATTGAATGTGAGGCCCTCCTCCATGTTTCTTCCCAGGGGTATTGGGGTGCATCCACATTTTTGACAGTCCTTGCATCCACTGCATAGTTAAACAGTAAGGGAGACTCACTTCCTAATAATGGGAACATTGTTTTCATGAGGCCCTCCTGTACATCTCTTCAAAGGGGTATAGGGGTGTGTCCAAATTTTGGGAAGCCCTACCACTCACTGCATAAGCAATAACAGTATAGGAGACCCACTGTTTAATAATGGGAGCAACAAATCATAGCCATCTCATGGCTCTGAAAAGAATAGTGTGGTCCGACTACTGGCCAATTAAGAATAGTAAAGGCCACCTGATGGCTCTATAAAAATAGGCTTTGTGACTTATAGAGTACCTCATTCATAAATAAAACAGGATGTTTCTGATGATGTGTCACACACCACATGGTCAGATAAAGTTGTAAAATGTTAAAATGGCATTTCCAAATGTTAGGGGCTGGCGGAACGCACCTAGTAAATATAATGATAACAATGGTGTGTTCGCAGCCTGGGGTCCACCGTGCAGGAGTGGAATGTGCTGCTAATTAATGGCGGCACTATATGGCGGTATTACGTCAGAATAGACATGGGTTCCATCACAGTCACAGGGAATAAAGGTAACGCTGTGCCCTCTTAGCAGTCACAGGATGTAGAAAATGGATACTAGTTGGATCCCTGCAATTCACCCCCACTATGCTGGTGATTGATCCAACTCTGACCCTCGATGGCTTTTGAGCCCGCGCCTGAGGATGGCCTGAGTCAGATGCTGGAATCAAGCGGGACCTCCCACCCTACACTGACGAATTGTCAGGAGAAACATGAGATAGCCGCAAAGAGTGTGTACAGCACCGCAAAGAGTGCGTACAGCACCGCACTGGCAGTCACTGCTGGTTAGATGCAGTATAGATTGTGCCTGGTGCTGGATGGCACTATCTGGCGCTAGACAGCTCCAACATTCATGAACATTCATTAACTCTAGGGATGGGAATGATTCGGAGCTTTCACCAGAACAGACATACATCTGCACACATACAATTACAGATTTATACTAATGCATGGCCGTGCGGCCATGCAAACCTTTTATAGATGAAGCTCTCTGGGACCTTCCTAGTGATTCAATAGGAGCTGCTACAGGACCTGAGCATGTGACCCCCGACCTCCAATGAGAGGTCTTCCCTTGGACATGCTCAGTAGGAGAAAAGCAGGACTTTGTCCCAGAAATGTCTGCTCGCTGCTGATCAGTGCTGGTTACAATGGCTAAGCCAGAAAGATCAGCAGTAACCAAGTGCACAGTATCTGCCTGAGCCAGATGCTGGGACCGACGTCTCTGCTGAGCAGGCTCCACTGCGGCTGGAGAAGAATGGGAGATCGCAGCGAAGGTGGTTCAAGATTCCCCATGTGCAGCGGCGGGAACTCGACACCTAACACCATTGAATGAATTTGCCTTGGTTGAAAGCAATGTTAAAGTTCAAAAATGCATTAAAAATGCTCCATGTGAACTTAGCCCAAGGTGTGGAGCTAAGTAGCATTTTTTGGGGGTTATTTATTTTGCCTTATACACATTACTACTTACAAGTAGGGTTGAGCGAAATGGATCGAACAAATTCAAAAATCCCCGACTTTCGGCAAAGTCGGGTTTCATGAAACCCAACCCGATCCTAGTGTGGGATCGGCCATGAGGTCAGTGATCTTCGCGCCAAAGTCGCGTTTTGTATGACGCGTTCAGCGCCATTTTTCAGTCAATGAAGGAGGACGCAGAGTGTGGGCAGCGTGATGACATAGATCTCGGTCCCCACCATCTTAGAGAAGGGCATGACAGTGATTGGCTTGTTTTCTGCCGCGTCACAGGGGCTATAAAGGGGCGTGCACACCGACCGCCATCTTACGTCTGCCGATCGTAGCATAGGGAGAGGTTGCCGCAGCTTCATCAGAAGAAGGTATATAGTTAGGAAGGGAAGATTAAGCCCTGAAACTGCTTGTGCTGTAGCGATTTCCACTGTCCAACACCACCATTTGTTTGCAGGGACAATGGAGGCTATATTTTTGTGCATAAGCTCTGTAGCTTATTAGGCTGCCTTATATTGAATTCAATTGGTGAGAAATGCTGCAGAAATACACAAAGAATTGACATGCTGCAGATAAAAATGACTGCAAATACTCAAGAAAAACTACTGATCACGTGCATAACACTTCAGGATTGTAATTGAATTAGCCCATTGAAGAGCAGACCCAAGAGGGTGACCGAACTGGAGTGGGGAAACATGACATGTGAGGATCGAGTGAGCATAACTTTGTCACATTTCTTTTTTTTGTACCTTTCTGTATTATGCTTCTGAGTCAGACCCCAGGCATAATAATGCACACTTTAATGTAAACCAATGCACATTATCTCATTCTTAGTAGAGATATTACACCAAACTGATAACTGAAGATTAACAACAAAATGCATAATTCAAAGAAAACATAATTCATAATTGCTATTTCATGAAGAATGCAATTAGTTACTTGAACAGACATGAGGAAAGTTAACTTGTCCTTTCTAACAGGAATACTTTGAAGGTGTGATTTGGCAATGCAAAAACAGTATTCAATTAAAAGCATTTTATTTATAAAGGAGGGCTAGAAATCTGAATGTACTTTTCATGCATCTATGCAATGATTTACCATTGTAAACAAACAACAGGAATATCCCATAGATCGAAATAAATGAGAATACATAATAGATTGCCATATTGTTTTAAGCAAAAGGTCACTCATACAATTGATTTGTGGCTAGACTCTTAAATAATCAATTCATGTAAAAGTTAAAGTCACTTAAAGGATATGCATGTTTTAAAAGGAATTTATTACAAATGTAACATTAATAAATGATAATATACAAATCCCATGGTGTGCCCAATTCATTATGCAAATGAGTTGAGTAGCTCATCTTTTTAGAAAAATTGCATTGTTAAAACATGTTTGAAATGTCTTGAAATTATAATAATGTCTTTGCATATTTAATGTAACTGACAAAATAGCATGCATTACCCATTGCAGACTTTGAGGTGTTGTTTGCAAAGTGTACATGCTATGTGTTAATTATGAATTTACAATTTAGGGCAATTAAAATATTGATAGAACATAAAGTTTAACAGTAGAAACAACTAGTAGAATGTAAACTGACATATTAAATTATGTTCAGAAATTTATTTTCTATTTGGTTGCCAACGACAGTTTATAAACCAAAATGTTAAAAATTAAATACAATAAAAAAACAAAAATAAATCACACCAGGAAAAATAATTTTCTACGTGTACTATTCAATTGAAAAAAACAAACGGAAATATTTTTGAGTGGAAAAAAAGTTAAGATCTAAAATAATGTGGCTGCATAATTATGTACACCCTTAAACTAAAAGTTTGCTGAAATACACTTTGAATTTTTTACCGCATTCAGTCTTTTGGGGCAGCAATTTATCAGCAATACACATCTAAAATTGCCAATATTTGCCCATTATTTCTTGCAGTAGTACTCAATTTCTGTCAAGTTGTGAGGGCATCTCCTGTGTGCCAAGTCACAGATTTTCAATTTTATTCAGGATTGCTCTGGCTGCGCCAGTCCAAAACTTAGATTCTGATGATTAGTTTATTATTTTACTGAATGTTGAAATTTTGAGTGTTGAAGATTTTGTTGAAAATTTGCCTGATATTTGGAACTGTTATTAATTTTATCCACCATAATTAAAGCCTTAGTTCCAGCTGCCTATAAACAGCATCAAAAATTATTCTGCCTCCATGATGCTACCCTGTGGTTATGGTGTTCTTTTGCTGATGCACAGTATTAGCTTTGCATCAAACATAACCTTTTTTTATCATAGCCAAAATGTTCAACTCATCAGAATATAACATGATTTGCTACATGCTTTTGGCAGACTTGATGTGTGTTTTGGCATGTGTGTTTTGGATGTTTTTCTTTGTAAGAAAAGACTTCCATCTTGCTAACTTTCCGATTGATTACCATCACACGCAGTACACAACAAGTACTTGCCAGACATTTCTGCAGCCCTTTAATTTTGCTATAGGCCTTTAGGCGGCCTTCCGGCAAATTTTTATTTTGTCTTTTGATTAATTTTTGATATCTGCACTGCTCTCTACTTTATGTCACTGTTAAGCAAATTTAAGCCACTTCTTGATTAATCTTCACAGTGTCCCAATGTATATCTAACATTTTATTTTGACATGTTTTGTATCTTTCTACTGACTGATAATGAACTCCCTTTGCTGTGTTGTAAGATGTTTAAGGACCATGGTTTCTGCTGTGTTCACACTTTTGTAACCACATTATTTTAGTTTTGGTGCTTTTATTTTCTCTGCAAAGTTATTCAAATTTGCCTTTTATTAGACCTGTGTAGATTATAGGTAGTGATGGACGAACTTGAACAGTAAAGTTCAGGGGCGGTACACTTAGTATCTGTGTACGGACCCTGAACACAGACTTCTCCAGAAACAAAGTATAAATTTATTTAACAAACATGTATCAATACATACAAACACTAAATAGCAGAGGACATAAATATATACACAATTGCATGTCAATACCCTATGAATAGGGGGAGAATAAGATAGACTGTATATCAGAGAAAAACCGATAGGGCCCACTGCTCATCTAGGGTATATACCACCATGATTAGGAATAAGACATGTTAACATCAGATTTCCATTATACCCACTCAGGACTATATATCGTATTGCCTTTAAATAACACAATCCACCAATATCAATCGGTTACCAAATGTCATAACACAGTTCCTAATTGGATCTGAGACAAACTATACACCATGAGAGAATAGATATAGCTATAAAAAAACTGGTGAGGCAAACCAAAATTGTAATGGTATCTGTTGTGAATTCCGCTCTTGGGCTCCCTCCGGTGGTTGTAAGTGGCACTTTTGTGAGTTCTGCTCTTGGGCTCCCTCTTTCGGTTTCTAGTGGTATGGCTGCTCCTTGGAGTTAGCTGTCATCAGCTGCCTCCACTTATCGTCTCTTCTGCTCCGCTATTTAAGTCTGGCTCTTTCTTCAGCCTGTGTCACTTGTCAATGTTTCCTGGCTGGATTCACATCTCTGCTTGGATTCTCCTGGATTCCTGACCAGTTCTGCAAAGATAAGTTCTGGCTTTGCTCATTTCAGTCCACATGTTGTGGACTTATTGTTCTGTGCATTCTATATTTGTCCAGCTTGTCAGTATGGATTATTTCTGTTAGCTGGAAGCTCTGGGAAGCAGATTTACCCTCCACACCTTTAGTCAGGTGTGGAGATTTTTGTAAACTCTGTGTGGATTGTATTGTAGTTTTTATACTGACCGCACAATATCCTTTCCTGTCCTATCTATCAAGCTAGACTGGCCTCCTATGCTAAAATCTCATTTCATTTCTGCGTATGTTATTTTCCCCTCCTCTCACCGTCAATATTTGTGGGGGGCTATCTTTCCTTTGGGGATTTTCTCTGAGGCAAGATAGGTTTCCTGTTTCCATCTTTAGGGGAAGTTAGATCTTAGGCTGTGCCGAGGGGTCTAGGGAGCATCAGGTACCCCCCACGGCTATTTTTAGTTGCGCTGCGAGGTTCAGGGTTTGCGGTCAGTACAGATACCACCTCCTTCAGAGCTTGTCTCATGTTGTTCCTAAACCACCAGATCATAACAGTACAAGTGGCCAAAAATGAATTAAATGTATCTCAAAAGAAGGAAAAGAAAGTTCTGAACCATTTTTTTTTCTGTGCTTTCGTTTGTCTTTTTTTTTTCCTCTTGATATCTGGGTGGTTCAGGATATATGTTTTGGCATGGATGTTCAGGGTTTGTTTTCTCGTGTGGATCAACTTGCTGCAAGAGTACAGAGTATCCAGGACTATGTTGTCCAGACTCCGGCTTTACAACCCAGAATTCCTACTCCTGATTTGTTTTTTGGGGACAGATCCAAGTTTTTGAACTTTAAAAATAACTGCAAATTTTTTTTTGCTTTGAAACCCCGTTCTTCTGGTGATCCCAATCAGCAGGTGAAAATCATCATATCCTTGCTGCGTGGTGACCCTCAAGACTGGGCTTTTTCTCTTGAAACAGGGGATCCGGAATTATTGAATGTAGATGCATTTTTTCAAGCGCTCGGATTATTGTATGACGAACCTAATTCTGTGGATCATGCAGAAAAAACCCTGTTGGCCTTGTGTCAAGGTCAGGAAGCAGCAGAGTTATACTGCCAGAAATTTAGAAAATGGTCTGTGCTCACTAAATGGAATGAAGAGGCTCTGGCTGCTATTTTCAGAAAAGGTCTTTCTGAAACCCTTAAAGATGTTATGGTGGGCTTTCCTACGCCTGCCGGTTTGAGCGAATCTATGTCTCTAGCCATTCAGATTGATCGGCGTCTACGCGAGCGCAAAGCTGTGCACCATATGGTAGTATCCTCTGAGCATAGTCCTGAACCTATGCAATGTGATAGGATTTTGACTAGAATAGAACGGCAGGAATTCAGACGTCAGAATAGGCTGTGTTTTTACTGTGGTGATTCGGCTCATGTTATCTCTGATTGCCCTAAGCGTACTAAGAGAGTTGCTAGGTCTGTTACCATTAGTACTATACAGCCTAAATTTCCCTTATCTGTGACCCTGATTTGCTCATTGTCGTCCTTTTCTGTCATGGCATTTGTGGATTCAGGCGCAACCCTGAACTTAATAGACTTAGAATTCGCCAGGCGCTGTGGTTTTTCCTTGCAGCCTTTGCAGAGTCCTATTCCTTTGAGGGGCATTGATGCTCCACCCTTGGCCAAGAATAAACCTCAGTACTGGACACAGATGACTATGTACATGGCTCCTGCACATCAGGAAGATTGCCGTTTTCTGGTGTTGCATAACCTGCATGATGCTGTTGTACTGGGATTTCCATGGTTACAGGAACATAATCCGGTGCTGGATTGGAAAACTATGTCGGTGACTAGTTGGGGTTGTCGAGGAGTACATAGTGATGTTCCTTTGATGTCAATTTCCTCTTCCCCCTCTTCTGAGGTCCTTTAGTTTTTGTCGGATTTCCAGGATGTATTTGATGAGCCCAAGTCCAGTTCCCTTCCTCCGCACAGGGACTGTGATTGTGCTATTAACTTGATTCCTGGTTGTAAGTTCCCTAAGGGCCGACTTTTCAATCTGTCTGTGCCAGAGCATGCCGCCATGCGGAGCTATGTTAAGGAATCTTTGGAGAAAGGGCATATTCGGCCCTCTTCGTGACCATTGGGAGCGGGTTTCTTTTTTGTTGCTAAGAAGGATGGCTCCTTGAGACCCTGTATTGATTATCGTCTTCTTAATAAGATCACTGTCAAATTCCAATACCCCTTGCCTTTGCTTACTGATTTGTTTGCTCAGATTAAGGGGGCTAGTTGGTTTACTAAGATTGACCTCCGAGGGGCATATAATCTTGCTCGTATTAAACAGGGTGACGAATGGAAAACTGCATTTAATACGCCCGAAGGCCATTTTGAATACCTTGTGATGCCATTTGGGCTCTCTAATGCTCCATCTGTGTTCCAGTCTTTCATGCATGATATTTTCCGCAATTACCGTATATACTCGAGTATAAGCCGAGATTTTCAGGCCAAATTTTTGGGCTGAAAGTGCCCCTCTCGGCTTATACTCGAGTCAAGGTGGGTGGCAGGGTCGGCGGGTGAGGGTGCTGAGGCATACTTACCTAGTCCCAGCGATCCTGACGCTCACTCTGCCTGTCCCACGGTCTTCGGTGCTGCAGTTCTTCCCCTCTTCAGCGGTCACGTGGGACCGCTCATTAGAAAAATGAATAGGCGGCTCCACCTCCCATAGGGGTGGAGCCGCGTATTCATTTCTCTAATCAGCGGTGCCGGTGACCGCTGATAGAGAAAGAGGCTGCAGCACCGAAGACCAGCTGTGACAGGCAGAGGGAGCCGGACGCCAGGACCAGGTAAGTATGTAATATTCACCTGTCCGCGTTCCAGCCGCCGGGCGCCGCTCCATCTTCCCGGCGCCTCCATCTTCCCGGCATCTGCGCTCTGACTGTTCAGGTCAGAGGGCGCGATGACGCATATAGTGTGCGCGGCGCCCTCTGCCTGATCAGTCAGTGCATAGACGCTGGGACCGGACGCCGGAACGAGACGCCGGGAGCTGCAAGCAAGAGAGGTGAGTATGTGTTTTTTTTTTTTTTTATTGCAGCAGCAGCAGCGGCACAGATTTATGTGGAGCATCTATGGGACAAAATGAACGATGCAGAGCACTGTATGGGGCACAATGAACGGTGCAGAGCACTGTATGGGGCACAATGAACGGTGCAGAGCACTGTATGGGGCACAATGAACGGTGCAGAGCACTGTATGGGGCACAATGAATGGTGCAGAGCACTGTATGGGGCACAATGAATGGTGCAGAGCACTGTATGAGGCACAATGAACGGTGCAGAGCACTGTATGGGGCACATCTATGGGACAAAATGAACGGTGCAGAGCATTGTATATGGGACACAGATATGGGGCAATAATGAATGGTGCCGAGCACAGTATGGGGCACAGCTATGGGACAAAATGAACGGTGCAGAGCATTGTATATGGGGCACAGATATGGGGCAATAATGAACGGTGCCGAGCACGGTATGGGGCACAGCTATGGGCCAAAATGAACGGTGCAGAGCATTGTATATGGAGCACAGGTATGGGGCAATAATGAACGGTGCCGAGCACAGTATAATCACAGATATGGGACAAAATGAACGGTGCAGAGCACTATATGGGGCACAGCTATGGGGAAATATGAACGGTGCAGAGCACTATATGGCACAGCTATGGGGAAATAATGATCTATTTTTATTTTTGAAATTCACCGGTAAATGCTGCATTTCCACCCTAGGCTTATACTCGAGCCAATAAGTTTTCCCAGTTTTTTGTGGCAAAATTAGGGGAGTCGGCTTATACTCGGGTCGGCTTATACTCGAGTATATACGGTATCTTGATAAATTCATGGTCGTATATTTGGATGATGTTTTGATTTTTTCCAATGATTGGGAGTCTCATGTGAAGCAGGTCAGGATGGTGTTCCAGATCCTTCGTGATGATGCATTATTTGTGAAGGGGTCTAAGTGCCTATTCGGAGTTCTGAAGGTCTCTTTTTTGGGTTTTGTTTTTTCTCCCTCGTCTATAGAAATGGATCCTGTTAAGGTCCAAGCTATTCATGACTGGATCCAAGCCACATCTGTGAAGGGTCTTCAAAAATTTTTGGGCTTTGCTAATTTCTATCGCCGTTTCATTGCCAACTTTTCCAGTGTGGTTAAGCCCCTTACTGATTTGATGAAGAAAGGTGCTGATGTGACGAATTGGTCCTCTGAGGCTGTTGAGGCCTTTCAGGAGCTTAAACGCCGATTTACTTCTGCCCCTGTGTTGCGTCAACCGGATGTTTCTCTTCCTTTTCAGCTTGAGGTCGACGCTTCTGAGATTGGGGCAGGGCCGTTTTGTTTCAGAGGGAGTCTGATGGTTCTTTGATGAAACTGTGTGCTTTTTTTTCCAGAACGTTTTCCCCTGCGGAACGCAATTATGATGTCGGCAATCGGGAGTTGTTGGCTATGAAGTGGGCGTTTGAGGAGTGGCGACATTGGCTTGAGGGAGCTAAACACCGTGTTGTGGTCCTGACCGATCATAAGAATCTGATTTACCTCGAGTCGGCCAAGCGGCTGAATCCTAGACAGGCTCGATGGTCCCTGTTTTTCTCCCATTTTGATTTTGTGGTCTCGTATCTTCCGGGATCTAAGAATGTTAAGGCTGATGCCCTCTCTAGGAGTTTTTCACCTGATTCTCCTGGAGTCCTGGAGCCGGTTGGCATTCTTAAGGAGGGGGTGATTCTTTCTGCTATCTTCCCTGATTTGCGGCGGGTGCTTCAGGAATTTCAGGTTGATAGGCCTGACCGCTGTCCAGTGGGGAAGCTGTTTGTTCCTGATAGATGGACAAGTAAGGTAATTTCTGAGGTTCACTGTTCAGTGTTGGCTGGTCATCCTGGGATTTTTGGTACCAGAGATTTGGTTGCTAGGTCCTTTTGGTGGCCTTCCTTGTCTCGCGATGTGCGTGCTTTTGTGCAGTCCTGTGGGACTTGCGCCCGGGCCAAGCCTTGCTGTTCCCGCGCTAGTGGGTTGCTTTTGCCTTTGCCGGTCCCTGAGAGGCCCTGGACGCATATTTCCATGGATTTTATTTCGGATCTTCCTGTTTCCCAGAAGAAGTCTGTTATCTGGGTTGTTTGTGACCGGTTCTCTAAAATGGTCCATCTGGTACCTTTGCCTAAGTTGCCTTCCTCCTCAGATCTGGTTCCATTGTTTTTTCAGCATGTGGTTCATTTGCATGTCATTCCGGAGAATATTGTGTCTGACAGAGATTCTCAGTTTGTCTCTAGATTTTGGCGGGCCTTTTGTGCTAGGATGGGCATTGATTTATCTTTTTCTTCGGCGTTTCATCCTCAGACTAATGGCCAAACTGAGCGAACTAATCAGACCTTGGAGACCTATTTGAGATGCTTTTTGTCTGCTGATCAGGATGATTGGGTGTCTTTCTTGCCGTTGGCCGAGTTTGTCCTTAATAATCGGGCTAGTTCGGCTACTTTGGTTTCACCTTTCTTTTGTAATTTTGGTTTTCATCCTCGTTTTTCTTCTGGGCAGGTTGAGCCTTCTGATTGTCCTGGTGTTAATTCTGTGGTGGACAGGCTGCAGCAGATTTGGACTTATGTGGTGGACAATTTGACGTTGTCTCAGGAAAGGGCTCAACGTTTTGCTAACCGCCGTCGGCGTGTTGGTCCCCGGCTTCGTGTGGGGGATTTATTTTGGTTGTCTTCTCGTCATGTTCCTATGAAGGTTTCTTCCCCCAAGTTTAAGCCTCGGTTTATTGGTCCTTATAAAATTTCTGAAATTATTAATCCGGTGTCTTTTCGTTTGGCTCTTCCTGCCTCTTTTGCCATTCATGATGTTTTCCATAGATCTTTGTTGCGGAGATATGTGGTGCCCGTTGTTCCCTCGGTTGACCCTCCTGCCCCGGTGTTGGTTGAGGGAGAGTTGGAATATGAGGTTGAGAAGATTTTAGATTCTCGTTTTTCGAGGCGGAGGCTTCAGTATCTTGTCAAGTGGAAGGGTTATGGCCAGGAGGATAATTCTTGGCTTGTTGCCACCGATGTCCATGCTACCGATTTGTTTCGTGCTTTTCACTTGGCTCGTCCTGATCGGCCTGGGGGCTCTGGTGAGGGTTCGGTGACCCCTTCTCAAGGGGGGGGTACTGTTGTGAATTCCGCTCTTGGGCTCCCTCCGGTGGTTGTAAGTGGCACTTTTGTGAGTTCTGCTCTTGGGCTTCCTCTTGTGTTTTCTAGTGGTATGGCTGCTCCTTGGAGTTAGCTGTCATCAGCTGCCTCCACTTATCGTCTCTTCTGCTCCGCTATTTAAGTCTGGCTCTTTCTTCAGCCTGTGTCATTTGTCAATGTTTCCTGGCTGGATTCACATCTCTGCTTGGATTCTCCTGGTTTCCTGACCAGTTCAGCAAAGATAAGTTCTGGCTTTGCTCATTTCAGTCCACATGTTGTGGACTTATTGTTCTGTGCATTCTATATTTGTCCAGCTTGTCAGTATGGATTATTTCTGTTAGCTGGAAGCTCTGGGAAGCAGATTTACCCTCCACACCTTTAGTCAGGTGTGGAGATTTTGTAAACTCTGTGTGGATTGTTTTGTAGTTTTTATACTGACCGCACAGTATCCTTTCCTGTCCTATCTATCAAGCTAGACTGGCCTCCTATGCTAAAATCTCATTTCATTTCTGCGTATGTTATTTTCCCCTCCTCTCACCGTCAATATTTGTGGGGCAAGATAGGTTTCCTGTTTCCATCTTTAGGGGAAGTTAGATCTTAGGCTGTACCGAGGGGTCTAGGGAGCGTCAGGTACCCCCCACGGCTATTTTTAGTTGCGCTGCTAGGTTCAGGGTTTGCGGTCAGTACAGATACCACCTCCTTCAGAGCTTGTCTCATGTTGTTCCTAAACCACCAGATCATAACAGTTATCTAAGTCCCTGAGGGGTGTTTAACCTAAATTGTAGCCACGCTGGTAATTTGTAACAGAGCTCTATAGTGCCTATAAAATAGTTATCCAATATAAAGGTAAAGCACACCATAAAGAGCTCATACATAGTCATAGTGTAACCCCGTATAGTGGTCTCGTAGCGCACCTCGACGCGCATTTCACTGCCCCCGCAGTTTCGTCAGGAGGTAATGGGTAACATAATTGTCCAGCTATATATACTGCTCCCATACTCGTGTGTCTCAGAATCAGCTGTGAGCAGCGCGCCCCCACCATGTTGCATCGCAGAGAGAGGGGCGGCGCTCAAGGAGCACGTCACATGGGCACGTGACCTGGTCACATGAACGGGTCCGTATCCATGCCAACACAACACCATGAAGAGCAGCCGCCCATCTCACCGAGAGGCAGCACATGCGCGGTGCGAGCTCCAGCCTCTAACCCTGGAAAAACAATGTGGGTGTCTGTAAGTTACAACAAGAAGCGGCCAAAGATCAATTATTATTATACATTTTTATAGCGCCATTTATTCCATGGCGCTTTACATGTGAATACGTGGCAAATATAGACAATTACATTAAACATGAGCAGATAACAAGGCACACGAGTACATAAGGAGGGAGGACCCTGCCCGCGAGGGCTCACAGTCTGCATGGGGTGGGTGAGGATACACTAGGAGAGGGAAGAGCTGGCTGTGCGGCTGTTCAGTAGGTTGAGGATCACTGCAGGCTGTAGGCTTGTCGGAAGAGATGAGTCTTCAGGTTCTTTTTGAAGGTTTCTATGGTAGGCGCAAGTCTGATGTGTTGGGGTAGAGAGTTCCAGAGTATGGGGGAAGCACGGGAGAAGTCTTGGATGCGGTTATGGGAAGAAGAGATGAGAGGGGAGTAGAGAAGGAGGTCTTGGGAGGATCGGAGGTCGCGTGAAGGTAGGTACCGGGAGACCATGTCACAGATGTATGGAGGAGACAGGTTGTGGATGGCTTTGTATGTCAGTGTGAGGGTTTTGAACTGGAGTCTCTGGGCGATAGGAAGCCAATGAAGGGCTTGACACAGGGGAGAGGCTGGGGAATAGCGGGGGGACAGGTGGATTAGTCGGGCAGCAGAGTGTAGGATGGATTGGAGTGGTGCCAGAGTGCTAGAGGGGAGTCCAGAGAGTAGGAGGTTGCAGTAGTCGAGACGGGAGATGATAAGGGCATGCACTAGCGTTTTTGCAGTGTTGCGGTCAAGGAAAGCACGGATCCGGGAAATATTTTTGAGTTTGAGACGACAGGAGGAGGCAAGGGCTTGGATATGTGGCTTGAAAGAGAGGGCAGAGTCAAGGATCACCCCGAGGCACCGGGCGTGTGGGACTGGGGATAGTGAGCAGCCATTGACATTGATGGATAGATGTGGTGGAGGGGTAGAGTGAGATGGGGGAAAGATGATGAATTCTGTTTTGTCCATGTTCAGTTGTAGAAAGCGAGCAGAAAAGAAGGCTGAAATGGCAGACAGACAGTGCGGGATTTTGGTAAGCAAGGAGGAGAGGTCAGGTCCGGAGAGGTAGATCTGCGTGTCGTCGGCGTAGAGATGGTACTGCATACCGTGGGATTCTATGAGCTGTCCCAGGCCGAAAGTGTAGATGGAGAAGAGTAGGGGTCCTAGAACAGAGCCTTGAGGAACACCGACTGACAAGGGGCGAAGTGAGGAGGTGGTGTGGGGGAGGGAGACACTGAATGTTCGGTCTGTCAGATATGACGAGATCCAGGAAAGGGCCAAGTCTGTGATGCCAAGGGATGAGAGGATTTGTAGCAAAAGGGAGTGGTCAACAGTGTCAAAGGCAGAAGACAAGTCCAGGAGAAGGAGGACAGAGTAGTGTTGCTTGCTCCTGGCAGTTAGTAGGTCATTGGTGACTTTAGTTAGGGCAGTTTCAGTTGAGTGATGGGAACGGAAGCCTGATTGTAACCGATCAAAGAGGGAGCAGGAGGAGAAGTGGGAGGACAGTTCAAGATGGACGTGTTGCTCCAGAAATTTGGAGGCATAAGGGAGAAGAGATATTGGGCGATAGCTAGACACAGAGGATGGGCTTTTTGAGGATGGGTGTGATCTTGGCATGCTTGAAGGATGAGGGAAAGACACCTGTTGTGAGTGAGAGGTTGAAGAGGTGCGTTAGGGTTGGGATGAAGACCGTGGAAAGGTTAGGGATGAGGTGGGATGGGAGCGGGTCAAGCGTGCAGGTGGTGAGGTGTGATCTTGACAGGAGGGTGGAGAGCTGATCTTCTGTCATGGTGGAGAAGCTGGTTTTGGAGGAGCAGGGTTGAGCAGCTAAGAGGGGCAGTGGGCGCTGTGGGCCAAAGCTTTCTCTGATCGTATCGATCTTCTGTTTAAAGAAAGAGGCGAAGTCATCAGCAGAAATGAGGGGGGAGGGAGGAGGTGCGGGGGGACGGAGTAGAAAATTGAAAGTGTTGAAAAGCTGTTTGGGGATGTGAGACAGGGAGATTATGAGGGATGAGAAGTAAGTTTGTTTTGCGGCAGTGAGCGCAGACTTGAAGCTGGCGAGGGACTGCTTGTATGCAGTGAAGTGGTCGGCAGAGTGGGATCGCTTCCATCTCCGCTCAGCAATCCTGGAAGCCCGTCTCAATTCTTTGGTCAGGCTGGTCAGCCAGGGCTGCCTGTTAATTGTACGAGTTTTACTATGCATGAGTTGGGCGGCCGAATCGAGTGTTGTTGTTATTGTGGTGTTATAAAAAGTGGCAGCAGCATCTGTGTCATGAAGGGAAGCTATGTCTGTGAGAGGGAGAAGGGACTCAGAGAGTGATTGTAAGTTGAGATGTTTGAGATTTCTGCGAGGGTGAGTGAGTTTGTGGAGTGGGGGTTGCACACTAGGAGAGGAGAGGGACGAGAATGTCAGTAGGTTGTGGTCAGACAGGGGGAGGGGTGTGTTAGTGAGATTAGTAAGGGAGCAGAGGCGGGTGAAGATGAGGTCCAGCGTGTGGCCATCTTTGTGAGTGGCCTCAGAGGACCATTGAGTGAGGCCAAAGGAGGCAGTCAGTGATAAAAGTTTAGAGGTAGCTGAGGTGAAAGTGTCAATGGGGACATTGAAATCACCCATGATGATAGTGGGGATGTCAACAGAGAGGAAATGAAGTAGCCAGGTGGTGAAGTGGTCGAGAAAGGTGGAGATGGCTAGTTCTGGGGGGCGGTAGATGACAGCCAGCTGGAGGTTGGAGGGGGAATAGATGCGGACAGAGTGCACCTCAAACGAGGGAAGAGTAGCGGAGGGTGGTAGCGGGATTGGAGTGAAGGAGCAGGTGTCGGACAGGAGCAAGCCAACTCCTCCACCGCGTTTGTTGCTGGGGCGAGGGGTGTGAGAGAGGTGGAATCTGCCATAGGAGAGCGCAGCTGGAGAGGCCGAGTCAGAGGGGGTGAGCCAGGTTTCAGTGAGGCCGAGGAAGGAGAGTTTGTTGGTGATGAAGAGGTCATGGATAAATGTCAGTTTGTTGCAGATGGAGCGTGCGTTCCATAGTGCTCCAAGTAGGGGGAGCTGGGGAGTGGGGGCTGGATGAATGGGTATGAGGTTGTCGTGGTTGGGAAAACATGCGGAGGATCGTGGCAGGGGGTTAGAAACTAGTGTGGGGATGAATTGAGGAGGGCCGGGATTTGGGGATATGTCACCAGCAATGAGGAGTAACAGACAGATCATTAGAAGGTGGGAGCAGGATAGGACATGATGCGGCCGTGTGTGTCTGGAGAAAAAGGATTGTATGTGGAGGAACAGTTCTGAGGAGAAGGTGAGATGGCTGGGGAGTATGGAGGAAGAAATGACTAGTTCCTTACTAGGAGGAGGGATTGCAGGAGATTGTAAGAAGGAAAGTAGTATGGGGGTGAAAGAGAAAAGAAACCGAAACATTGTAGTGGTTAGTAGTCTGTTACCTTCCAGTCAATTCCAGTCCAATTCAGTCTAATTCAGAATCATAATTAAAAAGATGTAATTTAAAAGATGGAAGTTAAAAGATGATTTGCAGCAGACTGAGTCTATAGCAGACTCCTGCATGTGAATATATCCCCAGTTAAGGGCAATCAGGTGTGAATGAGGGGGTGGCTGGGTATGGGAGACCAGATGTAGAGAGTTAAGCAAAGGTCATAAAGTGAGGGAGGGGGTAAGACTGACCACTCAAAGAGATGCCAGGATCACACAATGGGATACATGAAAACAGGTCATGGAAACAAGCTCATAGGTGAGAAAGCATACTAAAAGGATTATATGTGCTGCACCAAGACACTCAGATCCAGGGGAAGCATAGAAAAGCCAGTGCAGTATACAGAGACATTCAGAAGCCAGGGAGAGCTGGGTAAAGTCAGTGCATACCATGGAAAATCAATGCAGTATACAGAGACATTCAGAAGCCAGGGAGAGCTGGGTAAAGTCAGTGCATACGATGGAAAATCAATGCAGTATACAGAGACATTCAGAAGCCAGGGAGAGCTGGGTAAAGTCAGTGCATACCATGGAAAATCAATGCAGTATACAGAGACATTCAGAAGCCAGGGAGAGCTGGGTAAAGTCAGTGCATACCATGGAAAATCAATGCAGTATACAGAGACATTCAGAAGCCAGGGAGAGCTGGGTAAAGTCAGTGCATACCATGGAAAATCAATGCAGTATACAGAGACATTCAGAAGCCAGGGAGAGCTGGGTAAAGTCAGTGCATACCATGGAAAATCAATGCAGTATACAGAGACATTCAGAAGCCAGGGAGAGCTGGGTAAAGTCAGTGCATACCATGGAAAATCAATGCAGTATACAGAGACATTCAGAAGCCAGGGAGAGCTGGGTAAAGTCAGTGCATACCATGGAAAATCAATGCAGTATACAGAGACATTCAGAAGCCAGGGAGAGCTGGGTAAAGTCAGTGCATACCATGGAAAATCAATGCAGTATACAGAGACATTCAGAAGCCAGGGAGAGCTGGGTAAAGTCAGTGCATACCTGTGGGAAGAGGAGATCAATTAAGTAACCTATAACTCTCTGTATGTGCACATATCCCTCCGAAATCATATCCGTAAAGGGATATTCCAAAACGTCCCCCAAAGTGACTACTTAGGTACCGCAGCCAAAAATAGCAATATAGAAATATATACCTAACAAAATATACATAGTCCCATTAGTCCAACAGAGTCTCCACTTACATAATATACGCATACAATAGCATATTTTGCTCTGTTACACACGTGGACATGTAATCAAAATACAAAACATAACGCTGCAGTTTCCAAAATATCAGTATAATAGAGGATCTTCATTCATAAATGACATCCATTCTTAAAGCTTGATATAGGCCTTGCAATTTGTCAAGGAAGATGTTGTGGGAGATCAGTCTCCATATCATATGCTTTTTCTTTGGGATGTTTCACATCAGAAAAAACAGAGTCATCAAGTTTTCCTGACCTTAGTCGCACACGGTAATTCTATTGCAACAAAACTAAAATAAATATAGATGTTATACATACAATATACCATATTTATACACCCCCACACCGGTCAAACACAGGGAGACTGTGAGATTGAGACAAAAATATGCATAAACAAGACAACTAACAATAAAAAACATATAATACAATAAATTAAAATTCGCGCAAAACTATAAAAAGGATTTGAAGCTCAATGACTCATTAACCCCTTCATGACCCAGCCTATTTTGACCTTAATGACCTGGCCGTTTTTTGCAATTCTGACCAGTGTCCCTTTATGAGGTAATAACTCAGGAACGCTTCAACGGATCCTAGCGGTTCTGAGATTGTTTTTTCGTGACATATTGGGCTTCATGTTAGTGGTAAATTTAGGTCAATAAATTCTGCGTTTATTTGTGATAAAAACGGAAATTTGGCGAAAATTTTGAAAATTTCGCAATTTTCACATTTTGAATTTTTATTCTGTTAAACCAGAGAGTTATGTGACACAAAATAGTTAATAAATAACATTTCCCACATGTCTACTTTACACCAGCACAATTTTGGAAACAAAATTTTTTTTTGCTAGGAAGTTATAAGAGTTAAAATTTGACCAGCGATTTCTCATTTTTACAACGAAATTTACAAAACCATTTTTTTTAGGGACCACCTCACATTTGAAGTCAGTTTGAGGGGTCTATATGGCTGAAAATACCCAAAAGTGACACCATTCTAAAAAATGCACCCCTCAAGGTGCTCAAAACCACATTCAAGAAGTTTTTTAACCCTTCAGGTGCTTCACAGCAGCAGAAGCAACATGGAAGGAAAAAATGAACATTTAACTTTTTAGTCACAAAAATTATCTTTTAGCAACATTTTTTTTATTTTCCCAATGGTACAAGGAGAAACTGAACCACGAAAGTTGTTGTCCAATTTGTCCTGAGTACGCTGATACCTCATATGTGGGGGTAAACCACTGTTTGGGCGCACGGCAGGGCTTGGAAGGGAAGGAGCGCCATTTGACTTTTTGAATGAAAAATTGGCTCCACTCTTTAGCGGACACCATGTCACGTTTGGAGAGCCCCCGTGTGCCTAAAAATTGGAGCTCCCCCACACGTGACCCCATTTTGGAAACTAGACGCCCCAAGGAACTTATCTAGATGCATAGTGAGAACTTTGAACCCCCGGGGGCTTCACAAATTGATCCGTAAAAATGAAAAAGTACTTTTTTTTCACAAAAAAATTCTTTTAGCCTCAATTTTTTTCATTTTCACATGGGCAACAGGATAAAATGGATCCTAAAATTTGTTGGGCAATTTCTCATGAGTACACCGATACCTCACATGTGGGGGTAAACCACTGTTTGGGCACATGGTAAGGTTCGGAAGGGAAGGAGCGCCATTTGACTTTTTGAATGAAAAATTATCTCCATCGTTAGCGGACACCATGTCGTGTTTGGAGAGCCCCCGTGTGCCTAAACATTGGAGCTCCCCCACAAATGACCCCATTTTGGAAACTAGACCCCCCAAGGAACTTATCTAGATGCATATTGAGCACTTTAAACCCTCAGGTGCTTCACAAATTGATCTGTAAAAATGAAAAAGTACTTTTTTTTTTCACAAAAAAATTATTTTCGCCTCAGTTTTTCATTTTCACATGGGAAATAGGATAAAATGAATCCTAAAATTTGTTGGGCAATTTCTCCCGAGTACGCCGATACCTCATATGTGGGGGTAAACCACTGTTTGGGCACACGGCAGGGCTCGGAAGGGAAGGCGCGCCATTTGACTTTTTGAATGGAAAATTAGCTCCAATTGTTAGCGGACACCATGTCGCGTTTGGAGAGCCCCTGTGTGCCTATGCATTGGAGCTCCCCCACAAGTGACCCAATTTTGGAAACTAGACCCCCCAAGGAACTTATCTAGATGCATATTGAGCACTTTAAACCCCCAGGTGCTTCACAGAAGTTTATAATGCAGAGCCATGAAAATAAAAAATAATTTTTCTTTCCTCAAAAATGATTTTTAGCCTGGAATTTCCTATTTTGCCAAGGGTAATAGGAGAAATTGGACCGCAAATGTTGTTGTCCAGTTTGTCCTGAGTACGCTGATACCCCATATGTGGGGGTAAACCACTGTTTGGGCGCACGGCAGGGCTCGGAAGGGAAGGCACGCCAATTGGCTTTTTAAATGGAAAATTAGCTCCAATCATTAGCGGACACCATGTCACGTTTGGAGAGCCCCTGTGTGCCTAAACATTGGAGATCCCCCACATATGACCCCATTTTGGAAACTAGACCCCCAAAGGAACTAATCTAGATGTGTGGTGAGGACTTTGAACTTCCAAGTGCTTCACAGAAGTTTATAACGCAGAGCCATGAAAATAAAATAAAAATTTTATTTTCTCTAAAATGATTTTTTAGCCTGCAATTTATTATTTTCCCAAGGGTAACAGGAGAAATTTGACCCCAAAAGTTGTTGTACAGTTTCTCCTGAGTACGCTGATACCCCATATGTGGGGGTAAACCACAGTTTGGGCACATGTCGGGGCTCAGAAGGGAAGTAGTGACTTTTGAAATGCAGACTTTGATGGAATGGTCTGCGGGCGTCACGTTGCGTTTGCAGAGCCCCTGGTGTGCCTAAACAGTAGAAACCCCCCACAAGTGACCCCATTTTGGAAACTAGACCCCGAAAGGAACTTATCTAGATGTGAGGTGAGCACTTTGAACCCCCAAGTGCTTCACAGAAGTTTATAACACAGAGCAGTGAAAATAATAAATACGTTTTCTTTCCTCAAAAATAATTTTTTAGCCCAGAATTTTTTATTTTCCCAAGGGTTACAGGAGAAATTGGACCCCAAAAGTTGTTGTCCAGTTTCTCCTGAGTACGCTGATAACCCATATGTGGGGGTAAACCACTGTTTGGGCACACGTCGGGGCTCAGAAGGGAAGTAGTGACTTTTGAAATGCAGACTTTGATGGAATGGTCTGCGGGCGTCACGTTGCGTTTGCAGAGCCCCTGGTGTGCCTAAACAGTAGAAACCCCCCACAAGTGACCCCATTTTGGAAACTAGACCCCCCCAAGGAACTTATCTAGATATGTGGTGAGCACTTTGAACCCCCAAGTGCTTCACAGACGTTTACAACGCAGAGCCGTGAAAATAAAAAATCATTTTTCTTTCCTCAAAAATGATGTTTTAGCAAGCAATTTTTTATTTTCTCAAGGGTAACAGGAGAAATTGGACCCCAGTAATTGTTGCCCAGTTTGTCCTGAGTACGCTGATACCCCATATGTGGGGGTAAACCACTGTTTGGGCACATGTTGGGGTTCGGAAGTCAAGTAGTGACGTTTTGAAATGCAGACTTTGATGGAATGGTCTGCGGGCGTCACGTTGCGTTTGCAGAGCCCCTGGTGTGCCTAAACAGTAGAAACCCCCCACAAGTGACCCCATTTTGGAAACTAGACCCCGAAAGGAACTTATCTAGATGTGAGGTGAGCACTTTGAACCCCCAAGTGCTTCACAGAAGTTTATAACACAGAGCAGTGAAAATAATAAATACGTTTTCTTTCCTCAAAAATAATTTTTTAGCCCAGAATTTTTTATTTTCCCAAGGGTTACAGGAGAAATTGGACCCCAAAAGTTGTTGTCCAGTTTCTCCTGAGTACGCTGATACCCCATATGTGGGGGTAAACCACTGTTTGGGCACACGTCGGGGCTCAGAAGGGAAGTAGTGATGTTTTGAAATGCAGACTTTGATGGAATGGTCTGCGGGCGTCACGTTGCGTTTGCAGAGCCCCTGGTGTGCCTAAACAGTAGAAACCCCCCACAAGTGACCCCATTTTGGAAACTAGACCCCCCAAGGAACTTATCTAGATATGTGGTGAGCACTTTGAACCCCCAAGTGCTTCACAGACGTTTACAACGCAGAGCCGTGAAAATAAAAAATCATTTTTCTTTCCTCAAAAATGATGTTTTAGCAAGCAATTTTTTATTTTCTCAAGGGTAACAGGAGAAATTGGACCCCAGTAATTGTTGCCCAGTTTGTCCTGAGTACACTGATACCCCATATGTGGGGGTAAACCACTGTTTGGGCACACGTCGGGGCTCGGAAGGGAAGGAGCACCATTTGACTTTTTGAATAAAAGATTGGCTGGAATCAATGGTGGCGCCATGTTGCGTTTGGAGACCCCCTGATGTGCCTAAACAGTGGAAACCCCTCAATTCTAACGCCAACACACCCCTAACCCTTATCCCAACTGTAGCCGTAACCCTAACCACAACCCTAACCCCAACACACCCCTAACCCTAACCACAACCCTAATTCCAACCCAACCCTAACCCTAAGGCTATGTACCCACGTTGCGGATTCGTGTGAGATTTTTCCGCACCATTTTTGAAAAATCCGCGGGTAAAAGGCACTGCGTTTTACCTGCGGATTTACTGCGGATTTCACCTGCGGATTCCTATTGAGGAATAGGTGTAAAACGCTGCGGAATCCGCACAAAGAATTGACATGCTGCGGAAAATACAACGCAGCGTTTTCGTGCGGTATGTTCCGCACCATGGGCACAGCGGATTTGGTTTTCCATAGGTTTACATGGTACTGTAAACCTGATGGAACACTGCTGCGGATCCGCAGCGGCCAATCCGCTGCGGATCCGCAGCCAAATCCGCACCGTGTGCACATAGCCTAATTCTAAAGGTATGTGCACACGCTGCGGAAAACGCTGCGGATCCGCAGCAGTTTCCCATGAGTTTACTTTTCAATGTAAACCTATGGGAAACAAAAATCGCTGTACACATGCTGCGGAAAAACTGCACGGAAACGCAGCGGTTTACATTCCGCAGCATGTCACTTCTTTCTGCGGATTCCACAGCGGTTTTACAACTGCTCCAATAGAAAATCGCAGTTGTAAAACCGCAGTGAAATGCGCAGAAAAACCGCGGTAAATCTGCCATAAATCCGCAGCGGTTTAGCACTGCGGATTTATCAAATCCGCTGCGGAAAAATCCGCAGAGGACCAGAATACGTGTGCACATATCGAAACCCTACCCCTAACCCTACCCCTAACCCTACCCCTAACCCTACCCCTACCCCTAACCCTACCCCTAACCCTACCCCTACCCCTAACTCTACCCCTACCCCTAACCCTACCCCTACCCCTAACCCTACCCCTACCCCTAACCCTAACCCTAACCCTAGTTCTAACTCCAACCTTAGTGGAAAAAAAAAAAAATTCTTTATTTTATTATTGTCCCTATCTATGGGGGACAAATGGGGGGGGGTCATTTACTGTTTTTTTTATTTTGACCACTGTGATAGATTATATCACAGTGATCAAAATTCACATTGGAACGAATCTGCCGGCCGGCAGATTCGGCGGGCGCACTGCGCATGCGCCCGCCATTTTGGAACATTGCGGCGCTCGGGGAAGAAGACGGACGGACCCCGCCAGGATCGGTAAGTATAAGGGGGGGAGATCAGGGCACAGGGGGGGGAGATCAGGGCACGGGGGGGCGTCGGAGCACGGGGGGGGAGGGATCGGAGCATGGGGGAGAGTGATCGGTGTGCGGGCGGGTGGATCGGTGTGCAGGGGGGGTGGATCGGTGTGCAGGGGGGGATCGGAGTGCGGGGGGGTTTGATTGGAGCACGGGGGGTGTGATTGGAGCACGGGGGGAGCGGACAGGAGGACGGGGGAGCGGAGCACAGGACGGAGGGGAGCGGGCCACAGATCGGGGGGCTGGGGGGGCGATCGGAGGGGTGGGGTGGGGGGCACATTAGTATTTCCAGCCATGGCCGATGATATTGCAGCATCGGCCATGGCTGGATTGTAATATTTCACCATTTTTTTAGGTGAAATATTACAAATCGCTCTGATTGGCAGTTTCACTTTCAACAGCCAATCAGAGCGATCGTAGCCACGAGGGGGTGAAGCCACCCCCCCTGGGCTAAAGTACCACTCCCCCTGTCCCTGCAGATCGGGTGAAATGGGAGTTAACCCTTTCACCCGATCTGCAGGGACGCGATCTTTCTGTGACACAGCATATGCGTCACAGGTCGGATTGGCACCGACTTTCATGACGCATACGCTGTGTCACAGGTCGGGAAGGGGTTAAGTCCCTTTGGATTGATTGTATTGAGGGAGACTATCCATCTAGTCTGTCTTTTGAGGAGTTCCTTCTTATAGTCCCCTCCTCGAATGCCTAACTGCTCCCTATCTATCCCTCTAACTTTAAGCCATTTAGGATTACTGCCATGATGGCTCCTAAAGTGCTTCGGGATTGTTTTAAGTATTGTGGTGTCATGAACTGAGGCTGCGTTTCTGATGTCCCGCATATGTTCCAGGATCCTCACCTTTAATTGATTAGTCGTCATACCTATGTAGATAAGTTTGCAAGGACAGTATGCATAGTAAATGACCATGTCCGTTGTACATGAGATGTGATGTGTAATCGTATACGTACGAGTAGCATCACTGTTATCAAAGGTAAACGCCCTCTCAATGCACTGACATGCAGAGCAATCGCCACATTGGAAACTACCCCACCTCGGGCCTGCTCTATCAGAGAAAGGCCACCTATGGGGTGCCACATAGTGACTACGTGTCAGCAAGTCCTCAAGATTTTTCGAGCGCCTCCATGTGACAGAAGGATTTATAGGCAAAATCTACATAGGTCCTCATCAGCATGTAGAATAGGCCAATATTTCCTCAAGATGTCCATAATTTCTGTCCATCTTGAATTGAAGGTTGTAATCAATCTAACTGGTTGTTCATGTCCTTGTAACTCTTTGTTCTTCTTACAGAGTAACTGGCTTCTAGGAGTAGCTAGAGCTCTTCTATACCACTTCCTGATGGACTTATGATTATAGCCTCTCTGCTGCAAGTTTTTTGTCAGGATCCTGGCTTGTTTTTTTAATTTAGTGTTGTCCGAACATATGCGTTTCATCCGCAAGAACTGACCCACCGGGATCGCCCCAATTGTTTGTGGATGGTGTGCCGAGGTGGCATGGAGAAGTGAATTGGTTGCTGTACTTTTCCGATAGACATCAGTCGTGACAAATTGACTACCATCCACTTCAATCAAAACATCGAGGAACTTAACCTTTTCTTTACTATATTATTATGTTAGCCGAATATTCTGTTGATTGTTATTTAATTGGCTGATAAAAGAGTTCAGTGATGTTTCATCACCCTGCCAAATGAATAATATATCATCGATATATCTAGACCATTGAATCACGGCAGAGAAACCTTCCAAATTATATACGACTTCCCTCTCCCACAGCCACAGGAACAGATTAGCGTATGAGGGCGCACAAGTCGCCCCCATCGCTGTTCCCTGGAGCTGTAGGAAAAATCTGTCTTTAAAAGTAAAAAATTATGAGTTAACGTAAATTGTAAAAGATAGATGATAAGTTGTATAAGTTCCTCATCCAAATCTGTCATCTGTAGAAAGAATCTAGATGCCGTGATCCCATGGTCGTGACAAATCGATGTATAGAGTGACTCGACATCACGCGTAACCAGGAACATATCCTGTTCCAACTGGATATTGTTAAGTCGAGTCAGAATATCGGTTGTGTCCTTAATAAAAGATGGCAGGGTTTCTACACAACGTTACAGATAGAAGTCAATAAATCTACATATTTCTTCATTCAGTCCACCAATTCCCGATACAATGGGGTGACCCGTTGGGTTGTTCATGTCTTTATGAATTTTTGGTGTCAAATAGAATGTTGTGACCACTGTAAATTGAGTAGTTAGGCCTTCCAACATTCTATTTGTTATTAACTCCTGATCCCAGGCTCTCTGCAACATAGAGTCTAATTCAAACTTAAACACTGCAAGTGGATTTGTCTCCAAATTTTCTATAGCAATGTTTAATGCTGAGTTGTCGCAAGGCCTCTTTTTCATACATATCACAAGGCCAGATCACAACATTTCCCCCCTTATCAGCTGGTTTGATAACCACCTGTTTCATATTTCGAAGTTCTTGAAAGGCTTTATTCTCAGCATAAGTTAAGTTGAATGAGGCTTTATCCTCAGGCATCTTAGATAAATCACGTTTAATCAGTTTGGTAAATATTTCAACATTGCTGCAAATACGTGAAGGGGGGAAATGTTGTGATCGGGCATGTAGATATGTTGGGAACTGATCATCTTCCATTGCTGCCTGTTCAGCCAATAATGCATCAAGATCCGCTAAGGCCTGTTGCTCTACATTGGTGGTAATTTCATTTTTAGATTGATTGACAAAAAAATTTTTAAACATCAACTTCCTAGCAAACAACTCAATATCCTTTACCACAGTAAAATAATCAAATTTAGCTAAGGGAGAGAAAGTAAGACCCTTTTCCAACATCTTTATCTGTGGCGGGGTTAAAGGAATATTTGACAGGATAATTACCTTGAGATTTAGCATATCCGTTTGTTCATCTTTTTGTAATAGTTGCGTGTACGTACTGGAGGGAGAGGAGTCACGGACCTGTGGGATAGTTGATCTATGTTGCTTTCCTCTCCTAAACCACCCCGTTTTCCTAAAAAAGGTTCTCCACATAGTTCTTCAGGCAATGATGACGCAACTGATGAAGAATGTGACACTGTTTTGGGGTGCAGTTTTTTGTACTGCCACCTATAAATCTTGTTAGATGAAGAGTCTTGCAGGTCACGCTGAAATTTGCGGACCTTGGTCGCCTGTATTTCCTTTTCCCACTAGATTAAGTCTATATCTAATTCTTTATCAAAACCAGCACACTCTTCTGTCGTCAGTGCAGCCTGGATCTTAATTTTTTCTATATCTATTTCTCCTTCAATACTCTCCAATGCCTTCCGATCAGCACCAATAAGTAATTCAAGCAAAGTACGGAAGCACTTAGTTAGTGCTTCTTCCCATTTGCTGGAAAAGGTAGAGTCAATTGTTTCCAATGTAGGGTAAATTTGAATCCTCAGCCCTCTAGGTACAATAACTTTTTGGAGGTAGTTCTCAAGGGACACCTTGTTCCACCACAACTTGGTGCGTTTCTTAATTAGATCTTTAATATTGAGCTTCAAATCCTTAACATCACGGTTTTCCACTTCAACAGCCGCCTTATTACCAAATAGAGACCCTAGTTGGGGAATCCAATTCTTATCACGTTTCCTAAAATCCATATAGTCACTCTTTGAGGCATCTGCAACATAGATGCGACTGAGGTCATGAAAACTCGATGACTCTGTTTTTTCTGATGTGAAACATCCCAAAGATAAAGCATATGATATGGAGACTGATCTCCCACAACATCTTCCTTGAAAAATTGCAAGGCCTATATCAAGATTGAAGAATGGATGTCATTTATGAATGAAGATCCGCTATTATACTGATATTTTGGAAACTGCAGCATTATGTTTTGTATTTTGATTACATGTCCACGTGTGTAACAGAGCAAAATATGCTATTGTATGCATATATTATGTAATTGGAGACTCTGTTGGACTAATGGGACTATGTATATTTTGTTAAGTATATATTTCTATATTGCTATTTTTGGCTGCGGTTAGGGTTGAGCGAAACGGGTCGGCCATTTTCAGAAGTCGCCGACTTTTGGCAAAGTCGGGTTTCATGAAACCCGACCCCTGTGTGGGGTCGGCCATGAAGTCGGCGATCTTCTGAATCTGGTATCGGAATTCCGATCCCGAGTTCCGATATGTTTGCAATATCGGAAATCGGTATCGGAATCCATATTTAAGTGTAAAATAAAGAATTAAAATAAAAAATATCGCTATACTTACCCTCTGACGCGCCCTGGTACTAACCCGGCAGCCTTTCTTCCTTCGAATCAGCGCGTGCAGGACCTTGCGGTGATGTCGCGGCTTGTGATTGGTCGCGCGACCGCCCATGTGACCGCTCGCGCGACCAATCACAAGCCGCGACGTCACCGCAAGGCCCTGCAAGCGCTGATTCTTAGGAAGGAAGGCTGCCGGAAAGAAGCAGGGCGCGTCCGAGGGTGAGTATATACCTAATAGGAATATACTCACCCTCGGACGTGCCCTGCTTCTTTCCGGCAGCCTTCCTTCCTAAGAATCAGCGCTTGCAGGACCTTGCGGTGACGTCGCGGCTTGTGATTGGTCGCGCGAGCGGTCACATGGGCGGTCGCGCGACCAATCACAAGCCGCGACGTCACCGCAAGGTCCTGCAAGCGCTGATTCGAAGGAAGGAAGGTTCCCGGTTAGTACCAGGGCGCGTCCGAGGGTGAGTATAGCAATATTTTTTATTTTAATTCTTTATTTTACACTTAAATATGGATCGCAGGGCCTGAAGGAGAGTTTCCTCTCCTTCAGACCCTGGGAACCATTGGAAACCCAATGCACTGCATTGGGTTTCGAGTTTCGGCCGACCCCGACCCCGACTTTTTTATAGGATTGGCCAATTTCACTCGACCCGACTTTTGAAAAAGACGGGTTTCGTGAAACCCGACCCGATCCTATAAAAGTAAAAGTCGCTCAACCCTAGCTGCGGTAACTAAGTAGTCAATTTGGGGGACGTTTTGAAATATCCCTTTACGGATATGATTTCGGAGGGATATATGCACATACAGAGAGTTCTAGGTTACTTAATTGATCTTTGGCTGCTTCTCGTTGTAACTTACAGACACCCACATTGTTTATCCAGGGTTAGAGGCTGGAGCTCACACCGCGCATGCACTGCCTCTCAGTGAGATGGGCGGCTGCTCTTCATGGTGTTGCGTTGGCATGGATATGGACCCGTTCATGTGACCGGGTCACGTGCCCATGTGACGTGCTCCTTGAGCGCCGCCCCTCTCTCCGCGACGCAACATGGCGGGGGCGTGCAGCCCATAGCTGATTCTGAGACACACGAGTATGGGAGCAGTATATATACCTGGACAATTATGTTACCCATTACCTCCTGACGAAACTGCGGGGGCAGTGAAACGCGCGTCGAGGTGCGCTATGGGACCACTATCCGGGATTACACTATGACTGCAGGTAATATATGAGCTCTTTATGGTGCGCTTTACCTTTATATTGGATAACTATTTTATAGGCACTATATAGCTCTGTTACAAATTACCAGTGTGGCTACAATTTAGGTTAAGCACCCCTCAGGGACTTAGATACCATTACAATTTTGGATTGCCTCACTAGTATTTTTATACCTATATCTATTATCCCATGGTGTATGGTTTGTCTCAGATCCAATTAGGAACTGTGTTATGACATGGTGGATTGTGTTATTTAAAGGCAATATGATTTATAGTCTTGAGTGAGTATAATGGAAATCTGTTGTTAATATGTCTTATTCCTAGTCATGGTGGTATATACCCTAGATGGGCAGTGGGCCCTATCGGTTTTTCTCTGATATACAGTCTATCTTCTCCCCCTATTCATAGGGTATCGACATGCAATTGTGTATATATTTATATTCTCTGCTATTTAGTGTTTGTATGTATTGATACATGTTTGTTAAATAAATTTATACTTTTTTACATATTTGCACCTTCCTTGCTCTCTATTGGGTTCATGTTGATAGTGGAAGGGATCACCTGGTGATCATATGTTAGGCTTTTTCGCCATAGTAGTTTTCTCCAGGAACAAAGCTTGATGAAAAGTTGCAGCACAACCAATCAACAAGCTTTACTGTTTGCTTACTTTCAGCTCAATCACAGTCATCATCAGTATTGGCATTGATGTGATTGGCCAGCGCACACTGTGTAAACAAAAAAAGCTGTGGGCTTTATCTTGGCTAGTTATCAAAAATAGAGCTGTCCCACACCATTCTTTAAAATTACCCACCCAGGACAACATCTGCAAAGAGTTTGTATGTTCTCTCCGTGTTTGCGTGGGTTTCCTCCCACATTCCAAAGACATACTGATAGGGAGTCTAGATTGTGAGCCCCATTGGGGACAGTGATGATAATGTGTGCAAAACTGTAAAGCGCTGCGGAATATGTTAGCGCTATATAAAAATAAAGATTATTATTATTATTAATTCTGCTTGTGATTTAGTGTTGACATTTTACTAAGAGGTTAAAAGAAAAAAAGAGGTTTGGTACCATGTTAGCCAGTTGAAAAAAGAATGCTCTCAGTGGGAAGAACAAGATAATATTTTGGTTATGATGCCTGTTAATGACTAACAAAAATAATGTTTCAAATCAAGCTTTCTAGACTTCTTACTATTACTATGGTGTTAGTAATAGTTGTGCTTATAGATGCTATATATCCTTTATTGGCAATCACAGAGGGCAAACATTTTCTGTAAGTCTTCACAAGGTTAGCAAACGTGTTTTGGACCTGTCACTGGGCAACACGGACTTTCAACTCCCTCCAAAGGTTTTCTATGGGGTTGAAATCTGTAGACTTGCTAGGCGATTCCAGGACCTTCATATGCTTCTTACAAAGCCACTCCTTTGTTGCTCTGGTGGTGAGCTTGGGATCATTATCATGCTGAAAGTCTCATCCACACTTCATCTTCAATGCCATTGCTGATGGAAGGAGGTTTGCACTCACAATCTTACGATACATGGCCCCATTCATTCTTTCATGTACATGGATCATTGATTCTGATCACTTTGCAGAGAAACGGAGGTAAAGTATGATGTTGCCACCCCCATGCTTCACAGTAGGTATGATGTTCTTTGGATGAAACTCAGCATTCTGTCTTGTCCAAACACAGCGAATTTTGTTTCTACCAAAAAGTTCTAGTTTGGTTTCATCAGACCATATGACATTCTCTTAGTACTCTTCTAAATAATTTAAATATTCTCTTACAAACTTCAGATGGGCCCAGACATGTACTGTCTTAAGCAGTGAAATATGTCTGGCACTGCAGGATCTGAGTTCTTGGTGGTATAGTGTGTTTCTGATGTAGCCTTTGTTACCGTGGTCCCAGCTCTACAAAGGTCATTTACTATGTCCCCCTGTGTGGTTCTAGGATTTTTGCTTACTATTCTTATGATCATTTTGACCCCACATGGTGAGATTTTGCCTGGAGCCCTGTTGTGAATTCTGTGGCAGAGCTCCCTCCTGTGGTCACAAGTGGTACTTCGGCTGATTTTCTCTATGAGCTTCCGTTGGTGGAGGAGAGTGGTACTGTGGCTTCTGAGTTTCCTTCCTCAGGTGATGTGGTGAAGTCGTTAGGTGCTGCTCTATTTAACTCCACCTGGTGCTTTGATCCTTGCCTCCAGTCAATGTTCTAGTATAGGACTTGCTTCCTCCTGGATCGTTCCTGTGGCCTGCTGTTCTGCATAGCTAAGTTCCGCTTTTGTTATTTTTGTTTGCTGTTTTTTCCTGTCCAGCTTGCTTGGTTGGTTTTTCTTGCTTGCTGGAAGCTCTGGGACGCAGAGGGTGTACCTCCGTGCCGTTAGTCGGTACGGAGGGTCTTTTTGCCCCCTTTGTGTGGTTATTTGTAGGGTTTTGTGTTGCCCGCAAAGTTACCTTTCCTATCCTCGCTCTGTTCAGAAAGTCGGGCCTCACTTTGCTAAATCTATTTCATCTCTACGTTTGTCTTTTCATCTTATCTCACAGTCATTATATGTGGGGGCTGCCTTTTCCTTTGGGGTATTTCTCTGAGGCAAGGTAGGCTTATTTTCTATCTTCAGGCTAGCTAGTTTCTCAGGCTGTGCCGAGTTGCATAGGGAGCGTTAGGCGCAATCCACGGCTGCTTCTAGTGTGGTTGGAGAGGATTAGGGATTGCGGTCAGCAGAGTTCCCACGTCTCAGAGCTTGTTCTATGTTTTTGGGTTATTGTCAGGTCACTGTATGTGCTCTGACTTCTATGTCCATTGTGGTACTGAATTACCTAATTATAACAGTACTGGAGGCCCAAAGTACTAATGATTCTCAATAGAGGGAAAAAAGAAGTTCTGAGACCATTTTTTTTTCTCTGCACTGTGTTTTGCCTTTTTTTTCCCCTAGACATTTGGGTGGTTCAGGACACAGGTGTAGCGATGGACATTAAAGGTCTGTCTTCATGTGTGGATCAGCTCACGGCAAGAGTACAAAATATTCAAGACTTTGTGGTTCAGAATTCTATGTTAGAACCAAAAATTCCTATTCCTGACTTGTTTTTTGGAGATAGAACTAAATTTCTGAGTTTCAAAAATAATTGTAAACTATTTCTGGTTTTGAAACCTCGCTCCTCTGGTGACCCAGTTCAACAAGTTAGGATCGTTATTTCTTTTTTACGTGGTGACCCTCAGGACTGGGCATTTTCTCTTGCGCCAGGAAATCCTTCATTAAGTAATATTGATGTGTTTTTCCTGGCGCTCGGATTGCTGTACGATGAACCTAATTCAGTGGATCAGGCAGAGAAAAATTTGCTGGCTCTGTGTCAGGGTCAGGATGAGATAGAGGTATACTGTCAGAAATTTAGAAAGTGGACCGTACTCACTCAATGGAATGAAGGAGCGCTCGCAGCTATTTTCAGAAAGGGTCTCTCTGAAGCCCTTAAGGATGTCATGGTGGGATTTCCTATGCCTGCTGGTCTGAATGAGTCTATGTTTTTGGCCATTCAGATCGGTCAACGCTTGCGTGAGCGTAAATCTGTGCACCATTTGGCGGTAATATCTGAGCATAAATCTGAGCCTATGCAGTGCGATAGGACTTGGACCAGAGTTGAACGGCAAGAACACAGACGTCAAAATGGGCTGTGTTTCTACTGTGGTGATTCCACTCATGCTATCTCTGATTGTCCTAAGCGCACTAAGCGGTTCGCTAGGTCTGCCACCATTGGTACGGTACAGTCAAAATTTCTTTTGTCCGTAACCTTGATCTGCTCTTTGTCATCTTATTCTGTCATGGCATTTGTGGATTCAGGCGCTGCCCTGAATTTGATGGACTTGGAGTATGCTAGGCGTTGTGGGTTTTTCTTGGAGCCCTTGCAGTGTCCTATTCCATTGAGAGGAATTGATGCTACGCCTTTGGCCAAGAATAAGCCTCAGTACTGGACCCAGCTTACCATGTGCATGGCTCCTGCACATCAGGAGGTTATTCGCTTTCTGGTGTTGCATGATCTGCATGATGTGGTCGTGTTGGGGTTGCCATGGCTACAAGTCCATAATCCAGTATTAGATTGGAAATCCATGTCTGTGTCCAGCTGGGGTGTCAGGGGGTACATGGTGATGTCCCGTTTCTGTCTATTTTGTCATCCACCCCTTCTGAGGTCCCAGAGTTCTTGTCTGATTACCGGGATGTATTTGATGAGCCCAAGTCCGATACCCTACCTCCGCATAGGGATTGTGATTGTGCTATCGATTTGATTCCTGGTAGTAAATTCCCAAAAGGTCGACTGTTTAATTTATCTGTGCCTGAGCACGCCGCTATGCGGAGTTACGTGAAGGAGTCCTTGGAGAAGGGGCATATTCGCCCGTCATCGTCACCATTAGGAGCAGGGTTCTTTTTTGTTGCCAAGAAGGATGGTTCGCTGAGACCTTGTATAGATTACCGCCTTCTAAATAAGATCACGGTTAAAATTTCAGTACCCCTTGCCGCTGTTATCTGATTTGTTTGCTCGGATTAAGGGGGCTAGTTGGTTCACCAAGATAGATCTTCGTGGTGCGTATAATCTAGTGCGTATTAAGCGAGGCGATGAATGGAAAACTGCATTTAATACGCCCAAGGGCCATTTTGAGTATCTAGTAATGCCATTTGGACTTGCCAATGCTCCATCAGTGTTTCAGTCCTTTATGCATGACATCTTCCGAGAGTACCTGGATAAATTCCTGATTGTATACTTGGATGATATTTTGGTCTTCTCGGATGATTGGGAGTCGCATGTGAAGCAGGTCAGAACGGTGTTTCAGGTCCTGCGTGCTAATTCTTTGTTTGTGAAGGGATCAAAGTGTCTCTTTGGTGTTTAGAAGGTTTCATTTTTGGGGTTCATTTTTTTCCCTTCTACTATCGAGATGGACCCTGTTAAGGTCCAAACCATCCATGATTGGACTCAGCCGACATCTCTGAAAAGTCTGCAAAAGTTCCTGGGCTTTGCTAATTTTTATCGTCGCTTCATCTGCAATTTTTCTAGTATTGCTAAACCATTGACCGATTTGACCAAGAAGGGTGCTGATGTGGTCAATTGGTCTTCTGCTGCTGTGGAAGCTTTTCAAGAGTTGAAGCGTCGTTTTACTTCTGCCCCTGTGTTGTGTCAACCAGATGTTTCGCTTCCATTCCAGGTCGAGGTTGATGCTTCTGAGATTGGAGCAGGGGCTGTTTTGTCGCAGAGAAGTTCTGGTTGCTCGGTGATGAAACCATGCGCCTTCTTTTCCAGGAAGTTTTCGCCTGCTGAGCGAAATTATGATGTTGGCAATCGAGAGT
Source organism: Ranitomeya imitator (assembly GCF_032444005.1). Taxonomy (NCBI): domain Eukaryota; kingdom Metazoa; phylum Chordata; class Amphibia; order Anura; family Dendrobatidae; genus Ranitomeya; species Ranitomeya imitator. The sequence goes on from NC_091282.1 coordinate 1,151,170,502, forward strand.
TGCTGGCCATGAAGTGGGCATTCGAGGAGTGGAGTCATTTGCTTGAAGGAGCTAAGCATCGCGTGGTGGTCTTGACTGATCATAAGAACTTGACTTATCTCAAGTCTGCCAAGCGGTTGAATCCTAGACAGGCTCGTTGGTCGCTGTTTTTTGCCCATTTTGACTTTGTGGTTTCGTACCTTCCGGGCTCTAAAAATGTGAAGGCGGATGCCCTGTCTAGGAGTTTTGTGCCCGACTCTCCGGGTTTATCTGAGCCGGCGGGTATTCTCAAAGAGGGAGTAATTGTGTCTGCCATCTCCCCTGATTTGCGGCGGGTGCTGCAAAAATTTCAGGCTAATAAACCTGATCGTTGCCCAGCGGAGAAACTGTTTGTCCCTGATAGGTGGACGAATAAAGTTATCTCTGAGGTTCATTGTTCGGTGTTGGCTGGTCATCCTGGAATCTTTGGTACCAGAGAGTTAGTGGCTAGATCCTTTTGGTGGCCATCTCTGTCGCGGGATGTGGGTTCTTTTGTGCAGTCCTGTGGGATTTGTGCTCGGGCTAAGCCCTGCTGTTCTCGTGCCAGTGGGTTGCTTTTGCCCTTGCCGGTCCCGAAGAGACCTTGGACACATATCTCTATGGATTTTATTTCAGATCTTCCCGTCTCTCAAAAAATGTCAGTCATTTGGGTGGTTTGTGATCGCTTCTCTAAGATGGTCCATTTGGTACCTTTGTCTAAATTACCTTCCTCCTCTGATTTGGTGCCATTGTTCTTCCAGCATGTGGTTCGTTTACATGGCATTCCAGAGAATATCGTTTCTGACAGAGGTTCCCAGTTTGTTTCGAGGTTTTGGCGAGCCTTTTGTGCTAGGATGGGCATTGACTTGTCTTTTTCCTCGGCTTTCCATCCTCAGACTAATGGCCAGACCGAACGAACCAATCAGACCTTGGAAACATATCTGAGATGCTTTGTTTCTGCTGATCAGGATGACTGGGTGTCCTTTTTGCCTTTGGCTGAGTTCGCTCTTAATAATCGGGCCAGCTCGGCTACCTTGGTTTCGCCGTTTTTCTGCAACTCTGGGTTCCATCCTCGTTTCTCTTCAGGGCAGGTTGAGTCTTCGGACTGTCCTGGTGTGGATACTGTGGTGGACAGGTTGCAGCAGATTTGGACTCATGTAGTGGACAATTTGACCTTGTCCCATGAGAAGGCTCAACGTTTCGCTAATCGCAGACGCTGTGTGGGTCCCCGACTTCGTGTTGGGGATTTGGTTTGGTTGTCTTCTCGTCATATTCCTATGAAGGTTTCCTCTCCTAAGTTTAAACCTCGTTTCATTGGTCCGTATAGGATTTCTGAGGTTCTTAATCCTTTTTTTTTTCGTTTGACCCTTCCTGATTCTTTCTCCATCCATAACGTATTCCATAGGTCATTGTTGCGGAGATACGTGGCACCTATGGTTCCATCTGTTGATCCTCCTGCCCCGGTTTTGGTGGAGGGGGAGTTGGAGTATATTGTGGAGAAGATTTTGGATTCTCGTGTTTCAAGACGGAAACTCCAGTATCTGGTTAAGTGGAAGGGTTATGCTCAGGAAGATAATTCCTGGGTCTTTGCCTCTGATGTCCATGCTCCCGATCTTGTTCGTGCCTTTCATATGGCTCATCCTGGTCGTCCTGGGGGCTCTGGTGAGGGTTCGGTGACCCCTCCTCAAGGGGGGGGTACTGTTGTGAATTCTGTGGCAGAGCTCCCTCCTGTGGTCACAAGTGGTACTTCGGCTGATTCTCTCTATGAGCTTCCGTTGGTGGAGGAGAGTGGTACTGCGGCTTCTGAGTTTCCTTCCTCAGGTGATGTGGTGAAGTCGTTAGGTGCTGCTCTATTTAACTCCACCTAGTGCTTTGATCCTTGCCTCCAGTCAATGTTCTAGTATAGGACTTGCTTCCTCCTGGATCGTTCCTGTGGCCTGCTGCTCTGCATAGCTAAGTTCCGCTTTTGTTATTTTTGTTTGCTGTTTTTTCCTGTCCAGCTTGCATGGTTGGTTTTTCTTGCTTGCTGGAAGCTCTGGGACGCAGAGGGTGTACCTCCGTGCCGTTAGTCGGTACGGAGGGTCTTTTTGCCCCCTTTGCATGGTTATTTGTAGGGTTTTGTGTTGACCGCAAAGTTACCTTTCCTATCGTCGCTCTGTTCAGAAAGTCGGGCCTCACTTTGCTAAATCTATTTCATCTCTACGTTTGTCTTTTCATCTTATCTCACAGTCATTATATGTGGGGGCTGCCTTTTCCTTTCTGGTATTTCTCTGAGGCAAGGTAGGCTTATTTTCTATCTTCAGGCTAGCTAGTTTCTCAGGCTGTGCCGAGTTGTATAGGGAGCGTTAGGCGCAATCCACGGCTGCTTCTAGTGTGGTTGGAGACGATTAGGGATTGTGGTCAGCAGAGTTCCCACGTCTCAGAGCTCGTTCTATGTTTTTGGGTTATTGTCAGGTCACTGTATGTGCTCTGACTTCTATGTCCATTGTGGTACTGAATTACCTAATTATAACAGAGCCCCAGATCGAGGGAGATTATCAGTGGTCTTGTAAGTCTTCCATTTTGTTATTATTGCTCCCAGAGTTGATTTCATCACACCAATCTGCTTGCTTATTGCATATTCAGTCTTCCCTGCCTGGTTCAGGGTTGCAATTTTGTTTCTGGTATCCTTCGACAGCTCTTTGATCTTCACCATTGTGGAGTTTGGAGTGTGACTGTTTGAGGTTGTGGACAGGTGTCTTTTTCACTGTTAACAAGTTCAAACAGGTGCCATTAATATAGGCAATGAGTGGAGGACAAATGAGCTGTGACGATGCACGACAAAAAACATAAAGTGGACCCACTGGACCATGACGACGACGAACCCCTCACGGACGAGCTGACCAGGTGGAGAGTTAGGGGCAGGCCCATGAGGGACTATCACCTCAGAAGCTGGGGAAAATAATACTGATAAGGACCAAAGAAGACATGGGACCAGGGGAACCAGGAGAGACACCGGACGAGCGAGATCGGTAGAGACACGGGACTGAGGACAGGAGTGCAGATATGCATGACTGTATAGACAGAGGCTGCAGAGACACAGGACTGTAAAGGAGCAGGACTGCTATGATAGGTGGTACACGGGACTGGACTGAAGAGATCCAGGGAAGCAAAGGCACAGGGACACAAGACTGGCGACACAGCTAGAGCAGGAGCACTGGAATGCAAAGACCCAGGTATGGCGCTGGAGGAAATACAGAGAACCAGGATCAGGAGAAACAGGGACAACACAGCACTAGCGAGGGGCCAAGAACACTTGCAACCACAAATGATCTACAGGCACAGAGGATAGGGCAGAAGCAGCTTACATACCTGGCGCGACGCAGCCCTTCTGGGTGAAGGTCCTCCAAGACGATTGAGAGGACGAGAAGGAGCACCAGCAGGAATATCAAAGGTGCGCATGCGCAGTGCTGAATCTGGTGTGTGCGCGCGCCCGACGAGCAGGCCGGGAGTGAGCGCAGAGAGGAGGACACCGCAGGAGAGGAGGCGTGTCGGAACACCGAAGACAGGTGAGTATGACAGAGCGCGGGAGGTGGCAGCGACATCGGCCTGACATGATCCTCTTAAAGAAGAAGTTACAGGTTTGAGAGAGCCAGGCATAATTTGACAAATCAGACAAGGTGATTTTCTGATTTTGTTTTCTCAGTTTGACTCTCACAGTTGTGGTCTACTTATGATGTCAATTACAAGCCTCTCTCATCTTTTTAAGGTGGGAGAACTTGCACAATTGTTGGCTTACTAAATACTTTTTTACCCCACTGTACACAGATTTGGTAAACAAAAAACCTCATGCACGGGCTCCTTCAATAAAAAAATAAAAAAACTTGCTACCCTGTCAGAAAGACATGCTATTCTGAAGTCATAATTAGTGTTGAGCATTCCGATAAGGCAAGTATCGGGTATCGGCCGATACTTGCGGTATCGGAATTCCGATACCGAGATCCGATATTTTTGTGATATCGGGTATCGGTATCGGAAGTGTAAAATAAAGAATTAAAATAAAAAATATTGTTATATTCACCTCTCCGGCGGCCCCTGGACATCTGCGCGAGGAACCGGCGTCCGGCACGGCTTCTTTCTTCAAAATGCGCGCCTTTAGGACCTGTGGTATGACGTCCCGGCTTCTGATTGGTCGCGTGCCGCCCATGTGACCGCCACGCGACCAATCAGAAGCCGCGACGTCATTCCTCAGCTAAAGTCCTAGAATGAGCGCCTTTTAGGACCTGAGGAATGACGTCGCGGCTTCTGATTGGTCGCGTGGCGGTCACATGGGCGGCACGCGACCAATCAGAAGCCGGGACGTCATTCCACAGGTCCTAAAGGCGCGCATTTTGAAGAAAGAAGCCGTGCCGGACGCCGGATCCTCCCGCTGATGTCCAGGGGCCGCCGGAGAGGTGAATATAACAATATTTTTTATTTTAATTCTTTATTTTACACTTTAATATGGATCCCAGGGCCTAAAGGAGAGTTTCCTCTCCTTCAGACCCTGGGATCCATGAGGATACATTCCGATACTTGATGTCCCATTGACTTGTATTGGTATCGGATATCGGTATCGGCGATATCCAATATTTTTCGGGTATCAGCCGATACTATCCGATACCGATACTTTCAAGTATCGGACGGTATCGCTCAACACTAGTCATAATACAAGTGGGAAGTGTCATGCTGCCTGAAGGCAGTATAGCGCAACCTTCACCAGGGTATGCTGGTGAGGGTAGAAAGGTTGCACACCCAGAGTAACACCACTGAGCATCAGCACAAGTTACACCAAGTGAAGAAAGAGTGGTCAGACAAGCAGTTAGAAACAGGATAGGAAGTACCAGAGGTCACAGCAATACACGTGGTCAAATGCAAGCCAGAAGTAAGAGCCATATGGAAGCAGAGATAACCAAGATGAGATATAGTAAAACAGGTCAGAAGACAAGCCGGGTCACATACCAAGAAGTCCAAGCACAGAGAGCGAACACTAAGACAAGCGGGGTGGCAGGAAAGGGAAGTCACAAGAACAGAGTAGACGGGCAGAGGACAAAACATGGCATCAAGGGGTCAGCTGCTCTAGCCTGTTAGCATGAACGATCACTGACATTGGTCTGCAGGCCACAGCAGACTGAAATAGCCACACAGAACCCAAAACGAGGCAGAGAAGGTTAAGCCCTATATAATCAGACCGGGGACAGAATAACATGAAACAAACCCCGGCCTTGATCAAGACAGTACCCATCTCTCAATGGGAGACCACCCCAGGTTTACCTGGATAATGAGCATGAGAGGCCTGGACCAACCGATCTGCATGGACTGAATGCATCGGCACCGACAACCTGTCTTCAGAACCGTAACCCTTCCAATGGACCAAATACTGAAGAGAACGGTGGAGCATACAAGAATCCACAACCAATTCCACCTCATACTCGGTCTGGCCATCTACTATAACAGGTGGCAGGTGCAAAGGAGACACACCAGAGGAAGACACCGACAGCTTCAGAAGCACCTTATGGAACACATTGGTGATCTGCAACGACGAAGGCAGGCGCAGGCAAAAGGGATGATAGGCCAATGAAAATGTCAGACTGATAACCAGCCTTTTACAAAAACCCCTCCAGAATTTCTACACAAATTGCACCCCTGTATCAGACACCACAATGACAGGCACACCACGCAATTGGACTACATGCTCAATGAATAGTTTTGATAGATTCTCGGCATTAGGTCTCCTTTTCACTTGCGAGACATATGGCCATGTTTTGCAGGCAGGTTAAAACCCTCCTCTGCTGCTGGCACTTGGGAGCGGAGCGTGCAACTCCATGTGTTGCTATGCAGCCGCACGCTCCGCTCTGGAGTGCCGGCACCAGAGGAGGGTTTTAACCTGCAAGACTCAGCCGTATGTCTCGCAAGCGAAAAGGAGCCCTTAGTAAGACCCTCCAATGGTACAAAATGCACCTGTTTGCTGAACCTATCAACAACTACCCAGATAACGGTTTTGCAATTAGAGGGGGGAAGATCGGTGATAAAATCCAATGACAGATGAGTCCACGGTCTATCTGGAACTGGCAGTTGCACCAATTCCCCGGCCGGCTGGTTATGGGATTTTTTTGTGTGGGCACAAGTTTTGCAAGAGGACACAAACCCAGGGATGTCAGAAGCCAAAGAGGGCCACCAAAGCAGCCTAGCAATGGCTTAATGCATGGCTGAGATTCCAGGATGCACACTCAGAGCCGAGTCATGGAACTCCTGAAGCACCCTTCACCGATACTGGACAGTCACAAAGAACTTATTATTAGATACGGATGGAGGAGCAAGAGATTGGGCCTCACAAATCTCCTGCTCAAATGCCGAGGAAACCGCAGCCACCACCACTGTGCACTGAAGAATGGAGGAAGGAGGTTCAGGAGGTGATATTGGACACAGGCTGCAAGATAAGGCATCAGCCATCACATTCTTGGACCCAGGCCTGAAAGTGATTGAATACTGAAATCGAGAAAAAAAAGTGACCACCTCACCTCTCTCAGGGTTAATCATTTGGCGGACTCGATGTAAGACAGGTTCTTGTGATCCGTAGTGACAGTGACACATTGAACAGCCCCTCCAAAAAATGGCTCCAATCTTCACACGCCAATTTAATTGCCATTAACTCCTGGTTACCCACATCACAATTCCTTTCAGCAGAGGAAATTTTTTTTGAAAAGAAGGCACAGGATCTCAAATTGGTTAACGTGGTGGGCCCCTGGGACAACACCGCTCCCACTCCCACCTCTGAGGTGTCCACCTCCACAATAAATGGTTTAGACAAATCAGGTTGAATCAGCACGGGGTGGACATGGAGCAGTTTTTTTAAGAAAATAATGCCGCCAAAGCTGGAGTTGACGAGTTTTTGAGATCATCCCCCTTGCGAGTTTAATCAGTGAGGGATTTGACCACCTGGGAAAATCCCTTGATTAATTTTCTATAGTAATTGGCAAAACCCAGAAAACACTGAAGACCCTTGAGATCTCTGGGTTGCACCCAATCCACAATAGCCTGTACCTTTCTAGCGTCCATACGAAACCCCTCAGCAGAAAAAATGACCAAAAGAAATGACAATTCTTGAGCAAAAAATTAACACTTCTCCAATTTAGCAAAAATTGAGCTCTCTCTGAGCCTCTGGAGAACCGCACGGAGTTGACCCATGCAACTCTGCTTATCCAAAGAATATGCAAGGATATCATCAAGATAAACTAACATGAAGCTCCCAATAAAATCTGAGGAAACATGATTAATGAAATTCTGGAATACTGCTGGCGCGTTAGTCAGGCCAGAGGGCATAACCAAATTTTCAAACAAACCCTCACATGTGAGAAATGGTTTTCCACTCATTCCCCTCCCACATACAGATGAGATTATATCCTCCCCTGAGGTCCAACATAGAGAACCACCTAGCCACCGACAATTGATTGTACAAATCAGGTATAAGTGGGAGGTGATAAGTGTTCCTTACAGTGATTTCATTCAATTCTCAAAAATCGAGGCATGGGCATAAGCCACCATCATTTTTCTTAACAAAAAAGAAACCCACCGCTACGGGGAAATAGATGGCCGAATGTGCCCTTTACGAAGGCTATCAGATATATGCTCCTTTATAGCAGCCCGCTCAAGACCTGAGAGATTGTACAGATGGGCCTTGAGAAATTTGGCACCAGGAACAAGATCAACAGCACAATCGAATGGGCGGTGTGGTGGTAGAACCTCAGCCTCCTTTTCAGAGAACACATCCTCAAAGTCCTTCAGGTACTCCGGAATACCCTCCAGACTGACGGACGACACCGATAAAAGAACAAGACATTTCTTAGAACAATTGGGACCGCATTTCACAATGTTCTGAGCTTTCCAGTCAATGACTGGGTTATGTACCAGTCCCGCAGGCAGATTGTCAAGAACAAAACATGTAATACATCCTTGATGACAAGACCCCACCTTGAGGATAAACTCCTCGGAGACAAACTTAACCAGTCTTAGCAAGAGGAGTTTTATCAATGGCCACGATATTAATGTTAGTTTCCAACCTGACTGTCCCTAACTTACATTTGGCCACCAAATCAGAGTCAATCAAGTTCAGAGATGACCCACAGTCCACAAAAGCTGAAGTGAGAGTACAACAGTTTTCACCCAAAAGTTCCACTTCCAATTGTAATTAAAGTAGTGAGGAAAAAGTTAATTGAGAGTCTGGGCAACCTCCTTGATAGTTACCAAGGCTAAGGCGTTTCCCAGCACCTTGGGAATAGGAGGACAGGAAGCACAGTCCTTTCTCCAGTGTCCTGAATTGCCGCAGTAGAAGCAAAGTCTCCCTTCCCATTGTCATCTCCTCTCCCTTTCCTTGATGGTGGTGGTTCCAATTTCCATAGGCTCGGAATGAGGTGTGGCATAGGAATTACTCGGAAGGAGAGGGACTTCTCACTGCATGACACCCTTCTCTCCTAGTCTACGATCAATATGTATGGCCTGAGTCATAGCCTCCTCCATGGAACTAGGTGGTGGATGGTGAGACAGAACATCCTTCAGATGATCCGACAGTCCCTCCAGAACTTACACCTGAGCGAGGAGTTGTTCCAGGACACCTTAGGGACCATTGCCTGATTTCTGAGCAATACCACTCGGCGGAATGCTTTCCCTGAACCAGAGCCATGATAATGTCCTCTGCCACCCTGACACAGTCCGATTCATCATAGATACATCCTAGGGACTCAAAGAACCTATCCACCGACATCTGTTCAGGGGCAGTGGGGGCAGCGAAAAGGCCCAAGAATGGTGACACTCCTTGAGTAAGGAAATAAAAATCCCCACCCGCTGAGTCTCATTCCCCAATAATTGAAGTCTAAGAGAAAACAATAATTTAAAACTCTCCCTGAATGTACAAAATTTATCTTTCTCGCCAGAAAAGGTGTCAGGAAGCTTAACCGAGGGTTCAGGAGAGTGCAAAGCAACATCTACAGAATCACCAGGTCGACTAGCAGCATGAAGGGTAGTTAAAATAAAAAAGGGGAGAATCCAGCACTGCTTATGGTCAGAACGCAATCCATAAAGTGCATATATACACATATTAATTTCTAACTGTATTTCAAAATGAGACATTTAAACAAACAATTGATCAATTCTTTGAGCCACCAGGCCACGTCAAGTTATTCTCAAATAGGACAGCCCTACTCTACGTTTTTTATATTCGCTGTGCCATTACGGCCTCCTAAATGTATTAAAAGCAAGACCACATTAAATGCAAATTGTACCTGAAGCATTTCTGAATCACTCCCATGACGCCAGAAAGGGCAAGCACAGACAAAAGGTGGAACAGGTCCGGACATAGATATTTCAGGTCCAACCTCCACACTGCCTAACAAGCACCACAGATGAAGGGTGAAACAGGCCCAGACACAGGTGCACAATCAAACAGAGCCTAGGGCAGGGCAGAGCTGCTGTATATGTGTAAAGCAGCCTTGATTAATCACAATGAACACAGAAAGAATGGCATGCATAACCCAGTGCGCATGGCAACCGTGGTGGCCAGCCACAAACCAATGTCAAAATAAAAAAGGGGAGATGCCAGCGCTGCTTATGGTCAGAATGCAATACATAAAGTGCATATGCTAGGTGTCAAGTTCCCGCCGTTGCACAGGGGAAATCTCGAACCATGTCCACTGCGGTCTCCCATACTCCTCCAGCCGCAGTGGAGCCTGCTCAGCAGAGACGTCGGTACCATTGACTGGCCCAAGCTGATACGGTGCACTTGGTTACTGCTGCCTTTCCAGGTTCTGTCTTTGTAGCCAGCACTGATCAGCAGCGAGCATATGTTTCAGGGACTAAGTGCAGCTTTTCCCATACTGAACATGCCCACGGGTCGGGGGTCACATGCTCAGGTCCTGTTGCGACTCCTATTTGACCATTAGGGAGGTCCCGAAGCGCTACTACTATAGTACTACTATACTAAAGGTTTGCATGGCTCGGCCATGCGCTAGTATAAACTTGCAAATGTGTGTGTGTGGATGTATGCATGTCAATGGATGAAAGCTCTGAATCATTCCCATCCCTAGAGTTGTTGACTGCTCGCGAATGGTGGAAACTAACTAGTTCCTGGCAGTGCTTTCCCGCACATCTAGCACATGATACTGCGTCTATTAGCAGTGACCACCAGTGTGGTGACGTGCCCAATCAGTGTGCTTTCCTAGCCCTAGTTAGGGTGGTTAGAGGCATCCACCAGAGTGGCGCTGTCTTTAGTCTGTCCTGACTACCGGTCAGGGTAGGGTGGGAACTCCCGCTTGATTTCAGCATCTGACTCAGGGCGTCCTCAGGTGCGGGCTCAAAATTCATTGAGGGTCAGAGCGAGATCAATCACCAGTTTAGTGGGGGTGAGTTTCAGGGATCCCACTAGCATCCATCTGCTGCACCCTGTGACTGCTAACAGGGCACAGCATTTCCTTTGTTTCACTGCGACTCTGTGATTCAACATCTGGTGTAGTACCGCCATATAGTGCCGCCATTACCTAGCAGCATGTTCCATCTCTGCATGGTGGACCCCGGGCTCTGAATGCACCATATTACTATATTTATATTTATTCAGTGCGATCCACCAGCCCTAGCATTTTACTAGCACCAGGGTCTGGCTAGTAATGGTAGATGAACAGCGACTGCAGAGGTACATCTAGCAGCTGTTGGGCAGGTTGGCGGCTCTCGAGCGCTCAACCTCAGCTGTGGATGTTACCTAGCTGTTCAGGCTGCTAGCGTGGCTGCAGCCACTTTGTTCACTGCCACCCCTGTTCCGCAGTTTATCCCACCTACCACTGCCAGATAAATTCTCTAGTGATAGCAAGTCTTGTATGGGATTCATGAACCAGTGTGTGATTCACTTTGAGCTCCTGGCTGCACGTTTCCCCTCAGAGCGGGCTAAAGTGGGATTCATTATATCTCTCTTGTCGGACAGGGAGTTGAAGTGGGCTATGCAGAGATGCAGAGTGTTCCGCAGTTTCTGAGCACTCTGAAACAGGTATTTTTGGGACCCCAAGTCACCCATGATACGGCGCTCCAACTGCTGGCATTGACACAGAGTTCATCCATTATCAGTAATTTTTCTGTCCAATTCCGGACTTTAGCATCTGAGCTGGAGTGGCCGGAAAAAACCCTCATCCCTGTATTTTGGAGTGGCTGGCTGACCATGTGAAGGATGCCTTCGCCACTAGGGAGATTTCTGCCACACTGGAGGAGCTAATAACTAAATCTACCCGAAGGTTGGAGCGAGCCAGTGTAGGCAGAGGTTTCGGCTAGCTCCCACATTCGCCAAACTTCTGGGATCTCCGATCCAGGTGTCTGAGCAATATGAGGCCGTGGAGGTGTCACGAGCGGGGTCTAAGTCCTGTACTGCTTGTGCACTCAAGGTCTGTCCAGTCTGCCAGCAGTTGGGACATTTTGCCAGGAAATGTTCCCAGCGGTCGGCAAAATGTTAGCATCCAGTGGTAGTAAAAGGAGGTTCACTAGACACGGCGACGTTTTCCTCCGAATTGTCCTACAAGGGGACAATTACGTTAGGCCCATCCACTCATACGGTAGAGCTTTGCATGGATTCTTGGGCAGAGGGCAACTTCATGTCTTCTGCCTTCCCCCAACGGCACGCAATACCTCTGGTGATGCTCACCGAATCAGTGACCGTATGAGTGGTGAATGGGTCGAAACTGCACTCACAGATAAACCACCAGACCATTCCATTTACTCTTTCTATGTCGCCATCCCATCAGGAGATTATCTCGTTACTCGTCATTCCTGAGGGAATTGATGAGGTCCTGTTAGGGATACCTTGGCTACGGTACCACTCCCCTCATATAGAGTGGTCCACAGGCAGAATTTTGGGATGGAATGAATCTTGTGAGCGTAGATGTCAGAGGGAGTGCGTTCAGGCTGCTACTATTGAGATACCCACAGATCTTTCCTCTCTCGCAAGCTCTATTGGCCCTATGCAGACGTGTTCTCCAAGAGGGCTGCAGAAACCCTTCTGCCTCACCGCCCCTATGACTGTCCTATTGATTTCTTGCCTGGTGCTGAGCCTCCCCGGGGTTGAGTCTATCCGTTATCTCTCCCGGAGATGGAGGCAATGTCTCAGTACATCCAGGAGAATCTGGCAAAAGGATTCATTAGGAATTCAGTGTCTCCCACAGGGGCTGGGTTCTTCTTCGTGCAGAAGAAAAACAGAGAACTACACCAATGAATAGACTACAGGGGTCTTAATGCGATCACCATTATGAATATAAGTACCCACTGCCCCTGATATCTGAGCTTTTCGATAGGCTTCGAGGAGCAAGGGTATTTACTAAAATAGATCTGCGGGGTGCTTACATCCTGATTCGCATCCGTGAGGGGGACGAATTGAAGATGGCTTTTAACACCAGGGATGGGCACTATGAATACCTGGTGATGCCTTTTGGGCTCTTTAATGTCCCAGCCATTTTCCAAGACTTTGTGAACGATATCCTCCTGGATATGCTCTCCACCTAGGTTGTAGTCTATCAGGATGATATTCTCATCTTCTTTCCAGATATAGACTCCCACCGGAGAGATGTTTGCAAAATCTTCGACCTCCTACGAGCAAACTCCCTCTATGCCAAGTTGGAGAAGTGTGTGTTTGAGCAGGAGTCTTTGCCTTTCCTGGGCTATATCATCTTGGCCCAAGGATTGGGTATGGATCCTGCCAAGCTACAGACTTTGATGGACTGGCAGGAACCCCATTCTCTCAAAGCGGTGCAGTGCTTTATGTGGTTCATCAACTATTATTACCAGTTGATTCCCCACTTCTCAACCTTGGTAGCTCCCCTGGTTGCCCTCATCAAGAAGGGAGCTAATCCCAAATTGTGGTCGGAGGAGGTCTACAAGGCCTTCCTCTCTCTCAAGTCACACTTCGCTGGCGCTCCCATTTTACATTGCCCCGATGTTGATAAACCATTTATCATGAAGGTGGATGCCTCTTCTGTCGGTGCTGGAGCAGTCCTCTTCCAGAAGGATGCTCAAGGTTGAAAGCATCCTTGCTTCTTCTTCGCCAAGACCTTCACATCGGCGGAGAGGAATTATTCCATCGGGGATAGGGAGCTCATAGCCATGAATTCGACCTTTTCAGAGCAGAGACACCTCCTAGAGGGGGCTCACTTTCCCTTCCAAGTTTTCATCAACCACAAAAATTTGGTGTAGTTGCAAGCCGCCCAGCGGCAAAACTCTCGCCAGGCCAGATGGTCCCTGTTCTTCTCTTGGTTTCACTTTACCCTCCATTTTCTCTCCAGGGAGAAGAACACTCGTGCCGAAGCTCTCTACCGCTCCTTAGTGTCATTAGAGGAGGAGGAGCCTCAGCTTTTTTTCCCTTAAGAGATCCTGAGAACTGTGGCTCCGGTTTTTCAAGAGTCTGTGCCCCCAGGCAAGAATTTCGCTCCTTCTAATTTGCGACCTGAGGTTCTCTCTTGGGCTCACTCGTCCAGGGTGGGTGGACATTTTGGGATCAACAGGACATCTGAGCTTCTGGCGAGGATGCACTGGTGTCCACATATGGCCCGTGATGCTGAGGACTATATTCGGGCTTATGTCTCCTGCGCCAAGAATCAGTCTCCTCGGCAATGGCCTGCTGCGCTACTTTATCCCCTGCTGGTGGCAGACAGGCCCTGGGGGATGGTTGGGATCGACTTCGTGGTGGACTTACCCAAATATCGTAGCTGCACTGTTATCTGGGTAGTCACTGACCATTTTTGTAAAATGGTGCACTTGGTGCCGCTTTCACTGTTACCTTCTGCATCTGCCTTGGCGGCATTGTTCATTAAACATGTTTTCCCTCTACATGGCATGCCTGACAAAATTGTCAGTGACCGGGGTCTCCAATTTCATCTCTGTTCTGGAGAGAGATCTGTTGTTTACTCAGAATTGAGCTGAATCTCTCTTCTGCATACCATCCTGAGACGAATGGGTTGGTAGAGAGGGCCAACCAGACTCTGGTCACATACCTGCGACATTTTGTTTCCACCAGGCAGGATGACTGGGCACCTTTGCTATCTTGGGTGGAATTTGCTTTGAACAATGCTGTAGCCGACTCCGCCGGGCAGACCCCATCCCTTTTTAATTACGGCCAGCATCCGCATGCCCCTGTGCCCATGCCTGTGTCATCCACCAATTCTAGGGTGGCAGACTGGGCGGTATAGGCACGTGACATTTGGGACAGCACACAGGATGCCATCCGGGCTTCCAAGGAGTGAATGAGGGTTTCTGCCGATGCACACCGACGCCCCACTCCGACCATTGCTCCTGGTGACTTAGTGTGGCTCTCCGCCCGTAACATCAGGCTGCGAGTTGAGTTCACTAAGTTTGTGCCCCGGTTTCTGCCTTTGCTGCCATCAATGATCAGCAGCAAGCAGGCGTTTCAGGGACCAAGTCCTGCTTTTCCCATACTGAGCATACCAACAAGTCAATCTCCTATTGGAGGTCGGGGGTCACATGCTCAGGTCCTGTTGCGACTCCTAATTGACAATCAGGGAGGTCCCGGAGCGCTACTACTATAAAACGTTCCCATGGCTCGGCCATGCGCTAGTATAAACTTAAAAACATGTGTGTGTGGATGTATGCCTATCGATGGTTGAAAGCTCCGAATCATTCCCATTCCTAGAGATGTTGACTGCTTGCGAATGGTGGAAGCTACCTAGTGCCTGATAGTGCTTTCCCATACATCTAGCACACGATAATGCGTCTGTTAGCAGTGACCACCAGTGCGGCCCATGCACAATCAGTGTACTTTCCAAGCCCTAGTTAGGGTGGTTAGTGGTGTTCGCCGGAGCGGCGCTGTACGCACTCTGTGCGGTAATCTTTAATCTGTCCTGACTACCGGTCAGTGTAGGGTGGGAACTCCCACTTGATCTCAGCATCTGACTCAGGGCACCCTCAGGCACGGGCTCAAAAGCCACCGAGGGTCAGAGCGAGATCATTCACTAGCATAGTGGGGGTTAGTTTCAGGGATCCCACTAGCGTCTATCTGCCGCACCCTGTAACTGCTAACAGGGCACAGCATTTCCTTCGTTTCCCTGCCACTCTGAGAAGCAAAAGAGTTCACATCAGTTCATACCGGGTGACAGAACCCATGTCTATTCTGGTGTAGTACTGCCATATACTGCCGCCATTACCTAGCAGCAGGTTCCATCTCTGCACGGTGGGCCCCGGGCTGTGAACGCACCTTTTTACTCTCTTTATATTTATTTGGTGCATTCCGCCAGCCCTAACATCATATGCACATATTAATTTCTAACTGTATTTCACAATGAGACTTTTAGCAAACAATTGATCAATTCTTTGAGCCACCCAGGCATGTCAAGGCATTCTCAAATGGCGCAGTCCTACTCTACGTTTTTTATATTCGCTGTGCCATTACAGTCTCCTAAAAGCATTAAAAGCAAGACCACATTAAATGCAAATTGTACCTGAAGCATTTTTGAGTCACTCCCATGGTGCGAGAAAGGACAAGCGCAGATAAAGGTGGACCAGGTCCGGACACTGCCTAACCAGCACCACGGATGAAGGGTGAGACAGGCCCAGACCATATTCAGATCATAAGCATCACTTGCTACTTCCCTTTTTTATGAAGGGTGGTTACCTGCATGGTCTTGCAGTCTCCATCAACTCTTTTTGTAACTGAATATGGGACATGGCTAGAGCGTAATGTTCCACTGATAAATCCCACACCATCTGTGTCACACTGGACACCTGATCTGCCAAGTTACAAAGAAAAAAAACAGAAAAAAAAGCAAAGTCCCCTTTAAATGTATAGGTCAGTGATAATGTAATGCTGGTGCAGTGCAGTGGAGAGCAATCTCCACCAGGGGATGCTGGTGAGGGAAGAAAGGTTGTACACCCAGTGTAACACCACTGAGCAGCAGCACAAGCGCCACCAAGTGGCGAAAGAGTGGTCAGATGAGCAGAGTCAGAAACAGGTAAGGAAGTACCAAAGGTCACAGCAATATACGTGGTCAAATACAAGCCATAACTCAGAGTCAGACGGGAGCAGAGATAACCGAGACGAGATACAGTCAAACAGGTCAGAAGACAAGCCGGGTTACATACCAAGAGGTCCAAGCACAGGAAGCAAAGACTAAGACAAGTTGGGTGGCAGTAAAGGGAAGTCATGGGAACAGAGTAAATGGGCAGAGGACAAAACACGCTATCAAGGGGTCAGCTGCTCAGGCCTGGGAGCATGAACTATCACTGACATTGGTCTGCAGGCTACAGCAGACTGAAATAGTCACACAGAACCCAAAATGAGGCAAAGAAGGATAACCCCCACATGACCAGACTGGGGAGAGAATAACTTGAAACAAACCCAGGCCTGGATCATGACAGGGAAGTTCTACATTATTTAAGGGAGGTATAAGTGGGACATGAGAAAAATAATCCCTTGCTGATGAATATATAAAAAAAGATTTGGTTATTTCATTCATGATCAAAAAGAATTTCATAAAAATGCCTTCAATGAATATGATTTACTACTAAATAAAGAACAGTTAGCGCTTGCAATCAGTTTACTATTGACGTATTGCACAAATAAATGTAGATTAATGATTAATAGATGTTATTAGAATTTCTAGATTTCATATACTTTTATTTAGTAAAAAATATTTGACTTGAAAAGGCATAAAAATCCAATTTATTTTATTTTTTTCATTTAAAAATTAATTGTCCAATTTGCATTGTTAAGACTATTTAAATCTGCACTAATTCTTATAAGAAAAGCTAAGACAGCATTAAGCAGTATTTCCTGTAAGGCATAGTGCTTGCCAGGCACAGAGCTTCTTTATCATATAAAATGTGTTACAGTCTTCCTCTGGAGAGCAGCCTAATTTATAGACCTTTCGATGTCATATGATCAATAAAGGAGGAGAAATTTCTTAACAGCACATTAGATAACAATTCTCTGTGCTGTTTTAAAGATTCTAAAGTTTAGCCTGCCAGAACTATAACAGAGCACATTCCAAATAAAGTGAACTGTTCTCAGTGATTCAGTAAAATGCATTGATAGGAAAACAAAATAGGTCTATGTAGGCTTTTAATTAAAATACTTTAATACATATTTTTTATGGCTAAAGTGCTACTATATGGTTTGTTTTTAATAAGATCCTTTGTTATGAGGTACTCTACTCTCTACTCTACTCTCAACCTTTCCTTCCTGGCCCTCACTGAGACCTGGCTGACGCCCCCTGACACGGCCTTGCCTGCAGCACTGAGTTACGGTGGCCTGAAATTTACCCACACTCCTCGCTCTGGCAACAGACATGGTGGAGGAGTGGGTATCCTACTTTCTAAAAACTGCTCCTTCAACCCTATCCAACCCCCACCCTCCCATATCCTCCCTTCTTTCGAGGTTCACTCTGTCCGTATTTACGCTCCCTCCAATCTCCAAATGGCTGTCATATACCGACAACCTGGCTCATCCACTGCCTTCATGGACCAATTCTCCACCTGGCTCCGTCACTTTCTCTCTGCTGACATCCCCACCATCATAATGGGGGACTTTAATATCCCTACTGACACCCACCAGCCAGCAACCTCCAAACTACTGGCCCTTACTTCATCCTTTGGACTCACCCAGTGGTCCTCCACAGCTACCCACACAGATGGACATACACTAGACCTCATCTTCACCCGCCTCTGTTCCTTATCTAATCTCACAACCTCTCCCTTCCCCCTATCTGACCACCATCTACTCACTTTCTCATCCTTGTCCTCCTCACCTGCCCCCCAGGTCCAGCCATTACCACATCCTTGTAGAATCCTCGCAAACCTAGACATTCTCAGACTCTCAGACTCTTTCCTACCCCAGTCCTCCATATCTTCACTCCACGACACGGACAGCACCACTGCTTTCTATAACTCTACCCTTACATAAGCCATAGACTCAGTCGCCTCTCTCATGCATGGAGAAGTGCGACAAACCAACAGGCAACCCTGGCATAACAATCTCACAAAAAACTTCGACAATCATCCAGGGTCACGAAGCGGCGTTGGAAGAAAACATGCCTGCAAGACGACTTCACTGCTTTGAAACAAGCTACACTTGACTTCAAATCAGCCATCACCTCTGCTAAACAGACCTATTTCACTAACCTTGTATCTTCACTATCTTACAACCCAAAACAACTGTTCAGCACATTTAACTCTCTCCTCCGCCCACCACTGCCACCTCCAACTCCCTTCATCTCTTCCGAGGACTTTGAGACCTACTTCAAAAACAAGATCGACCAAACAAGGCAAAACTTTACTTATCCACCACCCCAACCACTCCATATACCAGACCTCTGCCCTTCCCAAATAACCTCCCTCTCCAACATCACTGAAGGAGAGCTTACTCGGCTCTTTTCCAAATCACACCTCACCACCTGTGCACTTGACCCCATCCCTTCCCACCTGCTCCCCAACCTCACTAACACGCTCATTCCAGCCCTAACCCATCTCTTTAACCTATTGCTCTCTTCTGGTACCTTCCCCTCTGCCTTCAAACATGCCACCATCACACCCATCCTCAAGAAAACTAACCTTGACCCAATTGCTATGCCCAGCTATTGCCCCATATCACTGCTTCCGTTTGCTTCAAAACTTCTTGAGCAGCATGTCCATGCTCAACTTTCCTCCCACCTCTCATGTTACTCTCTCCTTGACAACCTCCAATCTGGCTTCCGCCCCCACCACTCCACCGAAACTGCCCTGACCAAAATTACTAAAGACTTAGTCACAGCCAAAGCTAACAGACAGCTCTCCATCCTCCTCCTTCTTGACCTGTCCTCTGCTTTCGACACAGTCGATCACTGCATAATGCTACAGATTCTCTCTTCCCTTGGCATCAAAGACCTTGCCCTGTCCTGGATTGCCTCATACCTATCCAACTGCACATTTAGCGTTTCCCACTCCCACACTACCTCCTCATCCCACCCTCTCTCTGTTGGAGTCCCTCAAGGCTCTGTCCTAGGGCCCCTACTTTTTTCCATCTATACCCTTGGCCTAGGACAACTCATAAAGTCCCATGGCTTCCCGTACCACCTGTATGCAGACGACACTCAGATCTACCTCTCTGGCCCAGATGTCACCTCCCTGCTGTCCAGAATCCCGAAGTGTCTGTCAGCCATGTCCTCCTTGTTCACCTCCGCTTCCTTAAACTCAATGTAGACAAAACTGAATTCACCATCTTTCCCCCACCTCATGTATCCTCCCTACCTGATCTGTCTATTATGGTAAACGGCATCATGCTAACTCCCGCACCGGAAATCCGCTGCCTCGGGGTAACTCTCGACTCTGCCCTGTCCTTCAAACCTCATGTCCAAGCTCTTGCCACCTCTTGTCGCCTCCAACTCAAAAATATTGCCAGAATCCGTTCCTTCCTCAGCCCACAATCTACCAAAACTCTTGTGCATGCTCTCATGATCTCCAGCCTTGATTACTGCAACACCCTCCTCTGTGGCCTCCCAGCTAACTCTCTTGCACCACTCCAGTCTGTCCTCAACTCTGCTGCCCGGCTAATCCACCTCTCTCCTTGCTACTCCCCTGCTTCTCCCCTCTGCAAATCCCTCCACTTGCTCCCAATTCCCCAACGAATCCAGTTCAAGCTACTAACACTGATCTACAAAGCTATCCACAACCTGTCCCCCCCCTGTATCTTTGAACTAATCTCCCAATATCTTCCCTCATGTAATCTCCCGAATATCCCCCATCCTCTGGAATTCCTTGCCTCAACACGTCCGATTATCCACCACCCTCGAATCCTTCAGACAGAACCTGAAAACCCATCTCTTCAGCCTCACCACCGCCAGAGCCGCCGCCTCACCACCGCCAGAGCCGCTGCCTCACCCCTACCCTCTGTCTCTTCCCCACTATCCCATAGAATGTAAGTCCACAAGTCAGTCACTCTAAACCTGTTTACTGTAAATGATATCTATAACCCTGTATGTAACCCCTTTTTCATGTATAGCACCATGGAATTAATGGTGCTATATAAATAAATAATAATAATAATAATGCTAGTTTCTTTGTCTATTTTATAGATACTTAATTTGTTATTTCCTTATTGTAGTGTAGAAAACACATAATGGTTCATACTGGAAAGTAAACAGTCTTGTGTAACAGTTGAATAGAAGTGGATGAGAATCTATGAGAATCTGGTCAAGACTTAACTGCCTTTGCACCGATCACGTTAGCGGTCACGTGACCAGCTGATCGATCTGGAAGTAGATGGGAACCATGACAGTGTGTATATTGCTAATCAGAACCTAGTCAACATTTAACCATCAGTATGCAAATCATACAGTACAGACCAAAAGTTTGGACCCACCTTCTCATTTAAAGATTTTTCTGTCTTTTCATGCCTATGAAAATTATAAATTCACGTTGAAGGCATCAAAACTATGAATTAACACATGTGGAATTTTATACTTAAGAAAAAAGTGTGAAACAACTAAAAATATGTCTTATATTTTAGGTTCTTCAAAGTAGCCACCTTTTACTTTGATGACTGCTTTGCACACTCTTGGCATTCTCTTGGTGAGCTTCAAGAGGTAGTCACCGGGAATGATTTTCACTTTACAGGTGTGCCCTGTCAGGTTTAATGAGTGGGATTTCTTGCCTTATAAATGGGGTTGGGACCATCAGATGTGTTGAGCAGAAGTCTGATGGATACACAGCTGATAGTCCGACTGAATAGACTGTTAGAATTTGTACTATGGCAAGAAAAAAGCAGCTAAGTAAAGAAAAATGGGTGGCCATCAATGCTTTAAGAAATGAAGGTCAGTCAGTCCGACAAATTGGGAAAACTTTGAAAGTGTCCCCAAGTGCAGTTGTAAAAACGATCAAGCGCTACAAAGAAACTGGCTCACATGAGGACTGCCCCAGGAAAGGAAGACCAAGAGTCACCTCTGCTTCTGAGAATAAGTTTATCTGAGTCACCAGCCTCAGAAATCGCAGGTTAACAGCAGCTCAGATTAGAGACCAGGTCAATGCCACACAGAGTTCTAGCAGCAGACACATCTCTACAACAACTGTTAAGAGGAGACTTTGTGCAGCAGGCCTTCATGGTAAAATAACTGCTAGGAAACCACTGCTAAGGACAGACAACAAGCAAAAGAGACTTGTTTGGGCTAAAGAACACAAGGAATGGACATTAGACCAGTGGAAATCTGTGCTTTGATCTGATGAGTCCAAATTTGAGATCTTTGGTTCCAACCACCATATCTTTCTGCGACGCAGAAAAAGTGAATGGATGGACTCTAGATGCCTGGTTCCCACCATGAAGCATGAAGGAGGAGGTGTGATGGTGTGGGGATGCTTTGCTGGTGACACTGTTGGGGATTTATTCAAAATTGAAGGCATACTGAACCAGCATGGCTACCACAGCATCTTGCAGTGGCATGCTATTCCATCCAGTTTGCGTTTAGTTGGACCATCATTTATTTTTCAACAGGACAATGACCCCAAACACACCTCCAGGCTGTGTAATTGCTACTTGACTAAGAAGGAGAGTGATGAGGTGCTACACCAGATGACCTGGCCTCCACAGTCACCAGACCTGAACCCAATCAAGATGGTTTGGGGTGAGCTGGACCGCTGAGTGAAGGGAAAAGGGTCAACAAGTGCTAAGCATCTCTGGGAACTCCTTCAAGATTGTTGGAGGACCATTTCTGGTGACTACCTCTTGAAGCTCATCAAGAGAATGCCAAGAGTTTGCAAAGCAGTCATCAAAGCAAAAGGTGGCTACTTTGAAGAACCTAGAATATAAGACATATTTTCAGTTGTTTCACACTTTTTTGTTAAGTATATAATTCCACATGTGTTAATTCATAGTTTTGATGCCTTCAGTGTGAATTTACAATTTTCATAGTCATGAAAACACAGAAAAAACTTTAAATTAGAAGGTGTGTCCAAACTTTTGGTCTGTACTGTATATGAAAAAAAAAGCAAAGACAGAAACATAATGATTAAATACCCTACAGTAAATAAATAGCAAAGTGCATGAAAATGATATACAGTACTTAGTTAACATGTTTTTTTATTTAAAAAAAAAATCGAAAGTCATACCACCTCTTCACAGTGATAGTAATTGGGACAGTCCAAACTCTAATATTTTATTTACTGCAGGGTATTTAATCTTTATATTTCAGTCTTTGTTTTTTTCTGTTCAATGGCCAAGTGTGAACATGCACTTACACGATGCAGTTTATACCTTTGGGGTTTTTTTCCTGTCTGTTTGCACCATGTGCATATAAAGGTGTGGCCTGCCTTTCCTTTGAGCTTGGCACTATATTGATGTGGTCTCTCATTACTGTGTGTCCACTATTTGGGCCCAGTCCATCTCAGCCCTTATTCACATTCATGTCACTTGACAAATGGGAATGTTTTTAATATTAGAGTTAGGATTGAACCAATAAGGGTATGTGCACACGATGTGGATTTTGCTGCGGATCTGCAGCGTTTCCGCAGCTGCGGATCCGCAGCAGTTTCCCATGCGGTTACAGTTCAATGTAAACCTATGGGGAACAAAAAACGCTGTGCACATGCTGCGGAAAAAAACACGCGGAAACGCAGCGGTTTATATTCCGCAGCATGTCACTTCTTTCTGTGGATTGCGCAGCGGTTGTACAACTGCTCCAATAGAAATCTGCAGTTGTAAAACCGCAGTGGAAACTGCAGAAAAACCGCGGTAAATCCGCGATAAATCCACAGCGGTTTTCCACTGCGGATTTATCAAATCTGCTGAAATCCACTGCAGAAAATTCCGCAGTGAACCCAGAATATGTGTGCACATACCCTTAGAGTCAACATGAAGAGGTGGGATGGTTTTCCAATCTTTTAATCAAAAAACATAACTACCGTATATACTCGAGTATAAACCGAGATTTTCAGCCCATTTTTTGGGGTTGAAAGTCCCCCTCTTGGCTTATACTCAAGTCATACCCAAGGGTCGGCAGGGGAAGTGGAGCGGGGGGGGCTCTGTCTAATTATAATCACCTACTCTGGGCGCGGTCCCTGCAGGTCCCTGTTTCCCGTACTGAGTGGTCACATGGTACCACTCATAACAGTAATGAATATGTGGCTCCACCTTCCATAGGGGTGGAGCCGCATATTCATTACTGTAATGGGCGGTAACGGTGACCGCTTAATACAGGAAGAAGCTGCTGCACCGGGGAAGCAGGGACTGCACCGTGCCAGGAGCAGGTGAGTATAACGGGGAGGGGAGTGCAGCGCGATATTCACCTGCTCCTCGTTCTGGCGCTGCTCCATCTTCAGCATCTTCTGCAGTGACGCTCAGGTCAG
Organism: Ranitomeya imitator; assembly: GCF_032444005.1. Lineage (NCBI taxonomy): Eukaryota > Metazoa > Chordata > Amphibia > Anura > Dendrobatidae > Ranitomeya > Ranitomeya imitator. The sequence continues at coordinate 1,151,193,857 of NC_091282.1, forward strand.
AGGGTGCGATGACGTAGTTAGTGCACGCCCTCTGCCTGAACGTCCTTGCAGAAGACGCTGAAGATGGAGCGGTGCTGGAATGAAGTCAGGTGAATATTGAAAGTGCCGGGGGCCTGAGCGACGGAGAGGTGAGTATGTGATTTTTTTTATCGCAGCAACAGCAAATGGGGCAAGTGTCTCTATGGAGCATCTTATGGGGCCATAACGTTTGTGCAGCACTATATGGGGCAAGTGTGTGTATGGGGCCATGATCAGCATTTGTGCAGCACTATATGGAGCAAGTGTCTGTATGGAGCATCTTATAGGGCCATAATCAACGTTTGTGCAGGATTATATGGGGCAAATATCTTTTTGGAGCATCTTATGGGGCCATAATCAACGTTTGTGCAGCACTATATGGCACAAATATCTTTATGGAGCATCTTATGGGGCCATAATTAACGCTTGTGGAGCATTATATGGGGCAAGTGTTTGTATGGAGCATCTTATGGAGCGATAATTCAAGGTTCGTGCAGCACTATATGGGGCAAATATTTTTATGGAGCATTTTATGGGGCCATAATCAACTATTGTGCAGCATTATATTGGGCAAATGTGTCTATGGAGCATCTTATGGGGCCATTATTAAACTTTATGCAGGATTATATGGGGCATATTTTAATATGGACCATCTTATGGGGCCATCATAAACTTTATGGAGCATTATATGGGGCTCCTGATTCATTATGGATATTCAAATACACTTAACCTTCTGTCTCAATTAATTTTACTTTTATTGGTATCTATTTTTATTTTTGACATTAACCGGTAGCTGCTGCATTTTCCACCCTAGGCTTATGCTCGAGTCATTAAGTTTTCCCAGTTTTTTTGTGGCAAAATTAGGGGGGTTGGCTTATACTCGGGTCGGATTATACTCGAGTATATACGGTAAGTATATTATTTTAATGCACTATGGTATTTATTAATTAACAGCAGGATATTTAATTATTATGTTTCTGTCTTTGTTTATTTATCTTCAATGGCCAAGTGTGAACATGCGCTTACATACTGAATGCACAGTAGTTTATATCCCAGTTCAGACCTTTGAGTTTTTGCTCGATCTTGCAATTGTGGAGAATACTGACTGAGTTGTGCACACTGTCAGGATTCACTAAATTGCTGTTACACAAAGTCAAATACAACATTGAGATAAGCAGATTGTGAATTTTCCATTCTGCAATCACACAGAGGGACAGCCTAAATTTAGTTCATGCCCAGACATCCCTTTTAAGGTATTTCCAACAAGGAGCCTGATTTCAAGGACCTTAGTTTTCCTCTTTCACTGTTTCAATGTATCATGTACTACAAAGTAATTTGTTTCTGTGACACGCGGTTCCTTAAAACTCAAGGGTTTTGCATCTATCACTGATTTATTTTCCTTCGTCCACTCTCCCTGTATCTTATGAGTTAAGTTTATTAGCACTATATGTTTCTTTAATTTAACCCACATCTCAGGCCTTCTCCTCTATCACTAGCACATGCAGTTAGGCAGTCCTCAGCTTAGACCCTGACTCTTTCAAAGGCTTCACTCCGTCCACCTCTCTGTTGCTGTTAACTGTCCAAAACGATGAGATACGGCCTTCCCAAAACCCTGTCTGATGACAAATGTACACTTAGCAGGATGCAGCAGGCCTCCACTGATAAAGGCTAGGGGCGGCACAGGTGCAAACTACTTGATAAAAACAGCCACCCCCACCCCAACCAAACATTGCAGGGGTTGGCTGCCTAGCAGAAAAAATGCACATTGATATAACTCACATAGGACGCCAGTCACACTGATAAGTGTGGTGCACAGTGTCTGTATGCAACCTATTGATGACGCCCCATGTATTAACAGGCGGGCTGCCCAGCACTATAATATGCAGCACACAGTGACAGACGCCCCAGAAAAACCTAACCAACATAAAGAGTCCTGGCCACATCCTGCAAAAAAGCATATGATATAGTGCAAAAAAATGTACGCATACGATAAACACATACACTATATGAGGTATTGGTTTAATATTTTGGCCAAAATAAAGTAAGCCCACAACCCAACATCAAGGGTCCTCATAATATTGCAGGTCCTACCACTAATATGAAAAAAAAATATCAGAAAAGTTGAGTTTTTTCTATGTGAACTGTTTTTTAACTGCCAAAAACCTAGCACACAATTGCAATATGCCAACAAAAAAGATAGGCAATACAAAATAGAACCATGAGTACCACAAGCCAACCATTAGCTCACCTTGCACTCTTTTTCTCATGAGGTCTAAAGATGCAATAAACAAAAATCTTCACATTCAAATGAAGAATTGAAGATATTAAATCCTTATATTATTCATATACACAGTTCAAGCTGATAAACTTTCCGATCTTGTCATCAGACCTTAATTAGTAATATTATGAGGAAAAATATATGAGACCATGCCAGATTACAATTTATTCATGAGGGGCAAAAGGGAAAAATTAGAAAGCAAAACAATTGTTAAGGACCAGAAAGTCTTAATCTGAATATGCCAGAAAAGGCAAAACAGTGCAACTCTTTTCAGAAACTGGAGAACATTTCTGTCATAAATTAGGTGAGCAATTTGTCAGCTGTGCTTGGTTATGCTCCACCAGACAAAGCCATACACATGTTTCAAAAAGATGATGGATATCAGAACTAGTATAGTAAGTAACACTAAGGGTATGTGCACACGTCAGGATTTTTAGCGGTTTTTTTTTTGTGGAATTTTGCTATAAAAACGCTATAAATCCGGTCAAAAAACGCTAACATTATGCATCCTATGTTTTAGAATTCATTCCGCATTTTTTTGTGCAGATGTTAGCGTTTTTTTCCGCAAAAAAAACGCATACCGCAAAAAATCCGGACATGCTCTATCTTTTTCCGGATTTTTTGCGGATTTCCTATCAAAAAGGTCATTCCGGAAGAAAAAAAAACGCTAAAAATCCGCAAAAAATCCGCACAAAAAACGCGCAAATTCCGCGCGGATTCCTGGCAGAATTCTCAGGATTTTGTCAGGAAAAAATCCTGATGTGTGCACATACCCTAAAAGTCATTACATTTTTATGCAAGTAAAACATTTCAATTTTAAGACAGAATTCTGGCAAATCACGTGATTATTCAGATCCATAATGTACTATTCCATAAAGAGGCAGAATGGTAACAATTATGTAAATAGCAGACCACTAACTACACTTTACTATGATCATACATGTCCAAAATCGCAGCAAGCTACAAACTCTTCCTAATTGGATTTGTTTTATTTCTGTAACCTTTAAGCTTGATTTTTCAAAAAGGTTTCCAATCTATTTTTATTGCAAATTGTTATTCTTTTATCTAAGCAATGAAATGAAAGCTTAATGCTTGAGACAAACCCTCTAATTAACATACAGGTGTGTGCCACTAATGCTGAAATCGTTCAACATTTATATCCTTTGAATTTTATTCATCTATCCAAGTACAAACGCACGGCAATAGGTGATTTATTATTTTTTTTTAATCCAGGAAAGTTTTGAAGTGCTTGGGAAAAAAAAAAAATCACAAATTCACTGACAATCACCTCAGCTGTGGCATTGTATAAAATTTTAATATCTTATTACAATATTCTCGTCTCCAAAGAACTGTGTATATATCCAGTGGAGCTGAAAGAGTATTAAATATTTATAGAGAGACTAATGATTGACCTCTAAAACTGCTTAGTTTGGTTTCTTATCTATGGATTGTACATTTCCAATTTACTTAAAGAAAAGATGGAAAAAGTTCTTCGGCATTTTGCATAGTTTTTGTTTACATGAGTGGATTATCTACAAAAATTCCATCTATCTTGTTTGTCTGTCATCTGTATTTAAAATGATACAATTTTCACCACCTTTTATTCTACAAGCTCAGCTACATAAAAAAAAAAGATAGTATCAAACAATGGCTTTATTTCATTGTGACTGCAAGCAAAAACTATAAACATTTTACCCTTGCTTAGCATAACAATGTTCCCTGCCATTTCAGCTTACAGAAAAGCATAAAAGTTTAAACATACCATTATTAGATTTTTACATATTTCAGCACATTCTGAACTGTTTATTCAAAGATGGAAACTATTTAATTGTAGAAGAAAAGTTGGTGTTCATATCCATGATGATGATAGATGCAAATTTGCTTACGGGGATGTTTTAATATCATTGCATATGCATACTGAATGTCTGACTTAAAGGAAACCTGTCATCGGGTTTTTCCTATAGAAGCTTTTGCCACCATGTTTTCCTGTCTTTTTTGTTAAGGGGAAATACAGTAATTGTATTTTAAACATACAATAAAAATTTCACCAAAATCCAGACATTTAATTTAGACTGTATTTGTGCATTTTGCAAACATTACACTTTTTTTTTGGCAAATCTGGTTTGCTGACACTGCTACCGCACCGTTGCAGATACTGAACTTTCTGTTTGTATACCTGCCCAGTATTTCTTGCTTTGTACATTTTAGGACTGAATATGAAGTTTGTGGAAAAATGAGAAAAAAATTGACATTTAATTGTGCATGTATGTTTTTAAATGCCTGTCATCCTAGTCCAACAATACATGCCACTGCAATACTGCAGTTTTGCTTTCTGTATATGTACATACCTACCTAACTACCCAGCATTTCATAAGACGTTCTTTTTGGCATGGGTTTAATTATTAGGGTTGAAATGATTATCAAAATTTAATTATTATTCTGTAAAAAATGTATGGTTAAAGAAAAAGTCACAATGATAAAGAACAGGGTAATGTAAAAAATAATAAAAATCAGCTAAGAATGTGAGAACCGCTGTTAGGAGTCGAGTTTCCTCTGCTGCACAGGGGGAATCTCGATCCGTCTCCGCTGCGGTCTCCCATTCTCCTCCAGCCGCAGTGGAGCCTGCTCAGCAGGGACGTCGATCCCAGCGTCTCGCTCAGTCTGACTCTGTGAGAAGAGTTACTGCTGCTTCTCCAGCTTCTGCCTTTAAAGCCAATACTGGTCAGCAGCGAGTGGACTTCTCTGGGACTAAGTCCTTGTCTGCGCACACTGAGCATGCCCAGGGCAAGATCTCCCGTTGGAGATCGAGGGTCATGTGCTCAGACTCTGCAGCGCATTCTATTGGTCCTCTTGGCAGGTCTTGGAAGGGCAAAGTTTCTGTGGCCGCTTCCTGTCCTGCAGCTATATAAACTGCGCATGACCGCACGGCCATGCGCTAGTGTACAACTTTATACGTGTGTTTGTTGTGAGTGCAAGTCGTCCTTTAAATACCCCTACCCTACTGTATGATTGTTCGCGTATGGTGTATGGCTGCTATCTAGCGCCCGACTTAACACTCAACGTGTCACACACGTGTCAGCGTCCTCTGCTGTGACCGCCAGTGCGGCGCCACGCGCCTGTGTGCGCTTCCTGACCCATGTCTGGGTACTTAGTGGTGCCTGCCAGCACGGCACAGTTTGCACTTCGGTGCCTCTATTGTATATACTTTTCACACCCAGTTGTGGTGTAGTGCCAGCAAGGGTCTAATCGGACTACTATCCCTGTTGGGGTCTAGTTCGCTGACCACTTGCTCGCGCTCTATGTGCGGTACCGCGATCCTGTGACGCAACAGGATCGCTTTCTTCACGCTGGGTGAGGTTTAACCCACGCGTGTATACTTATGAGTACCGCCATATCGTCTGTCATGTCCTAGCAGCAGGTTTCACCTGCACGGTGGACCCCGGACTGCGAACGCATCCATTACATCTCTCTTGGTGCGTTCCGCCAGTCCTAACATTACACTAGCGCCAGGGTCTGGCTAGTGATGACTGACATACAGCAATCTCTGCGGCATATCCAGCAGCTGGAGGGTAGGTTGGCGGCTCTCGAGAGCGCGACCTCAGCTGTGGATGTTACTGCAGTAGCTGTACAGGCTGCCAGCGTGGCTGCAGCTACTATGTCCATTGCCACCCCTGTTCCGACATTATCTCACCTCCCGCTGCCAGAAAAATTTTCTGGTGATAGCAAGTTTTGTAGGGGATTTGTGAGTCAGTGCTCTATTCATCTCGAGCTCCTGGCTACACGTTTTCCCACAGAGCGGGCTAAGGTGGGATTTATTTTGTCTCTATTGTCGGACAGGGCGTTGGAATGGGCTACGCCGCTGTGGGAGCGTGGCGATCATGTGGTGCAGAGTGCTCCGCTGTTTCTGAGCGCTCTGAAACAGGTCTTTTTAGGACCTCAAGTCACCCATGATACTGCGCTCCAATTGCTGGCATTAACTCAGGGTGAGTCCTTGGTCAGTCATTTTGCCGTCCAATTCCGCACCTTAGCATCTGAGCTGGATTGGTCGGATAAAGCTCTTATCCCCATATTTTGGAGGGGCTTGGCTGACCACGTAAAGGACGCTCTGGCCACTAGGGAGATTCCTGCCACACTGGAGGAGTTAATAACTGTCTCCACTCGAATTGACCTCCGTTTTAACGAGCGGAGGTTAGAGCGAGCCCAGTGTAGGCAGAGGTTTCGGCTGGCTCCTACTTTTGCCAAACCTCTTGAATTTCCAGTCCTGGTTCCTGAGTCACATGAGGCCAGGGAGGTGTCACAAGCAGGATCTAAGTCCCGGACCGCTTGTGCACTCAGGGTCTGTCATGTTTGCCAGCAGTCAGGACATCTAGCCACCAGATGTCCTCAGCGGTCGAGGAAACGTCAGCGTCTAGTGGTAGTTGGTGGAGGTACACTAGACACGGCGACGTTTGCCTCTAAGTTGTCCTTTAAGGGGACAATTACTATTGGCTCATTTTCCCACTCGGTAGAGCTCTGCGTGGATTCTGGGGCGGAGGGCAACTTTATGTCTTCTGCCTTCGCCCAACGTCACGCAATACCCTTGGTTATGCTTGCTCAACCAGTAACGGTGCGAGTGGTGAATGGGTCGACATTGCCCTCACAGATAACACACCAGACCATCCCTTTTACTCTGTCCATGTCGCCATCTCATCAGGAGATAATTTCTCTGCTCATCATTCCGGAAGGAATTGATGAGATCCTGTTGGGAATACCTTGGCTACGGTACCACTCTCCTCATATCGAGTGGTCCTCAGGCAGAATTCTGGGTTGGGGTGAATCTTGTGGGGGTAGGTGTCAGAGGGAGTGCGTTCAGGTTGCTACTACTGAGGTATCCGCAGATCTATCCTCTCTCCCCAAGCAGTATTGGTCATATGCAGACGTATTCTCCAAAAAGGCGGCGGAGACCCTTCCGCCCCATCGCCCCTATGACTGTCCTATTGACCTCTTGCCTGGTGCTGAGCCTCCCCGGGGTCGAGTCTATCCGCTATCTCTCCCGGAGATGGAGGCAATGTCACAGTACATACAGGAAAATCTGGCAAGAGGGTTCATCAGGAAGTCAGTGTCACCTGCTGGGGCAGGATTCTTCTTCGTGCAGAAGAAGAGTGGGGAATTGCGTCCATGCATAGACTACAGGGGTCTTAATGCCATCACCGTTAAGAATAAATACCCTTTGCCTTTGATATCTGAACTGTTCGATAGGCTTCGGGGAGCAAGGGTATTTACTAAATTAGATCTGCGGGGTGCTTACAACCTGATTCGCATCCGTGAGGGGGACGAATGGAAGACGGCTTTTAACACCAGGGATGGGCACTATGAATATCTGGTGATGCCCTTTGGGCTCTGTAATGCCCCAGCCATTTTCCAAGACTTTGTGAACAATATCTTCCGGGATATGCTTTCCACCTCGGTCGTAGTCTATCTGGATGATATTCTCATCTACTCTCCAGATATTGACTCCCACCGGAGAGATGTTTGCAAAGTCTTCGACCTCCTACGGGCAAACTCCCTCTATGCCAAGTTGGAGAAGTGCATGTTTGAGCAGGAGTCCTTACCTTTCCTAGGCTACATCATCTCAGCCCAGGGATTGGCTATGGATCCTGCCAAACTACAGGCTGTGATGGACTGGCAGGAACCTCATTCTCTTAAAGCGGTGCAGCGCTTTATGGGGTTCATCAATTATTATCGCCAGTTCATCCCGCATTTCTCAACTTTGGTAGCTCCCTTGGTTGCCCTCCCCAAGAAGGGGGCAAATCCTAAATTGTGGTCTGAGGAGGTCTCCAAGGCCTTTATCTCTATAATGTCACACTTCGCTAGCGCTCCCATACTTCATCGCCCCGATGTTGATAAGCCATTTATCATGGAGGTGGATGCCTCTTCTGTTGGTGCTGGAGCAGTCCTCTTCCAAAAGGATGCTCAAGGTCGGAAGCATCCTTGCTTCTTTTTCTCCAAGACCTTCGCACCAGCAGAGAGGAATTATTCCATCGGGGACAGGGAGTTGCTAGCCATGAAGTTGGCTTTCTCGGAGTGGAGACATCTCTTGGAGGGAGCACGTTTTCCCTTCCAAGTCTTCACAGATCACAAAAATTTGGTGTATCTGCAGACAGCTCAGCGGTTGAATTCTCGCCAGGCCAGATGGTCCTTGTTCTTCTCCCGGTTTCATTTCACCCTCCATTTCCTTTCTGGGGATAAGAACATTCGGGCCGATGCTCTCTCTCGCTCCGTTGTGTCATCTGCGGAGGAGGAGGAGGAGCCTCGGCTTATTGTCCCCACCGAGAGTTTGAGAACCGTGGCCCCGGTTTCACTGGAGTCTGTGCCCCCGGGCAAGACTTTTGTTCCATCTAGTTTGCGGCCGGAGGTTCTCTCTTGGGCGCACTCGTCCAGGGTGGGTGGACATTTTGGTACTAAAAGGACATCTGAGTTACTGGCGAGGACATACTGGTGGCCGCATATGGCTCGTGATGTCGCGGAGTACGTTCGGGCGTGTGTCTCTTGCGCCAGGAACAAGACTCCTCGGCAACGGCCAGCTGGTTTGCTTTACCCTCTGCCCGTGGCTGACAGGCCCTGGGAGATGGTCGGGATGGACTTTGTGGTGGGCTTACCCAAGTCTCGTAATTGCACCATTATCTGGGTGATCACCGACCATTTCTCCAAAATGGTGCATTTGGTGCCTCTTCCACGGCTACCATCTGCACGGGCGTTGGCTGTCTTGTTTATCAAGCATATCTTTCGCTTACACGGTATGCCAGACAAAATTGTTAGTGACCGGGGTCCCCAGTTTGCGTCTCGATTCTGGAGGGAGCTATGTCGTTTACTCAGTATTGAGTTAAATCTCTCTTCGGCATATCATCCCGAGACGAATGGGTTGGTAGAAAGGGCCAACCAGACCTTGGTCACATATCTGCGACATTTTGTTTCTGCCAGACAGGATGACTGGGCATCCTTGCTACCGTGGGCAGAGTTTGCACTTAACAATGCCGTAGCCGACTCCACCGGTCAGACTCCATTCCTCTTAAATTACGGCCAGCATCCGCGTGTTCCAGTGCCCATGCCTGTGTCTTCCGCTGATCCCAGGGTGGCAGACTGGGCTGTGGAGGCACGGGACATTTGGGATCGCACGCAGGATGCCATTCGGGCCTCCAAGGAGAGAATGAGGTCCTCCGCCGATGTTCATCGGCGCCCTGCTCCGACTTTTGTCCCTGGCGACTTGGTGTGGCTCTCCGCCCGTAACATCAGGCTGCGAGTTGAGTCCACTAAGTTTGCTCCTCGCTACTTGGGTGCCTTCAAGGTTCTCGAACAGGTTAATCCTGTGGTCTACCACCTGGCTCTTCCTCCACGCCTGGGTATCACCAACACCTTTCATGTGTCCCTCTTGAAACCCGTATACATGTCCCGGTTTTCCGAGTCATCTGCCGGGACATCGGGTTCGTCTACGGACGATTACGAGGTGAACGCTATTTTGGGGTGTAAGGTGGTACGCGGCAAAAAGTTCTATCTGGTGGATTGGAAGGGTTATGGTCCAGAGAACAGGTCATGGGAGCCTGCTGAAAACATTCGGGCCCCACAGCTCATTGCTGCCTTCGAACGTAGCGAGGCCCAAGGAGGGGGGGGCCCTAGGAGGGGGGTAATGTTAGGAGTCGAGTTTCCTCTGCTGCACAGGGGGAATCTCGATCCGTCTCCGCTGCGGTCTCCCATTCTCCTCCAGCCGCAGTGGAGCCTGCTCAGCAGGGACGTCGATCCCAGCGTCTCGCTCAGTCTGACTCTGTGAGAAGAGTTACTGCTGCTTCTCCAGCTTCTGCCTTTAAAGCCAATACTGGTCAGCAGCGAGTGGACTTCTCTGGGACTAAGTCCTTGTCTGCGCACACTGAGCATGCCCAGGGCAAGATCTCCCGTTGGAGATCGAGGGTCATGTGCTCAGACTCTGCAGCGCATTCTATTGGTCCTCTTGGCAGGTCTTGGAAGGGCAAAGTTTCTGTGGCCGCTTCCTGTCCTGCAGCTATATAAACTGCGCATGACCGCACGGCCATGCGCTTGTGTACAACTTTATACGTGTGTTTGTTGTGAGTGCAAGTCGTCCTTTAAATACCCCTACCCTACTGTATGATTGTTCGCGTATGGTGTATGGCTGCTATCTAGCGCCTGACTTAACACTCAACGTGTCACACACGTGTCAGCGTCCTCTGCTGTGACCGCCAGTGCGGCGCCACGCGCCTGTGTGCGCTTCCTGACCCATGTCTGGGTACTTAGTGGTGCCTGCCAGCACGGCACAGTTTGCACTTCGGTGCCTCTATTGTATATACTTTTCACACCCAGTTGTGGTGTAGTGCCAGCAAGGGTCTAATCGGACTGCTATCCCTGTTGGGGTCTAGTTCGCTGACCACTTGCTCGCGCTCTATGTGCGGTACCGCGATCCTGTGACGCAACAGGATCGCTTTCTTCACGCTGGGTGAGGTTTAACCCACGCGTGTATACTTATGAGTACCGCCATATCGTCTGTCATGTCCTAGCAGCAGGTTTCACCTGCACGGTGGACCCCGGACTGCGAACGCATCCATTACATCTCTCTTGGTGCGTTCCGCCAGTCCTAACAACCGCTAGCAGCAGTAAAATCACCATCGCCAACTCTGGAAGCATCCAACTGGGCAGTAGTGAGAGCCGCAATTTACTTTTTTTGTCTTCGAGATGCATATTAGTGGGTAAGAAACGAAGAGCATTATGGAATGCATGGCACAGCCTTCGTCTCTGTCAGAAAATAACTTTTTTAATAGAAAAAAAATGAAAAGTTTGTCATTGTATATGTTATGAAATAGGCAGTTGGTTACTTTCAAGTTACAATCTATATTGAGATCACATTGACATTTATTTTTGCATTGAAGAGATTGAAAGTGATTAAATACAGTCTTAGGAGACTTCAGAGCAGGGATGGTAATTCATTTTCCCAAGAGGCAACATGTCATACTGTGACTGTTTTGGAGGGCTGAGCAAACAAGTCAAATAGTCTATTGCGTATTATTATTGTTTTTAATTAATTTTTATCCCTTAATATTCAGCATAGTTAAGTCTGTTGAGTAATTATTATTAGAGATGTGCGAATATTTCAATGTTCCGTTAGTTTACAATCTCCGAATTTGCAATATTCGTCAATTAATTCGTCAAAATTCATGGAACATAACTGAACGCCATTCATGTCAATGGGAGGCAAAAAAAAAATCATGCACATTACCTTATAAACTCCCCAAATGATGCCAAAACACATCAAATGAGGGACAGACACCAGGAAAGTGGCCTCAATTCACTCACAGTACTAATTGTAGAATGGCACTGCAGCAATCAGCCAGGCGTGAGGTATCGGGGTCTGGGACAGCATTCACAGCTTTCAATTGAATGTCACAGTAAGACGAGGTGGGTGACGGATCGGTGTAGGCCTCCTGTGCTGGGAGCCCTGATACCACATGCAATACCTCTACTTGCTTTCATACTCAGCCACACTCAAGTGTCACAAATATCATTGCACAGTTTAACCCCTTAGTGACTACCAATACATCTTTTTACTGACCTGTGAATTAAGAGACTGGCATCTCCCTATGGGTGACCATCCAGCAGCTGTCGGCTGTACATAGCTGGCAACTTGCTGCATCAGCCACGTTCAGTGATGGAACCAACCATGATTGTTTAACTCCTTTAATGCTGCTGTCAATAATGACTACAGTATTTATATGGTTAACAGAATGTGGGGACTCCCTCTTTAACCCTATCAGCATCCCGAGATCTTGAAAGTGTGGTCCTGATGTTTACCATGGCAATTCACGACCAAATGGTGGCCTTAGAGACTGTCAGCTGTAGTGGCCTGTTCAGAAGTTATCAACATTTAGATGGTAAAAATAAATTTCTTAATTTCTGTTATGCCACTTTGCATTAATTCCTGAAAAGCACATGAAGGATTAAGAAACTAACTGACAGCAATTTTGAAAACATTGAGGGGTGCGATTTTTAAAATGGTATCACTTTTGGGGGTTTAAAACATATCGGACACCCAAAGTCTCTTCAAAATTTAATAGGTCCCTAAAAATGCTGAAACATTACTGCTACATTTTTAAAACTTCTAAAATACTAACAAAATAAAACAGCATTTTGCTGATGTAAAGCCGGCATGAGGGAAATGTTATTTAATGTTTAATGTTTTGTGTGTGGTATGACTATCTGGATTAAAGGGATAATCATTCAAGTTTGAAAATTGCTAATTTTATGAATTTTTTTAACATTTTTATAAATAAATGCAGAAAACATCAACATAAATTTACCATTATAATGCAGTACAATGTGTCACAAAAAAAAAAATCTGAAAATCAATAACATATGTTAGAGCGTTCACAAACTGACACTGTTCAGATTTAAAAAATTGCCCCCGTCATTAAGGGGTTAAAACCACCACACAGCCCTCTTCCACAGTATAACGCCTCCCTCACAGCCCCATTGCATCGGATTATATCCCCACACATCCCTATTGCACAGCATAATGTCCTCAGTCAGTACCCATGCAGTCAGTACCCATGCAGAATGATGTCCCCACACAGCCCCCTTACACAGCATTATGTCTTCACACAGATGCCATGCAGAAAAGATGTCTCTACACAGATCCCTTTCAGAGTATTATGTACCCCACACAGCCCACATGCAAAAAGATGTCCCCATAAAGCCACCTTGCTCAGTATTATGCCCCACACAGCCCACATGCAGAAAGATGTCCCCATACAGCCAATGTGCACAGTATTATACTCCACTCATAACCCTCTTGCACAGCATTATGCCTCTGACAAAGCTCCCTTGCGCATTATTATGTTCCTCACATAGCCCCCTTGCTTAGTATTATATCCCCACAGCCTCCTTGCACAGTATTATGCCACCTATCTTTCCGCTGCAGAATGGTGTAAAATAAACTGCTAAACTTATCCTGTTCCCCCACAGCTCTTATCTGCATTTCCACATAATACTCTGCAAATCTGGATTATCTTACCTTTTACAGTGGTGATCTGTACATGGGCCATGAGAACTCAGCAGGTACCAGTGAAGCAAAGTTTGTACAGAATTGTAATTTTCTATCTTCAAAGTCACTTGGTAAGTCTTTCTCTTTTGAAAAAATGTAAGCTCTTTCTTGCCTATAACGTATAATCTTTCATGGTCAGTGGGGTCCTCTCCTGTAGAATGTAAGCTTTTATGGTCAGAAGGGTCCTCTCACCTGTACATTGTAAGCTCCTTTGGCCCTCAGAGACCTCTCTTTCTCGAATGTAAAGTGTTACATCTTATGGTCAGAGAGGATCTCTCTCTTTCCCTTCTCCCCTATGAGAGCAATTATGAGCAATAACAAGCTTTCCAGTATCAAAATGAAAGCAAATGTACAGGGTGGGCCATGCAAATGGATACACCCAAATAAAATGGGAATAGTTTCTTGGTATCATCTTCCTGTTTGTGGCACATTAGTGTATGGGATGGGCAAAACTTTTCAAGATGAGTGGTGACCATGGTGGCCATTTTGAAGTCGGCCATTTTAGATCCAACATTATTTTTTCCAATGGCAAGAGGGTCATGTGACCCATCAAACTTAATGAGAATTTTACAAGAAAAAAAATGGTGTGCTTGGTTTTAGCGTAACTTTATTCTTTCATGAGTTATTTACAGTTTCTCTTGTAACTAGATTGTTTCTGGCATGCTCAATGCAACTGTATTTCACGAGGCTGTAAACTGTCTGGTATGATTCTGGCCGAGAGTATGCATATTGCACACTTGTGGTCACGTGACCCGGCACTGACACTGGAAACTCCTCAAAGTGCACGGTGTGCTCCATGTAACGATTCACAAGTCTGTAGTCTCATATAGTAACTGCAGACATGTAATTTTAGACTGGGCAACCCCTTTAAATAATAAATCCCTATTAATAGTTCAGTTTATTCAAAACTTAAGTGCTAATTCAAGTGGAGTAAACCTGTGAATTAGTTTCCAGATGTTTTAGTAACAACAGAATATACTAAAAATTTGTGGCAGTATGTAGCAACTTGTTACCCAACGCATGTTTTCATTTATGATATGGAATGGACAAGGAATATTCTTTCACATAAGAAAATACAGTTTTTGTGTTTCTCTTTAAGACATTATTCATAGATTTAGAATAAATTCTGTAATTGAGTTTAAAAATGGCTTATTGGCAATCTCTCCAACATTGTTCTCTTTTAACACTGCAATACTTGTTTTCTATGTCTGCTTAAAATCTTAATGAGATATTTCCTTTTTAAAACCGACAACGGCTAATCAAAAGAGTAACAGACAAAACAAACTTAAAGGTCAGGTTTCCCAGACTATTAATAAGATGATTGGTATAAATTTCTTTCAATTTCACATTGTTATAATAGCCCCACAGTATAGAAGTAAAGAAGACCAATTAACCATATGCAGTGATTAGTAGTCTAATTAAAATCAGTTTTTATGAAGCCAGTAAAAAGTTAAATAACCTATCAAAATTTTTGACAAGAGTGCAAAATGAATAGCTCAGTGGCGGAAAAGCATGTTAATAGGTTCAGGTGTGACATTCTCACCCCACAAAGTTATTGATCATTAACTTATTTTCTAATCAAATAAAGAAAAACACGAATGACCTGAATACCTTAATTAAAATTTCTTTCATAAGTTTAAAGTCAATGTCCACCTTATAACACTATGCCATTTCTATATTCACTATCCTGTGCTGATTAATCTTCTGAAATATTTCCACACATTTTCAGCATTGCACATGGGTGCATCTGCCAAGGAATAATCTTCATTTACCTTCCATTCATGCTGCAAAGTAAACATAAAGCAACCCAAAATAGTACACACCAATTTTGTGATAAATATCCCTATAAAATTTATGGATTCTTAGGTTATTATTGCTTTCAGCATTAAGCAAAAATTATAATGCTTACAAAAAGGTCCAAAAAGAGACACAATAAAGTGACTCCCAAAAGGTTCAAATCAATTAGAAATGGTGTGGATCAATTTGGCTACCCAGTCCATTGACGATGATAGTAATTTTTGGCACCTGGACAGAAGGTGAAAGAATCACCTCTAACCTAATTGCCTCTGTGGTTCTTTTTTGATTAGCTAGCCTGGCATAAAGTTATCGTTTTGGCATGATGCAAAGTTGCCATCACATTAGGCTGGCTAATCAAAAAGAGACCCGGTCGTGTGAATTGATTCAACTCTAACAAGAGTAATAAAAAATGGGAAAGTGATTAGAAAAGACCTAACAAACCTTTATAACTAGTGATGGTCGAACCTGACAGTAAAGTTTGAGGTTCATACACAACACCTACTGTTGAATGGACACTTAACACAAACTTCTTCAGGATGTCCATGTTACTGTTTGGGTTGGGCATCCTGAACCAGAACATCAGATTTTTGCCACGCTGTGTTCTGCATGATAGAACAAGATACACCTGCGGCTCTGATCGGTGGTAAATTCATTATTGCCGGTCATAGCACCAGCAGCTGTGACCAGTGGTAAAAAGTTTACCTCCGGTTGCAAACACACTGGCTGATGAGAGAGTTCTAATTTTGCTGCCCCTAATAACAATGAGAGCAGGCATGGATGGTAGGAGTAGGGTTGAGCGACCTTTACTTTTATAGGATCGGGTCGGGTTTCACGAAACCCGACTTTTGAAAAAGTCGGGTCGAGTGAAATCGGCCGATCCTATAAAAAAGTCAGGGTCGGGGTCAGACGAAACCCGAAACCCAATGCAGTGCATTGGGTTTCCATGGTTCCCAGGGTCTGAAGGAGCGGAAACTCTCCTTCAGGCCCTGCGATCCATATTTTAGTGTAAAATAAAGAATTAAAATAAAAAATATCGCAATACTTACCCTCTGACGCGCCCTGGTACTAACCGGGAACCTTCCTTCCTTAGAATCAGCCTTCCAGGACCCTGCGGTGACGTCGCGGTGACGTCGCGGCTTGTGATTGGCCGCGCGGCCGCCCATGTGACCGCTCGCGCGGCCAATCACAAGCCGCGACGTCACCTGCGACGTCACCGAAGGTCCTGGAAGGGCTGATTCTTAGGAAGGAAGGCTGCCGGAAAGAAGCAGGGCGCGTCCGAGGGTGAGTATACACCTAATAGGAATATACTCACCCTCGGACGCGCCCTGCTTCTTTCCGGCAGCCTTCCTTCCTAAGAATCAGCCCTTCCAGGACCTTCGGTGACGTCGCGGGTGACGTCGCGGCTTGTGATTGGCCGCGCGAGCGGTCACATGGGCGGCCGCGCGGCCAATCACAAGCCGCGACGTCACCGCGACGTCACCGCAGGGTCCTGGAAGGCTGATTCTAAGGAAGGAAGGTTCCCGGTTAGTACCAGGGCGCGTCAGAGGGTAAGTATTGCGATATTTTTTATTTTAATTCTTTATTTTACACTTAAATCTGAATTCCGATACCATTTCCCGATATCTTAAACATATCGGGAATCGGTATCGGAATTCCGATTCTAGATTCAAAAGATCGCCGACTTCATGGCCGACCCCACACTGGGGTCGGGTCGGGTTTTTGAAAAATTTCGACCCATTTCGCTCAACCCTAGGTAGGAGTATTCATCAGCCACCACCTGCGCTATAATAAATAAATAAATGGAAAAAAATGGCGTGGTTTCACTGCTATTTTCGATAACCAGCAGGGCAAAGCTGACAGTTGCTGGCTGCAACCCTCAGCTATCAGTTTTATCATTTCTGTTTATCAAGAATAGAGAGGTCCCCTCACCATTTTTTAGATGATTGAAATAAGTAATTAAAATAAACAGTGTGGGGTCCCTCTTTTTTGACAATCAGCCAAACTAAAGCAGACAGCTGGGTGCTGGTATTCTCAGGCTGATAAGGGGCCATGGATATTGCCATCCCAGCCTAAAAACTGCAGCCCGCAGCTGCCCCACTTTGCTGCCCCAGTTGCCCTGTGGTGGAGGCAAGTAAAGTGTATATTTGTGGGTTTGATGTCACCATTGTATTTTTAGGTGACATCAAGCCTACAGGTTAGTAATGGAGAGGCATCGATAAGGTGTTTCCTCGTGTGATAAAATTGGATCACACTATGATCATCCTCAGATCAAACTCTGAGCATATTGGATTAGAGAAAATTATGTGGTGTGACCTGTATATATAAATAGGTCATATATATATCCACAACAATAAGTAGAAAATGTGCAGTGTATGATATAAGTGATTTGAAAATTAGAGATGAGAAAACTTTTTAAACATCAATTCAGTTCGATTCACCGAATATTTAGACATTCACCAAACATGCTTGCTGAACAGTTAGACGAACATACTTGAATCCCATTAGATTTAATGGGAGGCCAAACTAAACCTGTACACAACACCTTATGGGGGTGACAAAAAGCTTCCCAAACATCTAAAATTAGAGAGTTTCCTCTCCTTCAGACCCTGGGAACCATCCAGGATAAATTCCAAAATTTGTGTCCCATTGACTTGCATTGGTATCGGGTATCGGTATCGGCGATATCCGATATTTTTTGGATATCTGCCGATCCCATCCGATAGCGATACTTTCAAATATCGGAAGGTATCGCTCAACACTAGTTATGAATTAAAGTTTGAATGAAGACCAGGAGGTTAAGAGAGTAGTATAAGCCTTCTTTGCTAGAAGCACTGATACCTCATGTCACAGTTTTAATATTTTTCCCATCCACACTCAGATGGCACAAATACAAGGTTCATAGATAACTATTGATATAAAAATGTAAGGAAAGTAAAACAAGTAGTTGACTCCTTGACATTCCGAGGGTTAGACGTCTAAAACTGTGATGCACACTGTGTGCCTCAATGCTGTCTTTGCGAAAACCACTCTTAAGATTTTCTACAAGCGTGTTTTGATACTTCAGCATGTTCTTGTCTCTTTCCAGGGGGTAACATCTGGCAAAATTTACTTTTGTACCATGGCTCTAATAGAGTGGCAACCCAGTAGTAAGTATTATTTCTAAACATAAGAATACGGGCATCATGTTGAAGATAGTGCAAGAAGAAGGCGCTCATGTGTTGGCTGCTTCCATGAGGTCAAAGGCCATGGTGTGCTGTTGGCGGGGTAACACTCATGGTTGCTTCCTTCATCACTGCCCGCCAACCATGGACAACAGATACAGGATCATTATCCTCTTCATCTCCTGAATGTAGTGCATCCATCACCTCTTCCTCTTTGTCCTCCTCCATTTGTTTATCTGCTCCAGCACTTTCACTAGCAGTTTGTCTGGTAATATAAGCCCACTCGATCGCTGTAATCCTTCCTCACATGGCAGTCGCCTGTGTGATGATAGCCTGGAACTTTGAGATATTTTCTATCCTTTCTGAATCCTCCTCTGCTTCCACCTCTTCCTTTGAGACCACCGCCTCCTCAAGCAGATTATTGATAGTGTGCTCTAGCATGTAGATGACCGAAATAGTGATGATAATGATGCATCATCTGCGCTAATCATCTTAGTAGCCATTTAAAAACTGTGCAAATGGGTGCAGAGGTCCTTCATCTGGTCCCATTCCACAAGCTTGATTTGCACCACGTCCGTACAGTATTGACCAAAGCTATGCAAAAGGACATACTGCAACAGGGCTCATCGCTGCTACCACAATCACTGCACCATGTGCAGAGTGGAATCCCAACTTTGTCAGAATATCGCAATTCAAACAGTTAACCGGTAGGCTGAAAAATATTTGTAGCGATGCAAGTTGAAGGCCTGCGGCATAGGATTAGCTGAAATGAGCACACAGCAGCTGTACTTTCTGCAACAGCGCATCCAGGCCATGATAGTAGCATAGAAGTTGCTGTACCACCAGGTTGAAGACATGAGCCATGCAAGGCACATGTGTGAGGTTGCCGAGAATAGAGCTACCACTAGATTTGCAACATTATTGCACACGGCCTTCCCTGGCTCAAGGTTCATTGGAGACAGCCATTGGTCTAACTTGGCCTGGATAACTGTCCAAATTTCTTGAACTGTGTCACTGCGATCTCAAAAGCAAATCAATTTTAACACTGTCTGATTCTGGTGAGCCATGGCTGTGCAGTATGTAGGTGGGGGGGATTCTATCTCACTGTTGAAATGCGTGTCTGATTAAGGGAGAGGTTGAGGGCAAGTGTGAAGGTCCTAGAGGAGGCGGAGAAGCCAAAAGCAGTGGGGAAGTGATAGATACAGAGGTTTGTCTCACAAGCCTTGGGTAATCTAAGACTTATGGAGCAACCCCTGGATCAACTGCGCCCACAGCCACCATAGTCACACAGTGCCCAGTCAGTGAGATGTAACACCCCTGGCCATATTTGCTCAATCAGGTGTCACTCTGGCAGACAAAGATTTTTTCAGGGAACGGGTGATGTTGTCTGCAACATGCTGGTGTAGTGCAAGCACAGTTTTCTTAGATAACTATTGGTGACTGGGCAACTTGTACTGGGGGACAGCGACGGCCATCAACTTTCTCAAACTCTCTGTATTCCCCAGGTGGAAAAGCAGAATTTCCATGGCCAACAGATTGGAGATGTTGGACTTCAAGCTCTTAGCTTTGTCATGTGTAGGAGGAAACATTCTTTTACGTAAGCACAACTGCGGCTGGCTACTGTGCTGAGAGAGGATGGAGAAGAGTGAACAGGACAAAAGGCTGGACTGTGAGTGAGGTGAGGTGGAGATATTCTGCTGGATTGAGAAAGATGTGTTGTGCTAGTTGACTCAAAAACAGCAGGCATGTCCACCTCCGCAACAGCTGACAGACTCTCACTCCTCCCAACTGTAGGGAGTAAGCAAGTGAATTTTCTGCAGCCAGAGTCCTGTGTGAGAAAACTTAGCACAGTGACACAGGGTTGGTTACAACTTGCTTGTATTACTTCCTACAAGTATGACACAGAGAACAATGTTTCACACAATTGCAAGTATAGAGGCAGGAGACACGGCAGGCGACAGGGCAGGCCAGAGTAAACCTTAAGTTCATCATTAAGCACAAAACAGGTTTCAAGTCTCTCTCTGTTATTTCCCTTGCAAATGTTGATTAGCAGGCAGCACGTTTCCAGTGTCCATAAGTGTCCAAGAGATCCACAGTAGGAGATGGCTGGAATTCTAAGGCCAAGACTTCCAGGAGCCAGGTCACAGACTCAACCATGAATCTGCAAAAACCCTAGTCCATGCCCTCATCATCTCTCGCCTTGACTACTGCAACCTCCTGCTCTGTGGCCTCCCCTCTAACACTCTCGCACCCCTCCAATCTATTCTAAAATCTGCTGCCCGACTAATCCACCTGTCCCCCCGCTATTCCCCGGCGTCTCCCCTCTGTCAATCCCTTCACTGGCTCCCCATTGCCAAGAGACTCCACTACAAAACCCTAACCATGACGTACAAAGCCATCCACAACCTGTCTACTCCATACATCTGTGACCTCGTCTCCCGGTACTTACCTACTGGCAACCTCCGATCCTCACAAGATCTCCTACTTTACTCCCCTCTTATCTCCTCTTCCCACAATCGTATACAAGATTTCTCTCGCGTATCACCCCTACTCTGGATCCCTCTACCACAACACATCAGACTCTCGACTACCATCAAATCCTTCAAAAAGAACCTGAAGACCCACCACTTCAGACAAGCCTACAACCTGCAGTAACCACCGATCGACCAAACCGCTGCATGACCATCTCTACCCTCACCTACTGTATTCTCACCCATCCCTTGTAGATTGTGAGCCTTCGCGGGCAGGGTCCTCATTCCTCCTGTACCAGTTATGACTTGTATTGTTTAAGATTATTGTACTTGTTTTTATTATGTATACCCCTCCTCCCATGTAAAGCGCCATGGAATAAATGGCGCTATAACAATAAATAATAATAATAATAACTGCAGACATGATTCAGATGCACTGATTGAACAGCTGAGGCTATTTAACAAGGCAAGAGGCAGAGAACAGGGCGGAAAACATAGAAGCTAGAAACTCCATACTGACATCAGAGGCTCTCCAAATACAACATGGCTGTCACGATTCCTTTGCTCAGAGTGTTTGAGACTTTGTGATGGACAGCTCTGTCATTCTATCCTGTGCTGGGGCATGCTGAGATGTCGGTGCTATGATTGAGAGCTCGGTTGACCTATCTGACTGGAAGGTGCAGAGATTTCTACAGGTGGTCCATGTTCTTGGTAATTGCCTTGCTATTTAGGTGAGCTTTCTTGCTCAGATCATTGCCAGTCAAAAGCTTGTTCTAAGCTTGTGCTCTCTTGTGTATTTGCCTGTACCCTGTGCTGTAAGTTCTGATCTTCTTCTGCTGCTGACCTTTGGACTGTGTTCAGATTACCTGTTTGTTATTGCCCCTTTGCATCTTAAATTCTGTTGCTGACCTTTGGACCATGTTCAGACTACCCATTTGTTATTGCCCCTTTGAATCTGATATTCCATTGCTGACCTTTGGACCCTGTGCAGATTACCCATTTGTTATTACCTTCTTGCATCTGATATTTCATTGCTGACCTTTGGACCATGTTCAGACTACCTGTTTGTTATTGCCCCTTTGCATCTTATATTCCTTTGCTGACCTTTGGACCATGTTCAGACTACCCATTTGTTATTGCCCCTTTGAATCTGATATTCCGTTTCTGACCTTTGGACAGTGTTCAGACTACTCGTTTGTTACTGCGGCTTTGCTTATCTGCTATTTCTCTAGTATTCAGACCCTGGCATGTGACTTGACTTACTACTTCGCATTTTCCCTTGGTTTACTACATGATCTTTTGGTATTGACCTCGGAATATCTGAGCGTCTCGGCCTAGCCATGGGTTGTAACTAGCTTCACAATGGCATCCGCTAATTATTCCAGCAAATTTTACATTCAAGAAGTCAAATGGTGCTCCTTCCCTGTTTTCCAGTTGCATCACATTGCCTGTTTGTTTGTTAGGAAATTCCTGCATGTGTTGCAGCTATCGCTCAGCTGCGAGGCATATAGCCACGGCGACCAGAACATATTATTTGAGCCAGCCAAAGAAACTCTGTTTGCTCCCGAGTATGCTCAGATAACACCTTATCAAAGCACATTTGCTCAACACTAAATATAATATTTCTAAATTTTTGTATTTAAAGTTTCATTTTTCCCTGTGATTTACATGAACAAAACACTAGGGTTGAGCGAAACGGGTCGGCCAGATTCAAAAGTCGCCGACTTTTGGCAAAGTCGGGTCTCATGAAACCTGACCCGACCCCTGTGTGGGGTCGGCCATGAGGTCGGCGATCTTCTGATCTGGAATCGGAATTCTGATACCGATTCCCGATATGTTTAAGATATCAGGAATCGGTATCGGAATTCAGATTTAAGTGTAAAATAAAGAATAAAAATAAAAAATATTGCTATACTCACCCTCGGACGCGCCCTGGTTGTAACCGGGAGCCTTCCTTCCTAAGAATGAGCGCCTTAAGGACCTTTCGATGACGTCGCGGCTTGTGATTGGTCGCGTGAGCGGTCACATGGGCGTCACGCGACCAATCACAAGCCGCGACGTCATCGAAAGGTCCTTCAAGCGCTGATTCTTAGGAAGGAAGGCTGCGGGTTAGAACCAGGGCGCGTCCGAGGGTGAGTATATTCCTAATAGGTATATAATCACCCTCGGACGCGCCCTGATTCTAACCCGCAGCTTTCCTTCCTAAGAATCAGCGCTTGAAGGACCTTTCGATGACGTCGCGGCTTGTGAGTGGTCGCGTGACGCCCATGTGACCGCTCACGCGACCAATCACAAGCCGCGACGTCATCGAAAGGTCCTTTAAGCGCTGATTCTTAGGAAGGAAGGCTCCCGGTTACAACCAGGGCGCGTCCGAGGGTGAGTATAGCAATATTTTTTATTTTTATTCTTTACTTTACACATTAATATGGATCGCAGGGCCTGAAGGAGAGTTTCCTCTCCTTCAGACCCTGGGAACCATTAGAAACCCAATGCACTGCATTGGGTTTCGTGTTTCGGCCGACCCCGACTTTTCTATAGGATCGGCCGATTTCACTCGACCCGACTTTTGAAAAAGTCGGGTTTCGTGAAATCCGACCCGATCCTATAAAAACAAAAGTCGCTCAACCCTACAAAACACATTAAACTTGCAGATTTTTCTCTGTGTTTTAAATTCTGTCCAACTAAAATTGTAATTATACTGTGATATAAAATGAAAACAGATTATTTTTGTCTACTCTCTAACTCTGTACATTTGCCAATGTTAAATGTTTATATTTCACTTAAAATCCTAAATTAAATTAATATTATTTTCATACAGTGATGAGCTTCAGGTTATAGGAAATGACAGCAATTAATACTCATACACTGTAGAGAAATGCTTACAAAGTTTATTATTTGTTTCTCTTATCTACTAATTAAAAACATCTGCAGGGTAAAAATGTGTAATAAATTTGCTTCTCAGAAAGTCTGTATGAATTTAGACACATTTTCCTCCAGCAAAATCCTGCATATAATCAATAAAGAAATGTATTAACCCATCATATGTTGCTCTGACTGCATTTTGTATATATATTAATTTATTCAGATGCATTTTTTAATTTATACTTTTATGTATACACTTTATTAGGGAAACAATGCAATAATTTGTGACTAGTCTGAGCTAGTTATTGTATGTAATAATTAGAGATGAGCAAATCAATTGCATGGGAATCAAATTCATGTCAAATTTTAAGAAATTGCAATTTTGACACAAAGCAAAAGATAGCATCAGTCAGAGAAGATCGACATGACCTAGGTTGCAACTGCACAGGCTTCACTATGAGGTCTTGCAGCTATCATATCACATTGTATATTGCCACCACTCAGGTAGGACAATCCTAGCCATTGTACAAATTGAGGTAGGGAATTCAGCAGCTATTTTACAATATTTTACATGATAGGGTGTCAGAGCTCATTGCTCAGCAGTAGATTTAGGGTATGTGCGAGTGGTGTCTTATTAAGCAAGGTACACTCTGTATCCTCTCTAAAGAAGTGAATAATGAACGTTAACCCCTATACCCCCAAGGGTGGTTTGCACGTTAATGACTAGGCCAAATTTTACAATTCTGACCACTGTTCCCTTATGAGGTTATAACTCTGGAACTCTTCAACGGATCCCGATGATTCTGACACTGTTTTCTCATGACAAATTGTACTTCATGTTACAGGTAACATTTCTTTGATATTACCTGCGCTTATTTGTGAATAAAATGGAAATTTGGCAAAAATTAAATTTATGCAATTAAATCACAGAGATATGTCACACAAAATACTTAATAGGTAACATTTTCACATGTCTACTTTACAACAACACAATTTTGGAACCAAATTTTTTTTTGTTAGGGAGTTATAAGGGTTAAAAGTTGACCAGCAATTTCTCATTATTACAACACCATTTGTTTTTTAGGAACCACAACTCATTTGAAGTCATTTTGAGGGGTCTATTTGATAGAAAATAACCAAGTGTGACACCATTCTAAAAACTGCACCCCTCAAGGTGCTCAAAACCACATTCAAGAAGATTATTAACCCTTCAGGTGTTTCACAGGAATTTTTGGAATGTTTAAATAAAAAATGAACATTTAACTTTGTTTCACAAAAAATTTAATTCAGCTTCAATTTGTTTTATTTTACCAAGGGTAACAGGAGAAAATGGACCCCAAAATTTGTTGTACAATTTGTCCTGAGTAGGGTTGAGCGACTTTTAGTTTTTTATGTCGAGTCGGGTTTCGCGAAACCCGACTATCTCAAAAGTCGAGTCGAGTGGAATCGGCCGATTATCGCGAAAAGTCGGGGATCGACCGAAACACGAAACCCAATGCAAGTCAATGGGGGAGCATAGTCGGCAGTGAGTGGAGGCCAGGAAAACATGTACAGTGCCCATTTTAATGGCAAAAACATACATTCTTGTTACTGAAGCTTGTCAATCTTAATTTACCTTATAATAATAGTAAGGCATTGGAAATTGGGGGTCATTTGGCTAAAGTTGTGGGGGGTAGGGCTGGTTCAAGTATTTAGTGGGCCCAGGAAATCTGGACCACGTCACGGCAGTGGAGCAGGGAGAGGTATTTCAACTTTGCAAGTGCTGTGATCCTGAGCAAGCAGGGGGGGGCCCACTCGTTGGCATTGGCACTGGCACAGGGCCCCTCAAAGTACGGCGGTGTGTTTGCACGGCAGGGGCGCCACCCACCGGCAGCGACACTTTTGCATACTATGAGGGGCCCTGTGCCAGTGACGTCGCCAACGAGTATTCCTCCCCCCACCTGATGAAGGAACCTGCACTTTCATCTGCACCTTCCTGTTTGTCCCCATGAAAGGTGGTATGGTATGCGGGAAGAGGAACCTGACTTTCAGCAGGGTCACAATCTTGCTGTGTAGCGTGCACGGGGAATGTTGCATTATGGGTCAATGTACCAGCAGACTCATCTATCACTGGCTGGGCAATGGACAGGATGAGGAGGAAACACAGATATTGGCCCAAAGAATAAAGTGGGTTAAATGCAGTTCAAAATTGCTAAGAGAACTAACCAGGGGCATTGCTTTGTTCAGTGGAGGACAACTGTAATGAGAGGCTGACACAGAGAGTAGGCCCAAATCAGTAAGTAGTCTAATGCAGTTCAAAATTGGCAACAGTAGTAAACAGGCGGCACAGCTTTGTTCAGTGGAGGAGAACAGCAAGGAGCGGCAGACACCGATAGTAGGCCCCAACCCAACTAGTAGGCCAAATGCATTCTAACATTAACAACTACTTAACGAGAGCCTGAAAATTGAATTTCAGGACAGGAAACCAGGAGAACAGCAAGGAGAGGCAGACACTGTTAGTAGGCCCCAACCCAACTAGTAGGCCAAATGAAGTTGTTCCATTTAACAACTATTTAACAAGAGCCTGAAGATAGAAGCTCAGGAAAGGCAACCTGGAGAACACCTTGGAGCGGAAGACACCGTCTCTACAACCCAGACCCAACTTGTAGGCCTAATGCAGTGTTGTTTCAACAACTACTTAACGAGAGCTAGAAGATAGAAGCTATGGAGAGGCTACCTGGAGAACACCTTGGAGCGGCAGACACCGTCTCTACAACCCAGACCCAACTTGTAGGCCTAATGCAGTGTTGTTTCAACAACTACTTAACGAGAGCTAGAAGATAGAAGCTATGGAGAGGCAACCTGGAGAACACCTTGGAGCGGCAGACACCATCTCTACAACCCAGACCCAACTTGTAGGCCTAATGCAGTGTTGTTTCAACAACTACTTAACGAGAGCTAGAAGATAGAAGCTGTGGAGAGGCAACCTGGAGAACACCTTGGAGCGGCAGACACCATCTCTACAACCCAGACCCAACTTGTAGGCCTAATGCAGTGTTGTTTCAACAACTACTTAACGAGAGCTAGAAGATCGAAGCTATGGAGAGGCAACCTGGAGAACACCTTGGAGCGGCAGACACCGTCTCTACAACCCAGACCCAACTTGTAGGCCTAATGCAGTGTTGTTTCAACAACTACTTAACGAGAGCTAGAAGATAGAAGCTATGGAGAGGCAACCTGGAGAACACCTTGGAGCGAAAGACATCGTCTCTACAACCCAGACCCAACTTGTAGGCCTAATGCAGTGTTGTTTCAACAACTACTTAATGAGAGCTAGAAGATAGAAGCTATGGAGAGGCAACCTGGAGAACACCTTGGAGCGGCAGACACCGTCTCTACAACCCAGACCCAACTTGTAGGCCTAATGCAGTGTTGTTTCAATAACTACTTAACGAGAGCTAGAAGATCGAAGCTATGGAGAGGCAACCTGGAGAACACCTTGGAGCGGCAGACACCGTCTCTACAACCCAGACCCAACTTGTAGGCCTAATGCAGTGTTGTTTCAACAGCTACTTAACGAGAGCTAGAAGATAGAAGCTATGGAGAGGCAACCTGGAGAACACCTTGCAGCGTCAGACACCGTTAGTAGGCCCTACCGAAGTAGTAGCCCCAATGCAGTTTTCAAATTCCTATAGGCTGAAAACCAGACTATTGACGCTCAGCTTTTTTCCGAGGAGGACAGCTGTATTGAGTGGCACAAACAGACACAGGTAGTAGGCCTTAAACAAAAAATTTGGCTCAATGCAGTTTAAAAAAGGTTACAGGGGTACACAGGCAGCATTGCTCTGGTCAGTGGAGGACAATTTCAATTTTAGACCGCAGACAGACTTAGTACGCCTACAATTAAAAAAAGGATGCTCTATGCAATTTAAAATAGGTTCCAGGGGTACATGGACAGCATTGGTCTGGTCAGTGGAGGACTATTGGAAGGAGGGACCGCAGACAGGCTTAGGCTAAGTTCACATTTGCGTTGTGCGCCGCTGCGTCGGCGACGCAACGCACAACGCAAATAAAAACGCACCAAAACGCATGCAAAAACGCTGCATTTTGCGACGCATGCGTCGTTTTTTGCCGAAATTTGGACGCAAGAAAAATGCAACTTGTTGCGTTTTCTGCGCCCGATGCTTGCGGCAAAAAAACGCATGCGTCGCACAACGCAGCACAACGCATGTCCATGCATCCCCCATGTTAAATATAGGGGCGAATGACGCATGCGTCGCCGCAGCGTTTCCCGACGCTGCGTCAGGAAACGCTAATGTGAACATAGCCTTAGTAGGCCTAACATAACAAATGTAGGCTGTAGGCACTTTAAAATAGCTTCCAGGGGTACACGGGCATCAGTGGTGTGGTCAGTGGAGGACTATTGGAAGGAGGGACCGCAGACAGGCTTTGTACGCCTAACATAACAAAAGTAGGCTGTAGGCACTTTAAAATAGCTTCCAGGGGTACACGGGCAGCAGTGGTGTGGTCAGTGGAGGACTATTGGAAGGAGGGACCGCAGACAGGCTTTGTAGGCCTAACATAACAAAAGTAGGCTGTAGGCACTTTAAAATAGCTTCCAGGGGTACACGGGCAGCAGTGGTGTGGTCAGTGGGGGACTATTGGAAGGAGGGACCGCAGACTGCCTTAGTAGGCCTAACATAACAAAAGTAGGCTGTAGGCACTTTAAAATAGCTTCCAGGGGTACATGGGCAGCAGTGGTGTGGTCAGTGGAGGACTATTGGAAGGAGGGACCGCAGACAGGCTTAGTAGGCCTAACATAACAAAAGTAGGCTGTAGGCACTTTAAAATAGCTTCCAGGGGTACACGGGCAGCAGTGGTGTGGTCAGTGGAGGACTATTGGAAGGAGGGACCGCAGACAGGCTTTGTAGGCCTAACATAACAAAAGTAGGCTGTAGGCACTTTAAAATAGCTTCCAGGGGTACACGGGAAGCAGTGGTGTGGTCAGTGGAGGACTATTGGGAGGAGGGACCGCAGACAGGCTTAGTAGGCCTAACATAACAAATGTAGGCTGTCGGCACTTTAAAATAGCTTCCAGTTGTACACGGGCAGCAGTGGTGTGGTTAGTGGAGGAACATTGGAAGGAGGGACCGCAGACAGGCTTAGTAGGCCTAACATAACAAAAGTAGGTTGTAGGCACTTTAAAATAGGTTCCAGGGGTACACGGGCAGCAGTGGTCTGGTCAGTGGAGGACTATTGGAAGGAGTGTCTGACAGTTAATACTCCCAAAAAATAAATAGATGTTAATGTCTCGCAATACAACAAAACCAAAAAACAAAAGGGTGGCATACTTAGGTACAGGGGTGGGCTCCTCTGCTGAGTTTCAGACCTAGTAATTTGGCACAAAGTATTTACTGGTGTAAATATAGGACACTGCCCCTGACTATTTTAAGTAGCATCTTACATGTCAACACATTGGTATTGTCAGTGCGAGGCATTGAAGGATGTCAGCACATAGACTAAACATTGGTGGAGCTGTGAGAGATAATTTTGAAAATCGTAGAGCACTGTTTGAGCTGGGGGGGAAACTGTCTTGTGGCCGGCAGTACAGGCCCAGGGCCCCTCATGTTAAAACGGTGTGTCTGACATTGGTTGCACGCCACCACCGCCAGAGACACTTTATTGTACTATGAGGGACCCAGTGGCAGTGCCATCGACCAAAAGCGTGCACACCCACCTCTTCAGACAAACGGCACTCTCACGGGTGCTTGCGCCAAGTGGCGAGACCACGGCCACGTGGGGGGAGTTTGGCCATTTAGGGAGGTGTAAACATGTTGTGTGCTGGACAAACAGCTGCTGCAAATTACGACATTGGAAAACTCAGTCAGAGCAGTCCAGAAGCAAGACCTTTTCATTGGAAAGCTAGGTGTCAGCCGGGAAAGGTGGGGCAAAATAATTCGAAATCCAGTAGTGGTTCATTTTAATGAAGGTTAGATCATCAACATTTTGGGTAGCCAGATGAGTCCTTTTTTCGGTTAATATTGAACCAGCAGCACTGAATACTCTTTCTGATAGCACACTAGCTGCTGGGAAAGCAAGCTCCTGCAATGCATATTCTGCCAATTCTGGCCAGGTGTCTAATTTGGATGCCCAGTAATCAAATGGGAATGATGGTTGAGGGAGAACATCGATAAGGGATGAAAAATAGTAACCATACTGGACAAATGTTGTCTCCTGTCACTTTGAATTGATGCTGCAGTACCTGTCCTGTCTGCGGTCATAGCAAAATCACTCCACAACCTGGTCAGAAAACCCCTCTGTCCAATGCTACTTCTGATTTGTGCACCTCTACCACCTCTGGTCTGCTGCCCCCTGCAGCTCGTGAGAGAACGATCACCGGCGCTGTGTACTGGGAATGCCTGAATCAAACGGTTGTTTGGTTGCTAATATTTGTTCCAGGTTCTCATGTGGCTTAATATTTTGCAATTTGCCTTTGTAGCGAGGATCAAGGAGGCAGGCCAACCAGTAATCGTCATCGGTCATCATTTTAATAATGCGTGGGTCCCTTTTGAGGATACATACGGCATAATCCGCCATGTGGGCCAAAGTTCCAGTTGTCAAATCTGCGGTTGTGCTGGGTTGAAGGGCAGTTTCAGGCAAATCTACGTCACTTGTGTCCCTCAAAAAACAAGAACCCGGCCTTGCCACGCCACCAATTTCCACTGGCCCCGGAGAAGCTTCCTCATTAAAAAAATACTCATCCCCATCATCCTCCTCGTCCTCCTCCTCCTGTTCGCCTGCTACCTCGTCCTGTACATTGCCCTGACCAGACAATGGCTGACTGTCATCAAGGCTTTCCTCTTCCTCTGCTGCAGATGCCTGCTCCTTTATGAGCGTCAAACTTTGCATCAGCAGACGCATTAGGGGGATGCTCATGCTTATTATGGCGTTGTCTGCACTAACCAGCCGTGTGCATTCCTCAAAACACTGAAGGACTTGACACATGTCTTGTACCTTCGACCACTGCACACCTGACAACTCCAGGTTTGCCATCCTACTTCCTGCCCGTGTATGTGTATCCTCCCACAAATACATAACAGCACGCCTCTGTTCGCACAGTCTCTGAAGCATGTGCAGTGTTGAGTTCCACCTTGTTGCAACGTCGATGATTAGGCGATGCTGGGGAAGGTTCAAAGACCGCTGATAGGTCTGCATACGGCTGGAGTGTACGGGAGAACGGCCGATATGCGAGCAAAGTCCCCGCACTTTGAGGAGCAGGTCGGATTACCCCGGATAACTTTTCAGGAAGCACTGCACCACCAGGTTTAAGGTGTGAGCCAGGCAAGGAATGTGTTTCAGTTGGGAAAGGGCGATGGCAGCCATGAAATTCCTTCCGTTATCACTCACTACCTTGCCTGCCTCAAGATCTACAGTGCCAAGCCACGACTCCGTTTCTTTCTGCAAGAACTCGGACAAAACTTCCGCGGTGTGTCTGTTGTCGCCCAAACACTTCATAGCCAATACAGCCTGCTGACGCTTGCCAGTAGCTGCCCCATAATGGGACACCTGGTGTGCAACAGTGGCTGCTGCGGATGGTGTGGTTGTGCGACTGCGGTCTGTGGACGAGCTCTCGCTTCTGCAAGAGGACGGGGAGGAGGAGGAGGGGGGGCGAACGGCTACAGCCAACTGTTTCCTAGACCGTGGGCTAGGCAGAACTGTCCCAATATTGCTGTCCCCTGTGGACCCTGCATCCACCACATTCATCCAGTGTGCCGTGATGGACACGTAACGTCCCTGGCCATGCCTACTGGTCCATGCATCTGTTGTCAGGTGCACCTTTGTACTTACAGACTGCCTGAGTGCATGGACGATGTGCTCTTTAACATGCTGGTGGAGGGATGGGATGTCGACTGGGTAGCTCGTAGCGTGGTACAGCATAGTCCATCAGGGCTTTGAAAGCTTCACTTCAACTAACCGGTAGGGCATCATCTCTAACGAGATTAGTCTAGCAATGTGGGTGTTCAAACCCTGCGTACACGGATGCGAGGATGAGTACTTCCTTTTTCTAACGAGAGCCTCATGTAGGGTGAGCTGGACTGGAGAGCTGGAGATCGTGGAACTAGCGGGGGTACCGGTAGACATGGCAGACTGAGAGACGGTTGGAGACTGTATTCTTGCCAGTTCCCTACATGCAGTGTTTCCTACTACGAAACTGGTGATTCCCTGACCCCGACTGCTTTGGCCTGGCAACGAAACCTGCACAGATACTGCAGGTGGTGCGGAAAATGGTGGCCTTAGAGTGACGGAAGGGATGTAGCGTTGCTGACTAGCTTCATTGGCCGATGGTGCTACAACCTTAAGGGACGCTTGGTAGTTAGTCCAGGCTTGCAAATGCATGGTGGTTAAATGTCTATGCATGCAACTTGTATTTAGACTTTTCAGATTCTGACCTCTGCTTAAGGTAGTTGAACATTTTTGACAGATGACTTTGCGCTACTCAACTGGATGTTGTTAAAAAAAATGCCAGACTGCACTCTTTCTAGCATCGGATACCTTTTCAGGCATTGCAGACTGAGCTTCTTTAACCGGATGGCCACGCTGTCCTCCAACTGGTTTTGGCTTTGCCACGCGTTTTGGGCCAGATACGGGCCCGGCAGATGGAACCTGTTGCGATGTTGATGTCTGCTGCGGCCCCTCCTCCTCTGCTTCAGAACTACTGCCGCCTGCGCCCTGTTCCCTCAATGGCTGCCAATCGGGGTCAACAACTGGGTCATCTATGACCTCCTCTTCTATCTCATGTGCAACTTCGTCTGTGTTACCGTGTAAGCCGGTGGTACAGCGTTCGTGACGGGGCACCATAGTCTCATCAGGGTCTGATTCTGGATCAGTACACTGCGAGGGCAATGTTGTGGTCTGAGTTAAAGGAACAGCATAGTAATCTGGCTGTGGCTGTGCATCTGTGCACTCCATGTCCAATTCAACTTGTAATGGGCATGGCCTGTTAACTGTTTCACTTTCTAACCCAGGAACGGTATGTGTAAAGAGCTCCATGGAGTAACCCGTTGTGTCGCCTGACGCATCCTTCTCTGTTGTTGTTTTTGCTGAACAGGACAATGGAGCGACTTGTCCCTGAGCGTGAACATCCACTAACGACGCGCTGCTTTTACATTTACCAGTTTCAGAAGAGGAGGCAAAAGAGCTAGAGGCTGAGTCAGCAAGGAAAGCCAAAACTTGCTCTTGCTGCTCCAGCTTTAAAAGCGGTTTTCCTACTCCCAGAAAAGGGAGCGTTCGAGGCCTTGTGTAGCCAGACAACGAACCTGGCTCCACAGCTCGAGACTTAGGTGCTATATTGTTTTTCCCACGACCACCTGATGCTCCACCACCACTACCATCATTACCAGCTGGCAATGAACGCCCACGGCCACAACCTCTTCCACCAGACTTCCTCATTGTTTTAAAAATGTAACCAAAGTAACGTTTTTTGTTACTGTAAAACAACTTACAATGTGAACTCAAACTTCTGTAGGATTTAGATATCCCTTTATAGGTGGGTGAGACTGCAAGGAAAATCAGGCACAATGTTATACACTCGGCTTTCTGTGGCACAAAATGAGACAGATGCCACACACGCAGGACTGGCACTGAAGCACAAATGCCAATATTAATCTCCCACTATTTATTTTTTTTCAGGGAGAATTTTAAAACCAAAATAAAAAAAAACAGACACTAGGCTTCCTGTGGCCCACAATTTGAGAGAGATGGCACACACGACTGGCACTCATGCACAAATGCCAATATTAATCTCCCACTATTTATTTTTTTTCAGGGAGAATTTAAAAAACAAAAAAACAGACACTAGGCTTTCTGTGCCCCACAATTTGAGAGAGATGGCACACACGACTGGCACTGAAGCACAAATGCCAATATTAATCTCCCACTATTTTTTTTTTTTATTTCTGGCTGAATTGGCAAGAAATCAGGCCCACTGTTAGACTATATGTTTTCTGTGCCAGAAAATGAGACACAGATGCCACACACAGGACTGCCACTGATGCAGATTTGCCAATTTTAATCTGCACCCTTTTTTTTATTCAGGGAGACTAGTGAATAAATCTGGGCCACTGTATTAGAGTATATTTTCTGTGGCAGAAAGTGGCTTGAACAGATGTAATGCAAAAAAAAAAAAAAGGGACTGTCCTACAATTATTATCTCCCTGCAGTTATCTCAGCAATGTATGGCAGGCAGCAATAACAAGGAATGGACTGCTGCACAAATTAAATAAAAAGTGTGGACAAACAAACAAGATAGCTGTGCAGAAAGAAAGGAACAACAGGATTTGTGCTTTGAAAAAAGGAGTTGGTTTGCACAGCGGTGTACAAACAGCAATGCAGCTATCAGGGAGCCTTCTAGGGCAGCCCAATGAGCTACAGCGCTGAGGGAAAAAAATGTAGCCTCCACTGTCCCTGCAAACAAAAGGTGGTGTTGGACAGTGGAAATCGCTACAGCACAAGCGGTTTGGGGGTTAATGGACCCTGCCTAACGCTATCCCTGCTTCTGACGAAGCGGCAGCAACCTCTCCCTATGCTCAGATCAGCAGCAGTAAGATGGCGGTCGGCGGGAACGCCCCTTTATAGCCCCTGTGACGCCGCAGACAGCAAGCCAATCACGGCAATGCCCTTCTCTAAGATGATGGGGACTGAGACCTATGTCATCACGCTGCCCACACTCTGCATCCACCTTCATTGGCTGAAAAATGGCGCTTTTCGTGTAATTGAAACGCGACTTTGGCGCAAAAGTCGCGTACCGCATGGCCGACCCCACACAAAGTTGGCGACTTATGAAAATGACCGACCCGTTTCGCTCAACCCTAGTCCTGAGTACGCTGATACCCAATATGTGGGGTAAACTACTGTTTGGGTGCATGGGAGACCTCGGAAGGGAAGGACCGCCGTTTGACTTTTCAATGCAAAATTGACAGGAATTGAGATGTGTTTGGAGAGCCACTGATGTGCCTAAATATTGAAACCTTCCACAATTGACACCATTTTGGAAAGTAGACCCCCCACAAGTGACCATATATTGGAAACTAGACCCCCAAAGGAACTTATCTAGATGTGTTGTGAGAACTTTGAACCCCCAAGTGTTTCACTACAGTTTATAACGCAGAGCTGTGAAAATAAAAATTCTTTTTTTTTCTCACAAAATTAATTTTTTAGCCCCTTGTTTTGTATTTTCCCAAGGATAACAGGAGAATTTGGACCTCAAAGTTGTTGTCTAATTTGTCCTGAATACGCTGATACCCCATATGTGGGGGAGAACCACCGTTTGGGTGCATGGGAGAGCTCCGAAGGGAAGGAGCGCCATTTGCAATGCAGACTTAGATGGAATGGTCTGCAGGCATCACATTGCGTTTGCAGAGTCCCTAATGTACCTAAACAGTAGAAATTCCCCACAAGTGACCCCATATTGTAAACTAGACCCCCCAAGGAA
Organism: Ranitomeya imitator; assembly: GCF_032444005.1. NCBI lineage: Eukaryota > Metazoa > Chordata > Amphibia > Anura > Dendrobatidae > Ranitomeya > Ranitomeya imitator. The sequence continues at coordinate 1,151,228,994 of NC_091282.1, forward strand.
CTAATCTAGATGTGTTGTGAGAACTTTGAACCCCCAAGTGTTTCACTACAGTTTTTATAACACAGAGCCGTGAAAATAAAAAATTATTTTTTTTCCCACAAAAATTATTTTTTAATCTCCCAGTTTGTATTTTCCCAAGTGTAACAGTAGAAATTGGACTCAACAGTTGTTGTCCAATTTGTTCTGAGTACGCTGATACCTCAAATGTGGGGGGAACCATCGTTTGAGCGCATGGCAGAGCTCGCAATGGAAGGAGCACCATTTGGAATGCAGACTTAGATGGATTGGTCTGCAGGCTTCACATTGCGTTTGCAGAGCCCCTAATGTAACTAAACAGTAGAAACCCCCCACAAGTGACTCTATATTGGAAACTAGACCCCCCAAGGAACTTATCAAGATGTGTTGTGAGAAGATTGAACCCCCAAGTGTTTCACTACAGTTTATAACGCAGAGCCGTGAAAATAAAAAATCTTTTTTTTTCCACAAAATAATTTTTTAGCCCCAAGTTTTGTATTTTCCCAAGGGTAACAGGAGAAATTGGACCCCAAAAGTTGTTGTCCCATGTGTCCTGAGTACGCTGATACCCCATATGTTGGGGTAAACCCCTGTTTGGGTGCACGGGAGAGCTCGGAAGGAAAGGAGCACTGTTTTACTTTTTCAACGCAGAATTGGCTGGAATTGAGATCGGACGCCATGTCGCGTTTGGAGAGCCCCTGATGTGCCTAAACAGTGGAAACCCCCCAATTATAACTGAAACCCTAATCCAAACACACCCCTAACCCTAATCCCAATGGTAACCCTAACCACACCCCTAACCCTGACACACCCCTAACCCTAATCCCAACCCTATTCCCAACCATAAATGTAATCCAAACCCTAACCCTAATTTTAGCCCAAACCCTAACCCTAACTTTAGCCCCAACCCTAACTGTAGCCTTAACCCTAGCCCCAACTTTAGCCCTAGCCCTAGCCCTAACACTAGCCCTAACCCTAACCCTAACCATAGCCCTAATACTAACCCTAGCACTAACCCTAGCCCTAACCCTTACCCTAACCCTAGCCCTAACCCTAACCCTAGCGGGAAAATGGAAATAAATACATTTTTTTTATTTTTTAATATCTACCTAACTAAGGGTGTGATGAAGGGGGGTTTGATTTACTTTTATAGCGGGTTTTTTAGTGCATTTTTATAATTGGCAGCCGTCACACACTGAAAGATGCTTTTGAGAGCTATAATTTTTCCATATTTTGGTCCACAGAGACATGTGAAGTATTGTGTTTTGCGGAATGAGTTGATGTTTTTATTGGTAAAATTTTCGGGCATGTGACATTTTTTGTTCGCTTTGTATTCCAATTTTTGTGAGGCAGAATGACCAAAAACCAGCTATTCATGAATTTCTTTTTTTTTGGGGGGGGCGTGTTAGGACTGGCGGAACGCACCAAGTATAAGGTGTAATGGTATTAGGTGCGTTCGCCGTCCGAGGTCCACCGTGCAGGTGAAAACCCTGCTGCTAGTAGAGACGGACGAGATGGCGGTACAATATGAATACACACTTGGGTTAACTTCACCCAGTGTGAAGGAAGCAAACCCTGTTGAGTCACAGGGCCGCGGTACCGCACCAAGAGAATATATTTAGAGGCACGAGAGTGCGTGCGGTGCCGCACTGGCGGACACCACTAACCACCCAGGCTTGGGTTAGGAAAGCGCAGAGAAAGCGCACGGCGCCGCACTGGCGGTCACAGCAATAAGACGCTGTAATGTGTGTACCATGCTGATGGCTAAGTCGGGCGCTAGGTAGCAATCACCCACCTTCCGCGAGCAGTCATACAATAGGGAGGGGATTTTAAAGAACGACTTTCACTCACAACACACACACATTTACAAAAGACAATACTAACGCATGGCCGTGCGGCAATGCGAGGCTTAAATAGCTGCAGCATGTTTAGGACCTTCCAAAGAAGGACCAATGGAGTGCTGCAGCACCTGAGCATGTGACCCTGGATCTCCACTGAGAGATCTCGCCCTGGGCATGCTCACAGTGCAAAGCAGGATTTAGTCCTAGCAGCTACAAGGACCTTAGCTGCAGTATCTGATCATGTGACCCTCGATCTCCACTGAGAGATCTTACTCTGGGCATGCTCAGAATGTAAAAAGCAGGACTTAGCCCCAGAAACGTCCACTCGCCGCTGCCCAGCACTGACTTCAATGGGAGAAGCAGGAAACGCAGCAGTAACTCTAAGCACAGAGTCAGACTGAGCGAGACGCTGGGATCGACGTCTCTGCTGAGCAAGCTCCACTGCGGCAGGAGAAGAATGGGAGACCGCAGCGGAGATGGCCCGAGATTCCCCCTGTGCAGAGGCAGGAACTCGACCACTAACAGGGCGTTTATACCGTTCCGCATTTGGTAAAATGGATAAAGCAGTTTTATTCTTCAGGTCAGTACGATTACAGCGATAACTCATTTATGTCTTTTTTTATGTTTTGGCTCTTTTATACGATAAAAACTTAGCATCGCTTTATTGTGAGGACTATAACTTTTTTATTTTTTTGCCCTATAATGCTGTATGGCAGCTCGTTTTTGCAGGACAATATGTCATTTTCAGCGGTACCATGGTTATTTATATCCGTCTTTTTGATCGCGTGTTATTCCACTTTTTGTTTGGCGGTATGATAATAAAGCATTGTTTTTTGCCTCATTTTTTTTACGGTATTCACTGAAGGGGTTAACTAGTGGGACAGTTTTATAGGTTGGGTCATTACGAGGTGGAGATATGTGTACTTTTATTGTTTTTTGTTATTTAGATTAAGAAATGTATTTATGGGAACAATATATATATATATATTTATTTTTTTCGGAATTTTTTTAATTTTTTTTTTTACACGTGTGAATATTTTTTTAACACTATAACATTGCTCCAGAGGGGGGCAGTATGTTATAGTGTAAGATCACCGATCTGACACTTTGCTGTGCACTGTGTCAGATCAGCGATCTGACGTGCACTCATAGAGGCTTCCCAGCGCCTGCTCTGAGCAGGCGCTGTGAAGCCACCTCCCTGCAGGACCCAGATGCAGCCCCACGGCCAATTTGGATCCAGGCCTGCTGCAGGGAGGAAGATAGGAGACCCTCGGAGCAATACGATCACATCGCGTTGCTCCGGGGGTCTCGGGGAAGCCCGCAGGGAGCCCCTCCCTGCGCGATGCTTCCCTATACCTCTCAGTGTGCCAGGGGTGAATGTGCCGGGCGCGGTCTGTGACTGCTCCTGTCACATAGTGCCGGATGTCAGCTGAAATAGTCAGCTGACACCCGGCCGCGATCGGCCGCGCTCCCCCCGTGAGCGCGGCCAATGGCTATGACGTACTATCGCGTCGGTGGTCATACGGGCCCACCCCAACTCGACGGGATAGTACGTCACATGTCAGAAAGGGGTTAAAAAGAATGAGCATAGCAATGTAAAAGCAAATTGCTGTGCTTGTATTTAAAGGCAACCTGTTAGCAGAAGATGCTAAAGGAAAAAAAAGTCTTTGTTTTTCCAGACTCATCTGTTTTGTCATTTAATTAGTTGTTTTTTTTTCTGGCAATTTTTTTGCTTCCCAATTTGAGATAGTGTGCTGCTTCCAAGCAGAAGCCACCTGAACAATAATCTGCTCACCTCCTTTAACTTTTCGTGTCTTTTCAAAGTTAATGAAGCTCTAAAAAGTAAATGGAATCTGTCAGCTTATACAGTGTGGAAAAAAACGTATTTAGTCAGCTACCAATTGTGCAAGCTCTCCCATTTAAAAAGATATCGTATACTTTCAGGTGACAACTCCAGTTTACAGCATTAAAAAGAAGAAAATCAGGGTAAAAAATGACCTGACTTCCACTGAATGGCCGAGAACTTATAATAAAAAGGTGGAAGTCGGGTCTTTTTTCTCCTGATTTTCTTCTTTTTAATGCTGTAAAACTGGAGTTGTCACCTGAAAGTATAAGACATCATTAATCCAATCAGAATAAACTGTTCCATTATGTATTTAATATAACCTGTTGGAATTGTTAACCCTTTGACGACTATGAGCTTTGATACCATGTCATCTGATCTGTTGCCGCATGTTTTTTTTTAAACTCAGCGTCCTCTCTCAACTATATATACTTGTGATGCCTGTACATATTGTGTGGTATTTCCTGATGAAGGAATGAGACCCCTAAACCGCGTAGAATAAACCACTGTGAATCCTTGATACTTTTTCTGAATTTATCCTTGCGGCAGCGCGGAGCATAACTACAAATTCCCTTTGAATACATGGTTTCTTTTGGTTGTGGATGACCTGTGGATCTGCAGCAGCCGCCAACTTATATGCCTTTATCTCATCCTAACCAGGTGAGCAAACTTCATGATATATTCTCTCCTTTGTAACATGGATAAGACCTTATTGTGCTTTTCTGTCTCCCTAATATTTTGAAATATTTAAAAAGATGACAGAGGCCTTTAATTGACATCATAGGTAGACCACAACCATGGGAGTCAAAATGAGAAAACAAATCCAGAAAATCACCTTGTCTGATTTGGCAAGATTTATTTTGCAAACTATGGTGGAAAATAAGTATTTTGTCACCTAAAAACATGCAAGATTTCTGGCTCTCACAGACCAGTAACTTCTTCTTTAAGATGCTCCTCTGTTGTGAATTCTGTTGTCGAACTCCCTCCTGTGGTCGTGAATGGTACTTCGGCGAGTTCTGTCTATGGGCTCCCTCTGGTGGCTGTGAGTGAAGCTGCTGCTTCTGAGGTTCCTTACACAGGTGACGTGGTTTATCCTTTGGTTGACTGCTCTATTTAACTCCTCTCAGATCATTACTCCATGCCAGCTGTCAATGTTTTTGCATTGGTTCAGTTCGCTCCTGGATCTCTCTGGTGACCTGCCTTCTCCTGCAGAAGCTAAGTTCCTGATAGTCATTATTTGTTCTCTGTTTTCTTGTCCAGCTGGTTTTCATGATTTTGTCTTGCTAGCTGGAAGCTCTGGGATGCAGAGTGGCCCCTCCGCACCGTGAGTCAGTGCGGAGGTCTTTTTTGCACACTCTGCGTGGTCTTTTGTAGGTTTTTGTGCTGATCGCAAAGTTACCTTTCCTATCCTCTGTCTATTTAGTAAGTCTGGCCTCCCTTTGCTGAAACCTGTTTCATTTCTGCGTTTGTGACTTTCATCTCTACTCACAGTCAATATATGTGGGGGGCTTCCTTTACCTTTGGGGAATTTCTCTGAGGCAAGGTAGGCTTTATTTTCTATCTCTAGGGCTAGATAGTTCAAAGGCTGTGACGAGGCGCCTAGGTCTGGTCAGGAGCGCTCCACGGCTATTTCTAGTGTGTGTGATAGGATTAGGGCTTGCGGTCAGCAGAGCTCCCACATCCCAGAGCTCGTCCTGTATTAGGTTTAACTATCAGGTCATTCCGGGTGCTCCTAACCACCAGGTCATAACAGTACAGCTGGCCCAAAGTATTAATGCATCTCAATAGAGGGATAAGAGAACTTCTGAGACCATTTTTTTTTCTTTGCACTGTATTTTGTCTTTCTTTTCCCCTAGACCTTTGGGTGGTTCAGGACACAGGTGTAGATATGGACATTCAAGGTCTGTCCTCTTGTATGGATCATCTCTCTGCAAGGGTACAAAACATTCAAGATTTTGTGGTTCAGAATCCTATGTTAGAGCCTAAAATTTCTATTCCTGATTTATTTTCTGGGGATAGATCTAGGTTCTTGAACTTCAAAAATAATTGTAAACTGTTTCTAGCTTTGAAACCCCGCTCCTCTGGTGACCCCATTCAACAGGTAAAAATCATTATTTCTTTGTTGCGTGGTGACCCTCAAGACTGGGCATTTTCCCTTGCGCCAGGAGATCCGGCATTGCGTGATGTTGATGCGTTTTTTCTGGCGCTTGGATTGCTTTATGATGAACCAAATTCAGTGGATCAGGCAGAGAAAATCTTGCTGGCTTTGTGTCAGGGTCAGGATGAAGCGGAGGTGTACTGTCAGAAGTTTAGAAAGTGGTCTGTGCTTACTCAGTGGAATGAATGTGCCCTGGAGGCAAAATTCAGAAAAGGTCTTTCTGAAGCCCTTAAGGATGCCATTGTGGGATTTCCCAAGCCTGCTGGTCTGAATGAGTCTATGTCTTTGGTCATTCAGATCGATCAGCGCATGCGTGAGCGCAAGGCTGTGCACCATCTGGCGGTATTCTCTGAGCATAGGCCTGAGCCTATGCAGTGTGATAGGACTTTGACCAGAGCTGAACGGCAAGAACACAGACGTCGGAATGGGCTGTGTTTTTACTGTGGTGAATCCACTCATGCTATCTCCGATTGTCCTAAGCGCACTAAGCGGTTCGCTAGGTCTGCCACCATTGGTACTGTACAGTCTAAATTTCTTTTGTCCGTTACTCTGATTTGCTCTCTGTCATCCTATTCTGTAATGGCATTTGTGGATTCAGGCGCTGCCCTGAATTTGATGGACTTGGAGTTTGCCAGGCGCTGTGGTTTTTTCTTGGAGCCCTTGCAGTATCCTATTCCATTGAGAGGAATTGTAGCTACGCCTTTGGCCAAGAATAAGCCTCAGTACTGGACTCAATTGACCATGTGCATGGCTCCTGCACATCAGGAGGATATTCGCTTTTTGGTGTTGCATAATCTGCATGATGTGGTCGTTTTGGGGTTGCCATGGCTACAGGTCCATAATCCATTGTTGGATTGGAAATCTATGTCTGTGTCCAGCTGGGGTTGTCAGGGGGTACATGGTGATGTTCCATTGCTCTCAATTTCACCTTCCACTCCTCCTGAAGTCCCTGAGTTTTTATCAGATTACCGGGATGTATTTGAAGAGCCCAAATCTGGTGCCCTACCTCCTGATAGGGATTGCGACTATACTATTAATTTGATTCCTGGTAGTAAGTTTCCTAAGGGCCGTCTGTTTAATTTATCTGTGCCAGAGCACGCCGCTATGCGGAGTTATATAAAGGAATCCCAGGAGAAGGCTCAACGTTTCGCTAACCGCCGGCGTTGTGTTGGTCCCCGACTTCGTGTTGGGGATTTGGTTTGGTTGTCATCTCGTCACGTTCCTATGAAGGTTTCCTCTCCTAAGTTTAAGCCTCGTTTCATTGGACCATATAAGATTTCTGAAGTTCTTAATCCTGTGTCATTTCGTTTGGATCTTCCAGCTTCTTTTGCCATCCATAATGTGTTCCATAGGTCGTTGTTGCGGAGATACGTGGCGCCTATGGTTCCCTCCGTTGATCCTCCTGCCACGGTGTTGGTCGAGGGGGAGTTGGAGTATGTGGTGGAGAAGATTTTGGATTCTCGTGTTTCGAGACGGAAACTCCAGTACCTGGTCAAGTGGAAGGGTTATGGTCAGGAAGATAATTCCTGGGTTTTTGCCTCTGATGTTCATGCTGCCGATCTTGTTCGTGCCTTTCATTTGGCTCATCCTGATCGGCCTGGGGGCTTTGGTGAGGGTTTGGTGACCCCTCCTCAAGGAGGGGGTACTGTTGTGAATTCTGTTGTCGAACTCCCTCCTGTGGTCGTGAATGGTACTTCGGCGAGTTCTGTCTATGGGCTCCCTCTGGTGGCTGTGAGTGAAGCTGCTGCTTCTGAGGTTCCTTACACAGGTGACGTGGTTTATCCTTTGGTTGACTGCTCTATTTAACTCCTCTCAGATCGTTACTCCATGCCAGCTGTCAATGTTTTTGCATTGTTTCAGTTCGCACCTGGATCTCTCTGGTGACCTGGCTTCTCCTGCAGAAGCTAAGTTCCTGATAGTCATTATTTTTTCTCTGTTTTCTTGTCCAGCTGGTTTTCATGATTTTGTCTTGCTAGCTGGAAGCTCTGGGATGCAGAGTGGCCCCTCCGCACCGTGAGTCGGTGCGGAGGTCTTTTTTGCACACTCTGCGTGGTCTTTTGTAGGTTTTTGTGCTGATCGCAAAGTTACCTTTCCTATCCTCTGTCTATTTAGTAAGTCTGGCCTCCCTTTGCTGAAACCTGTTTCATTTCTGCGTTTGTGACTTTCATCTTTACTCACAGTCAATATATGTGGGGGGCTTCCTTTACCTTTGGGGAATTTCTCTGAGGCAAGGTAGGCTTTATTTTCTATCTCTAGGGCTAGATAGTTCTTAGGCTGTGACAAGGTGCCTAGTTCTGGTCAGGAGCGCTCCACGGCTATTTCTAGTGTGTGTGATAGGATTAGGGCTTGCGGTCAGCAGAGCTCCCACATCCCAGAGCTCGTCCTGTATTAGGTTTAACTATCAGGTCATTCCGGGTGCTCCTAACCACCAGGTCATAACACTCCTCTGTCCTCCACTCATTACCTGTAGTAATGGCACCTCTTTGAACTTGTTATCAGTATAAAAGACACCTGCCACAACCTCAAACAGTCACACTCAATACTCCACTATGGTGAAGACGAAAGAGCTGTCGAAGGACACCAGAAAAAAATTGTAGCCCTGTACCAGGCTGGGAAGACTGAATCTGCAATAGGCAAGCAGCTTGGTGTGATGAAATAAACTATGAGAGCAACAATAAGAAAATGGAAGACACACAAGACCACGGATAATCTCCCTCGATCTGGGGCTCCACGCAAGACCTCACCTTGTGGGGTCAAAATAATCACAAGAACAGTGAGCAAAAATCACAGAACCACACGGGGGAACCTAATGAATGACCTGCATAGAGCTGAGACCACCATAACAAAGGCTACCATCAGTAACACACTACACCGCCAGGGATTCAGATCCCCCAGTGCCAGTTGAGTCCCCCTTCTTAAGCCAGTACATGTCTGGGACCGACTGAAGTTTGCTAGAGAGCATTTGGATTATCCAGAAGACTGTTGGGAGAATGTCATATGGTCTGATAAAACCAAAGTAGAACTGTTTGGTAGAAACAAAACTTGTCGTGTTAGGAGGAGATAGAATGCTGAGTTGCATCCAAAGAACACCATTCCTACTATAAAGCATGGGGGTGGCAACATCGTGCTGTGGGGCTATTTCTCTTCAAAGGGATCAGGACTAGTGTTGAGCATTCCGATACCGCAAGTATCGAGTATCGGCCGATACTTGCGGTATTGGAATTCCGATACCGAGATCCGATACTTTTGTGGTATCGGGTATCGGTATCGGATCAATAGGGATGTGTAAAATAAAGAATTAAAATAAAAAATATTGATATGCTCACCTCTCTGGCGGCCCCTGGACATCACGCTGGTAACCGGCCGGCTTCTTTGTTTAAAATGAGCGCCTTCAGGACCTGCGAATGACGTCGCGGGTTCTGATTGGTCGCGTGCCGCCCATGTGACCGGCACGCGACCAATCAGAAGCCGCGACGTCATTCTCATTCACAAAACTCCTAATTCTCGGAATTAAGGACCTGCAAATGACGTCGTGGCTTCTGATTGGTTGCGTGCTGGTCACATGGGCGGCACGCGACCAATCAGAAACCACGACGTCATTCGCAGGTCCTGAAGGCGCTCATTTTAAACAAAGAAGCTGGCCCGTTACCAGCGTGATGTCCAGGGGCCGCCGGAGAGGTGAGCATATCAATATTTTTTATTTTAATTCTTTATTTTACACATCCCTATGGATCCCAGGGCCTGAAGGAGAGTTTCCTCTCCTTCAGACCCTGGGAACCATGAGAATACCTTCCAATACTTGATGTCCCATTGACTTGTATTGGCATCGGATATCGGTATCGGCGATATCCGATATTTTTCGGGTATCGGCCGATACTATCCGATACCGATACTTTCAAGTATCGGACGGTATCGCTCAACACTAATCAGGACGACTGATCCATGTACATGAAAGAATGAATGGGACTATGTATCATGAGATTTTGAGTGCAAATCTCCTTCCATCAGCAAGGGTATTGAAGATAAAACGTGGATGGTTTTTTTAGAATGATAATGATCCCAAACACACTGCCAGGTCAATGAAGCTGAGGCTTCATAAGAAGCATATGAAGGTCCTGGAGTGGCCCAGCCTGTCTCCACATCTTTACCCCATTGAAAACCTTTTGAGGGAGTTGAATGGCTGTGTTGCCCAGTGACAGGCCTAAAACATCACTGCTCTAGAGGAGATCTGCATGCAGAAATGGGCCAACATACCACCAACAGTGTGTTCCAACCTTGTGAAGACTTACAGAAAACGTTTGACCTCTGTCAGTGCAAACAAAGGATATATAACAAAATATTAAGATGACCTTTTTTATTGACCAAATACTTATTTTCCACCATAAGAATACTCACTGCTCTCCACATAGTCCTGGCATTGAGAACAGTGAGTATTCCGGCAGCTTGTAAGCAGCGCATGATGTCATTGTCATGCGCTGCTTACAACATAAAGCAGCTGCTGGCACTGGAGCAGCATACTGCAAGGATGCACAGGGAATGTCAGAATGTTGTTTTTTTTCTGTTGGTGCAATGCATATCAGGATGAGGAAGGTGGCCAATCATACCAGGATAAGGATGGGGCCATGCATACCAGGATGGAGATGGGGTCCTGCATACCATGATAGGGATTGTGGCCAATCATGCCAGAATAAGAATGAGGGACAATCATACAGGATAAGGATGGGGCCATGCATACCAAGATAAGGATGGGGTCATGCATATCAGGATGGAGATAGAGTCCCTGCATACAAGGTTAAGGATGGTCCCTGCATACAAGGATGGGGATGCGGGGGCCAATCATACCAGGATAAGGATGGAGCCACATATACCAGGACAGAGATGGGGGCCCTGTATAGAAGATGGGGATGAGGGGGCCATGCATACCAGGTCAGAGTTAGGGGCCCTCCATACCAGGATAGAGATAAGGGAGCTATGCATACCAGGATGGGGGATATTAAAGGGAGGGTGTCGTGATTTTAGTTTTTGTATTAATAATTATTGATTATATAATCAATTATTTTTAATACAAAAGTAAATGTACTACTTTCATACTTTTTTATGTATTCATTTTTACTTTTACCACTGGAGACCGCCATTTTCATTAGTGTGGGTGTAAGTGTCTGGGCACCACACTTGCACACCTCACTTACGGCAACCATGGACATAGGAGCCAACGGTCGGACCCGACCGCATCTCTTTCATTGAGGCTGCTTCTCCTGCCTCTCAGCTGTGACTTGGGCACGCCCACTGAGCTGCAACGTCACAGCTGTGAGAGGAGATCGCGGCCATTTTGTTTTTTATTTTCCTCTGTCATCGCACACACAGCTCAGTGTGCGCGATGGCAGGAGCTGCCAGGGAGAAGCTGCTGCTGGGAAGAGAGGTTCGGGGTGAGTATCTGCAGCCAGAAGCTGTGATTGCAGCCTGTACTTAGTATTACAGTACAGGCTGCAATCACTGCTCACTGCCGGCCTGTTCAGAGTAGAGCAGGGAGATCGTCACACTGCTCTGCCCTGAACATGATCCAGCACTTCCTGGGAGAGGACTGAAGGTAAGTACAGAGTTTTTATTTTCTTATGCATCTACCACTGCTACCAGCCCCTATATACCACTGCTACCTGCTCCTATATACCACTGCTACCTGCCCCTATATACCACTGCTACCAGCCCCTATATACCACTGCTACCAGCCCCTATATACCACTGCTACCAGCCCCTATATACCACTGCTACCAGCCCCTATATACCACTGCTACCAGCCCCTATATACCACTGCTACCTGCCCCTATATACCACTGCTACCTGTCCCTATATACCACTACTACAAGCCCCTATTGTTGTGAATTCTGTTGTCAAGCTCCCTCCTGTGGTCATGAATGGTACTTCGGCTGGTTCTGTCCATGGGCTTCCTCTGGTGGTTGTGAGTGGGGCTGCGGCTTCTGAGTTTCCTTCCACAGGTGACGAGGTTAATTCGTTAGCTGGCTGCTCTATTTAACTCCACTTAGATCATTGCTCCATGCCACCTGTCAATGTTCTAGTATTGGTCTAGTTCGCTCCTGGATCGTTCTGGTGACCTGTCTTTTCCAGCAGAAGCTAAGTTCCTGCTTGTTTTTCTCTTGTTTGCTATTTTTCTGTCCAGCTTGCTATTTTGATTTTTGTCTTGCTTGCTGGAAGCTCTGGGATACAGAGGGGCGCCTGCACCGTGAGTCGGTGTGGAGGGTCTTTTGTTGCGCCCTCTGCGTGGTTTTTTGTAGTTTTTATGCTGACCGCATCTTTACTCACAGTCATTATATGTGGGGGGCTGCCTTTTCCTTTGGGGAATTTCTCTGAGGCAAGGTAGGCTTTATTTTTCTATCTTTAGGGCTAGCTAGTTCTTAGGCTGTGACGAGTTGCATAGGGAGCGTTAGGAGCAATCCACGGCTATTTCTAGTGTGTGTGATAGGATTAGGGATTGCGGTCAGCAGAGTTCCCACGTCCCAGAGCTTGTCCTGTATTATTGTAACTATCAGGTCTTTCCGTGTGCTCTTAACCACCAGGTCCATTATTGTCCTAACCACCAGGTCATAACAGTACAGGTGGCCCAAAGTATTAATGCATCTCAATAGAGGGATAAGAGAAGTTCTGAGACCATTTTTTTTCTTTGCAGTGTGTTTTGTCTCTCTTTTCCCCTTTACCTCTGGGTGGTTCAGGATACAGGTGTAGATATGGACATTCAAGGTCTGTCCTCTTGTATGGATAATCTCACTGCAAGGGTACAAAACATTCAAGATTTTGTGGTTCAGAATCCAATGTCAGAGCCTAGGATTCCAATTCCTGATTTGTTTTTTGGGGATAGATCTAAGTTTCTGAATTTTAAAAATAATTGTAAATTGTTTCTTGCTTTGAAACCTCGCTCCTCAGGTGACCCTGTTCAACAAGTGAAAATCATTATTTCTTTGTTACGTGACGACCCTCAAGACTGGGCATTTTCCCTTGCGCCAGGAGATCCGGCATTGCGTGATGTTGATGCGTTTTTTCTGGCGCTTGGATTGCTTTATGATGAACCAAATTCAGTGGATCAGACAGAGAAAATCTTGCTGGCTCTGTGTCAGGGTCAGGATGACCCAATTGACCATGTGCATGGCTCCTGCACATCAGGAGGATATTCGCTTTTTGGTGTTGCATAATCTGCATGATGTGGTCGTTTTGGGGTTGCCATGGCTACAGGTCCATAATCCAGTATTGGATTGGAAGTCTATGTCTGTGTCCAGCTGCGGTTGTCAGGGGGTACATGGTGATGTTCCATTTTTGTCAATTTCGTCGTCCACTCCTTCTGAAGTCCCGGAGTTTTGGTCGGATTACCGGGATGTATTTGATGAGCCCAAATCCAGTGCCCTACCTCCTCATAGGGATTGCGATTGTGCTATTAATTTGATTCCTGGTAGTAAGTTTCCTATGGCCGTCTGTTTAATTTATCTGCACCAGAACATGCAGCTATGCGGAGTTATATAAAGGAATCCTTGGAGAAAGGGCATATTCGCCCATCGTCATCACCGTTAGGAGCAGGGTTCTTTTTTGTGGCCAAGAAGGATGGTTCTTTGAGACCTTGTATTGATTTCCGCCTTCTTAATAAAATTACAGTCAAATTTCAGTATCCTTTGCCGCTGCTTTCTGATTTGTTTGCTCGTATTAAAGGGGCTAGTTGGTTCACCAAGATAGATCTTCGAGGGGCGTATAATCTTGTGCATATTAAACAGGGCGATGAATGGAAAACAGCATTTAATACGCCCGAGGGCCATTTTGAGTACCTGGTTATGCCATTCGGGCTTTCCAATGCTCCATCAGTATTTCAGTTCAGTATACCGATATGCCACTGCTACCTGCCCCTATATACCACCTACCACTGCTACCTGCTCCTATATACCACTGCTACCTGCCCCTATATACCACTGCTACCAGCCCCTATATACCACTGCTACCAGCCCCTATATACCACTGCTACCAGCCCCTATATACCACTGCTATCTGCCCATATATACCACTGCTACCTGCCCCTATATACCACTGCTACCTGTCCCAATATACCACTACTACCAGCCCCTATATACCACTGCTACCTGCCCCTATAAACCACTGTTACCTGTCCCTATATACCACTGCTACCAGCCCCTATATACCACTGCTACCAGCCCCTATATACCACTGCTACCTGCTCCTATATACCACTGCTACCTGCCCCTATATACCACTGCTACCTGTCCCTATATACCACTGCTACCAGCCCTTATATACCACTGCTACCTGCTCCTATATACCACTGCTACCTGCCCCTATATACCACTGCTACCTGCCCCTATATACCACTGCTACCAGCCCCTATATACCACTGCTTCCAGCCCCTATATACCACTGCTACCAGCTCCTATATACCACTGCTACCTGCCCCTATATACCACTGCTCCCTGCCCCTATATACCACTGCTACCAGCCCCTATATACCACTGCTACCTGCCCCTATATACCACTGCTACCTGCCCCTATATATCACTGCTACCAGCCCCTATATACCAGTGCTACCAGCCCCTATATACCACTGCTACCAGCCCCTATATACCACTGCTACCTGCCCCTATATACCACTGCAACCTGCCCCTATATACCACTGCTACCAGCCCCTATATGCCACTGCTACCTGCCCCTATATACCACCTACCACTGCTACCTGCCCCTATATACCACTGCTACCAGCCCCTATATACCACTGCTATCTGCCCCTATATACCACTGCTACCTGCCCCTATATACCACTGCTACCAGCCCCTATATACCACTGCTACCAGCCCCTATATACCACTGCTACCAGCCCCTATATACCACTGCTACCTGCCCCTATATACCACTGCTACCGGCTACCTGCCCCTATATACCACTGCTACCTGCCCCTATATACCACTGCTACCTGCCCCTATATACCACTGCTACCTGCCTCTATATACCATCTACCACTGCTGCCTGCCTCTATATACCATCTACCACTGCTGCCTGCCTCTATATACCATCTACCACTGCTACCTCTGTCCTTTGTAGCTAATCCTGTCCTGTGTACAGTATCACACAAGATAGGATTAGATACACGGTTCAGCAGTCAGTATCTAATCCTCTCCTATGCACTCCTCTCCCCCTTGCATGTCTTTCCCCATTTTGGTTTATTATTTTTGTTGTGGGAGATGAGGGAGTCGAGGATTATGCGTTCGGTATGGTTTAAAATAAATAAATAAAGGACTTTATTCTGGCCGAGTCTTTATTTACAATACATGTGAGATCTATGTGGTGGCATTATGGGTGATCTATATGGCGGTATTATGTGAGAAGCATATGGTGGTATGTGAGAACACTGGTGGTATTATGTGTGATCTATATGGCGGTATGTGAGAACACTGGCGGTATTATGTGTGATCTATATGGCGGTATGTGATAACACTGGCGGTATTATGTGTGATCTATATGGCAGTATGTGAGAACACTGGCGGTATTATGTGTGATCTATATGGTGGTATTATGTGAGAACTGTATGACAGTATTGTGTGATCTATTTGATAGTATTGTGTGTGATCTATATGGCGGTATTATGTGAGAACACTATGGCAGTATTATCTTCAGAAAGCGGACCCATTCTATGGTGGTTCTGGCTGAGCACCTGCACGCGGGTCTGGGGTAATAGAGGGGACAGCATGACCTCCAGTTAGGTGTAGTCAGGGGAAGGCTGGTGAGGCAGCTGAAGAGAGGGGTCTCATTTTTATCGTTACTATATGGCTAAATTTCCTTCCCAGCATCACCCCAGACTGTGCCTGTCGCCTCGCTTTCACACATTGCCAGGACAGGATGGAGAATACAGGATCTGAGGAGGGGAATGGGGTCTGCATGCAAAGTCTGGATCAGACCAGGCCATCAATCCGCAGAAATGTTTCCTGGATTTTTGTGGAGCAGACGGTCCATCCATGTGTATAAAAGACAGCGCTCTATGTACAATCCTTGGCTGCTCCGCTCACCGAACAGGGGGCCCCTATAGACCAGCACACTGCTCTCCTGAAATACTCTGTGCTGCTGTCACCCTGCTCCCTCCACCACATATCTCCCAGAATCCTTGCTGCCTGCCATCCTCGGTGACTGTCTACTTGTCAGTATAAGGCTGCCTTCACACTATCAGTATTTGGTCAGTATTTTACCTCAGTATTTGTAAGCCAAAACCAGGAGTGGGTGATAAATGCAGAAGTGGTGCATATGTTTCTATTATACGTTTCCTCTATTTGTTCCACTCCTGGTTTTGGCTCACAAATACTGATGTAAAATACTGACCAAATACTCTGCAGTCACCAACAAAATGGCTGCTCACTTGTTTCCTGAATATCATCCTCTCTAATCCCTTAGCAAACACCAGAAGGGGAGGAGAGGAGACATCACACACGTCAGCAGACTCCGCCCATAATTACTGCAGTGCTGTAATGTGAGCTATTTGTACACTAGGTTTTTCTGAAATTTCAGCAGCTGCTCCCCCTAGTGTTGAAAAGTGGAAATTCCAAAACTTTTCAAATGATTTTTCATATTTTACTAAACTATAAACAAATGATAATATTTTTTAAGAAAATGTAATCATTAATACTTTACATTTTTACAATTTCTGAAAAAAAAATTTTTTTGATGGCACCTTCCCTTTAAGTACAGAATAGACCACATTTTTTGCTTCAATTTTTTTTTCTAATTTCCTCCTCTAAAACCTAGGTGCGCCTTATGGTCCAAAGCGTCTTAAAGTTTGAAAAATACAGCATGTATCAGCTGACAGATTCCCTTTAGGGATGGAGGACACGTTGCAGATTTGGTGTGTTTTGAGTGCGTTTTTGCCATGCAGATTTGCTAGCAAAACCTGAAACTATCCTGATGCCAGTAAAGTGAATAAGAAACCTCAAGTATTTTGCACACGTCGCTTATTTGTGACTTGCAGATTTGGCGCAGAAAACAGTCTGCGGCATATCAGTTCTCTGTGCGTTTTTGCTCTTCGTTTTTCACCATTCACTTCACTCAAACGTGGCAAAACCGTGCCTTTTTGCAGCTGCATTTTCTTTTTGCCAAGAGCTGCAGAAATGGTGAAGATATTTCTGCATCCATTTACTAAATGTGTGCACATAACCTTAATCTTTTGTGTTTCATTAACTTTGTAAAGATGCAAAGAGTTTAAAAAAAGGAGACCAGACCATTCTTCAGGTGGCTTCTGCTTGGAAACAGCTCACTATTTCATATTGACAAGCAAGAAAAAAATGCCACAAAAAATCCCACATAGATGGTACAAATACATTTCTGATATTTCTGGAAAAGCCAGTGTTTTGTCTGAAGCATATTCTGCTTGAAAAACTTGTTGAGAATGTCTGTGTTTAAAAGATAGCATGTGCACATAGCCATAGGAAGAGGAAGCCATAAAACATTCAGCAAATACTACAATGTGTATTGTACAACTGCAGCAATGAAGAAAATTAGTATAGCAGTCTACAAATAATACAGACATTCATCAGATAGTGTATGAAATATATGGGAATATTGCCAACAGCTCCAGGGTGATTGATCTCACAGTGAGTTAGTGTAGCTGGCAGCTATCCTCTTACATTTAATTTTCACATTTATTTTTACATTATTCTATAGAAAACTCCATGAAGCCAGCAACATATTTCTTAAATTAAAAAAATCTAAACTCAGTGTCAGTCAGAGAAAGTGTGCATGGCACAATCGAATTTACTGAGAATTTGCATTTAACCAAAATCGAGAAATTCATTTGAAACTGTCTATCTCACAATGCGTGCAAGTTACAAACTATTGTTTTTTCACACACATTTTAGTAGTCAAATTTTATATTTGCATACACACAATAATACACCATCCTGTTGCTGCTGCTGGTTTTATCTTCTTGTTTATTCCTTTTTAGAAAAGTGAGAAAAAATGTGTTAAAAAATGCTAAATATTTAACGTAATCCAGACATAACTGTGACTGAATTTTTGCACTCCCAATTTTCCAGTCAGATTTTGACTAGAGTTGAGTGACTTTTACTTTTTTAGGGTCGAGTCGGGTTTCGCAAAACCCAACTTTGTCAAAAGTCGGGTCGGGTGAAATCGGCCGATTATTTTGAAAAGTCGGGGGCTGACACAAAACCCAATGCAAGTCAATGGGGAATCTGTTATGAAAGGTAATTCAGTACCACAATGGACATAGAGGTCAGCGCACATACAGTGACCTGGCAATAACCCAAAAAACAAGAACGAGCTCTGAGACGTGGTAACTCTGTTGACCGCAATCCCTAATCCTCTCCAACCACACTAAAGGCAGCCGTGGATTGCGCCTAACGCTCCCTATGCAACTCGGCACGGCCTGAGAAACTAGCTAGCCTGAAGATAGAAAATAAGCCTACCTTGCCTCAGAGAAATACCCCAAAGGAAAAGGCAGCCCCCACATATAATGACTGTGAGTTAAGATGAAAAGACAAATGTAGAGATGAAATAGATTTAGCAAAGTGAGGCCCAACTTTCTGAACAGAGCGAGGATAGGAAAGGTAACTTTGCGGTCTACACAAAACCCTACAAAAACCACGCAAAGGGGGCAAAAAGACCCTCCGTACCGAACTAACGGCACGGAGGTACACCCTCTGCGTCCCAGAGCTTCCAGCAAGCAGAAACAAACAAATTGACAAGCTGGACAGAAAAAAACAGCAAACAAATAGCAAAGAGGAACTTAGCTATGCAGAGCAGCAGGCCACAGGAACGATCCAGGAGGAAACAGGTCCAATACTAGAACATTGACTGGAGGCCAGGATCAAAGCACTAGGTGGAGTTAAATAGAGCAGCACCTAACGACTTCACCACATCACCTGAGGAAGGAAACTCAGAAGCCGCAGTACCACTTTCCTCCACCAACGGAAGCTCACAGAGAGAACCAGCCGAAGTACCACTTGTGACCACAGGAGGGAGCTCTGCCACAGAATTCACAACAGGAATCAAAGTCGGAAAACACCTACAGTGCCCATTTTAATGCCAAAAACATCAATTCTTATGTCTTAAGCTTGTCAATCTTAATTTACTTTATAATAATAGTTAGGCATTGAAAACAGGGGGTCATTTGGCTAAAGTTGTGGGGGGTATGTGTTATGAATAGGTAATTCAGAACCACAATGGACCTTGAAGTTCAGAGCACACAAGTGACCTGACAAAAACCACAAAACATAGGACGAGCTCTGAGACGTGGGAACTCTGCTGACCGCAATCCCTAAACCTATCAAACCACACTAGAGGTAGCCGTGGATTGCGCCTAACGCTCCCTATGCAACTCGGCACAGCCTGAGAAACTAGTTAGCCCTGAAGATAGAAAAATAAGCCTACCTTGCCTCAGAGAAATTCCCCAAAGGAAAAGGCAGCCCCCCACATATAATGACTGTGAGTTAAGATGAAAATACAAACACAGAGATGAAATAGATTTAGCAAAGTGAGGCCCGACTTACTGAATAGACCGAGGATAGGAAAGATAGCTTTGCGGTCAACACAAAAACCTACAAACAACCACGCAGAGGGGCAAAAAGACCCTCCGCACCGACTAACGGTACGGAGGTGCTCCCTCTGCGTCTCAGAGCTTCCAGCAAGCATGCAAAACCAAAAAAGCAAGCTGGACAGAAAATATAGCAACAAAAGTAACACAAGCAGAACTTAGCTTATGCTGAGCAGACAGGCCACAGGAACGATCCAGGAGGAAGCAAGACCAATACTAGAACATTGACTGGAGGCCAGGATCAAAGCACTAGGTGGAGTTAAATAGAGCAGCACCTAACGACTTAACCTCGTCACCTGAGGAAGGAAACTCAGAAGCCGCAGTACCACTCGTGACCACAGGAGGGAGCTTGATCACAGAATTCACAACAGGTAGGGCTGGCTCAAGATTTTTGTGGGCCCAGGAAATGCGGAATACGTCATGGCGGTGGAGCAGGGAGAGGTAAGTATTTCAACTTTGCAAGTGCTGTGATCCTGAGCAAGTGGGGGGACACTAGTTGGCACTAGCACAGGGCCCCTCATAGTACGGCGGTGTGTTTCACGGCAGGTGGCGCCTCCCACTGCCAGAGACACTTTTGCATTCTATGAGGGGCCCTGTGCCAGTGCCAAAGAGTGTGCCCCCCACCTGATGAAGGAACCTGCACTTTCATCTGCACCTTCCTCTTTGTCCCCGTGTAAGGTGGTATAGTATGTGGGAAGGGGAACCTGACTTTCAGCAGGGTCAGATTCTGGCTTTGTAGAGTGCAAGGGGAATGTAGTGGTCTGGGTCAATGTACCAGCAGACTCATCTAGCAGTGGCTGGGCAATGGGCAGGATGAGGAGGAAGCACAGATATAGGCCCAAAATAAAAAAGTAGGCTAAATGCAGTTCAAAATTGGTAACAGGACTAAACAGGCAGCATAGCTTTGTTCAGTGGAGGACAATTGTAACGAGTGGCGCAGACACAGTTAGTAGGCCCAAAATAAAAAAGTAGGCTAAATGCAGTTCAAAATTCGTAACAGGACTAAACAGGCAGCATAACTTTGTTAAGTGGAGGACAATTGTAATGAGTGGCGCAGACACAGGTAGTAGGCCCAAATACAAAAGTAGGCTAAAAGCAGTTCAAAATTGGTAACAGGACTAAACAGGCGGCATTGCTTTGTTCAGTGGAGGACAACTGTAATGAGTGGTGAAAACTCAGTTAGTAGGCCCAAAATAAAAATTAGGCTAAATGCAGTTCAAAATAAAACAACGCAATCTAAGTGGCAGAAAGTGGCTGGCTGACATACACCAAACTAACAGGACTGCAGTAGATCCACTTTGTGTGAATTTGAAACTCCCTTTTTTTGGGGAGAGACTGACCCAAAACTTAGGCCCAGTGTATATAACAATGCAATCTAAGTGGCAGAAAGTGGCTGGCTAACATACGACAAACTAACAGGACTGCAGTAGATCCACTTTGTGAAAATATGAAACTCCCTTTTTTGGGCAGAGACTGACCCAAAACTCAGGCCCAGTGTATAAAACAATGCAATCTAAGTGGCAGAAAGTGGCTGGAAGATATATGAAAAAATACAAGGACTGTAGTACAATTTCAATCTCCCTACAATGATCTCAGGAAAAGTATGGCAGCAATAAAAAGGACTGCTGCACACAAAAGTGTGGACAAATAACAAGAAAACTGTGCAGAAAGGAGAAACATGGTTTTTGCTTTTAAAAAAGCAGTTGGTTTGCACAGCGGCATGCAAACAGCAATGCAGCTATCAGGGAGCCTTATATGGCAGCCTAATAAGCTACAGAGCTGATGCACAAAAGTATAAACTCCACTGTCCCTGCAAACAAATGGTGGTGTTGGACAGTGGAAATCACTACAGCACAAGCAGTTTCGGGGCTTAATCTTCCCTCCCTAACTATATCCCTTCTTCTGATGCAGCTGTGGCAACCTCTCCCTATGCTACGATCGGCAGAAGTAAGATGGCGGTCGGCGTGCACGCCCCTTTATAGCCCCCTTGATGCCGCAGAAAGCAAGCCAATCACGGTCATGCCCTTCTCTAAGATGGTGGGGACTGAGACCTATGTCATCACGCTGCCCACACTCTGCGTCCTCCTTCATTGGCTGAAAAATTACGCTGAAAGCATTTGTCGCGAAGATCGCCGGCCTCATGAAACCCGACTTTGCCGAAAGTCGGCGATTTTTGAATTTGTCCGATCCGTTTCGCTTAATCCTAATTTTGACAACTGTTCACAACACACCAATTCTGAGATCTGTCAGAAATGTTGAATTTTTGAACACATATCTATCTAGAATTACTTGTTCAGAACTTATTGGGAGTGAAATAAAATTGTTTTAGAAAAAAGCAAACATTTTTTACACAAATTTACTAGTCAAATGTTACACCCCTGTATACACAGCACCAACCATACCAATGCTGCAGTCTGTTGCTGCATTTACCTTTTTTGACATCTATCTTGCATTTCTTATTCAGCTGTTTTTGGAAAGAAGGGGATAACTGTTAAGAGAATACCCCTCCAAAATTTTCTTTCTTCCCAAAGGTGAGTAAAAATGGAGAATTACCAGAAGAATCTCTGATATCTGCTCAGTGAAGCTTTTGTTAAGCAGATGCCTGTGAACGACATGTCTGTCCATGAGATAATGCAAAGTCAAAGCTCCTCTCCTTTGCCAGATCTATGGTTACAACAAACAGCCTAAAAACAACAGCAATTGCAGTATAAATGACATGGTGGACCAATATGCAAATTGCCTCTTCTGAAAAAAATGGTGGACATAGTGGACCAAATGTTTTATCAGTTACTGTACCAACCTGATGCACATGCAACAGCAATGAACCACCTGAATACCCATTTTAATACATACCTTTCTCATACCTTATTCAATACCCTGACACATAAGCCCATGGAATTCTAGGTCAGCCAATTGAAACAGTGGCAATAACAGGCACAATTTAGATGTTTTACAGTGGAACAGGAAACCAATTGCAAAGTCCCAAATAATCTATTATTTTGATACTGACGAGTTGGTATTTTTGGACTCTGAATAATTCTGCTTGGTGGATACTTTGTCTAGCTATTATTTTACATTGTATTGCAGTATTTGGATAGGAAGTTCTTAGTGAAAATGGCATATGACTCTGCAAATATGACCATATAGTCTAGGCAATTAGACAGAGATTCAAAGGTCCTGGGAGACCTTTATAACTAGATGCTAGTTTTTGTTAGGAGTTGTGGTATAGGGTAGTCAGTGGCTGCTATCAAGTGCTTATTCATAAACACAAATTAGTGTGAATTTCATAGAAAGTTAATTAACTGGAGATAGAGTCGCAATGCTCTGGACCAGAGGCCATATTAGTATTTTGTGGCAGCCAGATAAGAGACCTTCAAGGTTCCTTCCACATGATGACATCCTTGACTTTTCTTTTTATTATTAGGTGGCCTGCCTTGACATTATCTGTACACCAGGCTAAATACAATGAGCTAGGTTGCCTAATTAAAAGAGCAGCCAGAGATGTTGGTATATAGGAGACAGTTTGCAGAGCTTCAATCCTGTGGCCATGGAATACTGTAATAGCTGGTAGCTTTTCAGTATATTTTTGGAAGAAAAATCTATGTGCAACACTGAGCTTAAGAAAACAGAAATGCAACAACTAAGCATATGTATTCATATGTTGAATGGACCCATGTATTGACAAGGAGTAAAAAGTTAAAACAAAATCATGGGTAACTGCTGCTGCCATTAATGTACATTTTTTCACCACAAAAAAAGCATTTCAAACATGGTATATTATTATTGCAAAAGTACATGAAAATATTATATAAGTTTCTAAATAATTATTTATTTGTGATAACCAGTTTAAAATGACCAGTAGTTTCAAGCAAGAGCACATCTTGCTGTAACTGTGTGCACAGGGAGTATAATAGTATCTGTGGATATCTAGTAGAAATGAGTGAATAAATTTACAAGACCCTGTTCCTTGGACAGGTGATTATTCTTGGGTGTTCGCCCTGTGAACCTTCCCCTTCTTCTATCTGTGGTTCTGCAGCATTGTGAGAGCATTACGACTCAGTGACGATGTCACGCCAGACTGGTTAATCAAAAGTTGAGATGCAGATGCTGTAAGATAGTAGGCGTTTCCCAGGGCCCCCATCCAGTAGCTAAAGAATATTGTCCTGAATGCAGAGTGTTTATACACAATTCTTGTGGGCCATTGTGTTTTATATTATATTATCTGTTTTCTGAGTGTCAGATGGAAATCGCGTGTGATAATATACAGCTCTGGCAAAAATTAAGAGACCACTGCAAAATTTTCGGTTTGTCAGATTTTCTCTTTATAGGTATATTTTTGAGTGAAATGTAAATTGTTCTTTTATTCTATAAAATACTGACAACTAGAGTTGAGCGACCTTGATCTTTTTAGAGTCGAGCCGGGTTTCGCGAAACCCGACTATCTCAAAAGTCGGGTCGAGTGAAATCGCCCGATTATGACGTAAAGTCGGGATCGACCGAAACACGAAACCCAATGCAAGTCAATGGGGCAGCATAGTCGGCAGTGAGTGGGGGCCAGGAAAACACCTAGAGTGCCCATTTTAATGTCAAAACCATCCATTCTTCTTAATGAAGCTTGTCAAGCGTAATTTACCTTATAATAATTGGAAGGCATTTGAAATTGGGGGTCATTTGGCTAAAGTTGTGGTGGGTAGGGCTGGTTCAAGTAATTAGTGGGCCCAGTAAATCTGGACCACGTCACGGCAGTGGAGCAGGGAGAGGTAAGTATTTCAACTTTGCAAGTGCTGTGAACCTGAGCAAGCAGGGGGGGCCCACTCGTTGGCATTGGCACTGGCACAGGGCCCCTCAAAGTACAGCGGTGTGTTTGCACGGCGGGGGCGCCTCCCACCGGCAGCAACATTTTTGCGTACCATGAGAGGCCCTGTGCCAGTGACGTCGCCAACTAGTATTCCTCCCCCCACCTGATGAAGGAACCTGCACTTTCATCTGCACCTTCCTGTTTGTCCCCGTGTAAGGTGGTATGGTATGCGGGAAGGGGGACCTGACTTTCAGCAGGGTCACAATCTTGCAGTGTAGCGTGCACGGGAAATGTTGCGTTATGGGTCAATGTACCAGCAGACTCATCTATCACTGGCTGGGCAATGGGCAGGATGAGGAGGAAACACAGATATAGGCCCAAAGAATAAAGTGGGCTAAATGCAGTTCAAAATTGGTAACACAGGACTAATCAGGGGGCATTGCAGTGGAGGACAACTGGAATGAGAGGCTGACACAGAGAGTAGGCCCAAATCAGTAAGTAGTCGAAATGCAGTTCAAAATTGGCAACAGTAGTAAACAGGCGGCACAGCTTTGTTCAGTGGAGGAGAACAGCAAGGAGTGGCAGACACCAATAGTAGGCCCCAACCCAACTAGTAGGCCAAATGCAGTCTAACATTAACAACTACTTAACGAGCGCCTGAAAACGGAATTTCAGGACAGGAAACCAGGAGAACAGCAAGGAGCGGCAGACACCGATAGTAGGCCCCAAACCAACTAGTACGCCAAATGCAGTTGTTCCGTTTAACCACAATTTAATGAGAGCCTGAAGATAGAAGTTCAGGAAAGGCAACCTGGAGAACACCTTGGAGTGGAACACACCATCTCTCTACACCCCATACCCAATTTGTAGGCCTAATGCAGCGTAGTTTCCAACAACTACTAAACGAGAGCATGATGATCGAAGCATTGGCGAGGAAACCTGGTGAACACCTTGGAGTGGAACACACCATCTCTCTACAGTGGAACACACCATCTCTCTACACCCCATACCCAATTTGTAGGCCTAATGCAGCGTAGTTTCCAACAACTACTAAACGAGAGCCGGAAGATCGAAGCAATGGAGAGGAAACCTGGGGAACACCTTGGAGTGTAACACACCATCTCTCTACACCCCATACCCAATTTGTAGGCCTAATGCAGCGTAGTTTCCAACAACTACTAAACGAGAGCTGGAAGATCGAAGCAATGGAGAGGAAACCTGGGGAACACCTTGGAGTGGAACACACCATCTCTCTACAGTGGAACACACCATCTCTCTACACCCCATACCCAATTTGTAGGCCTAATGCAGCGTGGTTTCCAACAACTACTAAACGAGAGCCGGAAGATCGAAGCTCAGGAAAGGCAACCTGGGGAACACCTTGGAGTGGAACACACCATCTCTCTACACCCCATACCCAATTTGTAGGCCCAGTGCAGCGTAGTTTCCAACAACTACTAAACGAGAGCCAGAAGATCGAAGCTCAGGAAAGGCAACCTGGGGAACACCTTGGAGTGTAACAAACCCTCTCTCTACACCACTGAAGGGCTGATTCTTAGGAAGGAAGGCTGTCGGAAAGAAGCAGGGCGCGTCCGAGGGTGATTATATTCTTATTAGGTATATACTCACCCTCGGACGCGCCCTGCTTCTTTATTTGTAATGAATGTTTATTTGCAATGTGGTTTTGACTTACTCTATTTTTTTGGTAAATAATGATTTTATTATTTTCATTGTTTTGCATCTTCTTGGCAATAATATAAAGAAGACGCAACAGGACAACACTCGGTGGATGCCATATCTGTGTTTAAAATTGAAAAAACCTTTCAGTTAACTACTTGCAGGAGAAAGTTATTGTAGCTGGTGGCCATTTTTAGTACTGTACCAGATTTTTGTTGTATGTGTTTGTTTTTAATGTTAAAATGTCTGCATTTGATATCTCTCCAGTATTTTCTTTTTTATAAGCAAAATACTTATTTTTATATTTTCTGATGTTGGTTCCAGGGGTACACGGGCAGCAGTGGTGTGGTCAGTGGAGGCCTAGTGGAAGGAGTGACCGCAGACAGGCATCGAAGGCCTAAAATAATAACACATGGCTGTAGGCAATTTTAAATTGGTTACAGGGGTACACGGGCAGCAGTGGTGTGGTCAGTGGAGGCCTAGTGGAAGGAGTGACCGCAGACAGGCATCGAAGGCCTAAAATAATAACACATGGCTGTAGGCAATTTTAAATTGGTTCCAGGGGTACACGGGCAGCAGTGGTGTGGTCAGTGGAGGCCTAGTGGAAGGAGTGACCACAGACAGGCATCGAAGGCCTAAAATAATAACACATGGCTGTAGGCAATTTTAAATTGGTTACAGGGGCACACGGGCAGCAGTGGTGTGGTCAGTGGAGGCCTAGTGGAAGGAGTGACCGCAGACAGGCATCGAAGGCCTAAAATAATAACACATGGCTGTAGGCAATTTTAAATTGGTTCCAGGGGTACACGGGCAGCAGTGGTGTGGTCAGTGGAGGCCTAGTGGAAGGAGTGACCACAGACAGGCATCGAAGGCCTAAAATAATAACACATGGCTGTAGGCAATTTTAAATTGGTTCCAGGGGTACACGGGCAGCAGTGGTGTGGTCAGTGGAGGCCTAGTGGAAGGAGTGACCGCAGACAGGCATCGAAGGCCTAAAATAATAACACATGGCTGTAGGCAATTTTAAATTGGTTACAGGGGTACACGGGCAGCAGTGGTGTGGTCAGTGGAGGCCTAGTGGAAGGAGTGACCGCAGACAGGCATCGAAGGCCTAAAATAATAACACATGGCTGTAGGCAATTTTAAATTGGTTCCAGGGGTACACGGGCAGCAGTGGTGTGGTCAGTGGAGGCCTAGTGGAAGGAGTGACCACAGACAGGCATCGAAGGCCTAAAATAATAACACATGGCTGTAGGCAATTTTAAATTGGTTCCAGGGGTACACGGGAAGCAGTGGTGTGGTCAGTGGAGGCCTAGTGGAAGGAGTCACCGCAGACAGGCATCGAAGGCCTAAAATAATAACACATGGCTGTAGGCAATTTTAAATTGGTTACAGGGGTACACGGCAGCAGTGGTGTGGTCAGTGGAGGCCTAGTGGAAGGAGTAACCGCAGACAGGCATCGAAGGCCTAAAATAATAACACATGGCTGTAGGCAATTTTAAATTGGTTCCAGGGGTACACGGGCAGCAGTGGTGTGGTCAGTGGAGGCCTAGTGGAAGGAGTCACCGCAGACAGGCATCGAAGGCCTAAAATAATAACACATGGCTGTAGGCAATTTTAAATTGGTTACAGGGGTACACGGGCAGCAGTGGTGTGGTCAGTGGAGGCCTAGTGGAAGGAGTATCCGCAGACAGGCATCGAAGGCCCAAAATAATAACACATGGCTGTAGGCAATTTTAAATTGGTTCCAGGGGTACACGGGCAGCAGTGGTGTGGTCAGTGGAGGCCTAGTGGAAGGAGTCACCGCAGACAGGCATCGAAGGCCTAAAATAATAACACATGGCTGTAGGCAATTTTAAATTGGTTACAGGGGTACACGGGCAGCAGTGGTGTGGTCAGTGGAGGCCTAGTGGAAGGAGTAACCGCAGACAGGCATCGAAGGCCTAAAATAATAACACATGGCTGTAGGCAATTTTAAATTGGTTCCAGGGGTACACGGGCAGCAGTGGTGTGGTCAGTGGAGGCCTAGTGGAAGGAGTGACCGCAGACAGGCATCGAAGGCCTAAAATAATAACACATGGCTGTAGGCAATTTTAAATTGGTTCCAGGGGTACACGGGCAGCAGTGGTGTGGTCAGTGGAGGCCTAGTGGAAGGAGTGACCGCAGACAGGCATCGAAGGCCTAAAATAATAACACATGGCTGTAGGCAATTTTAAATTGGTTCCAGGGGTACACGGGCAGCAGTGTTGTGGTCAGTGGAGGCCTAGTGGAAGGAGTGACCACAGACAGGCATCAAAGGCCTAAAATAATAACACATGGCTGTAGGCAATTTTAAATTGGTTACAGGGGTACACGGGCAGCAGTGGTGTGGTCAGTGGATGCCTAGTGGAAGGAGTGACCGCAGACAGGCATCGAAGGCCTAAAATAATAACACATGGCTGTAGGCAATTTTAAATTGGTTCCAGGGGTACACGGGCAGCAGTGGTGTGGTCAGTGGAGGCCTAGTGGAAGGAGTGACCGCAGACAGGCATCGAAGGCCTAACATAACAACAATGTCAATACAATGGTATTGTCAGTGGCAGGCATTGAAGGATGTCAGCGCATAGACTAAACATTGGTGGAGCTGTGAGATAATTTTGCAAGTGGTAGAGCACTGTTTGAGCTGGGGTGGGGGGAAACTGTCTTGTGGCCGGCGGTACAGGCCCAGGGCCCCTCATATTACAACGGTGTGTCTGACGTTGGGTGTGCACCACCACCGCCAGAGACACTTTATTGTACTAGGAGGGACCCAGTGGCAGTGCCGTCGACCAAAAGCGGGCTCACCCACCTCTTCAGACAAACTGCACTCTCACGGGTGCTGTCGCCAAGTGTCGATACCACGGCCCCGTGTGGGGAGTTTGGCCATTTAGTGAGGTTTAAACATGTCGTATGCTGGACAATCAGGTGCAGAAAATTACGAGATTGGAAAAGGCATTCAGAATAGTCCACAGGCAAGACCTTTTCATAGGAAAGCTAGGTGTCAGCCGGGCAAGGTGGGGCAAAAAATTTCAAAATCAAGTTGTGGTTCATTTTAATGAAGGTTAGATCATCTACATTTTGGGTAGCCAGACGAGTCCTTTTTTCTGTTAGTATTGAACCTGCAGCACTGAATACTCTTTCTGATAGGACACTAGCTGCCGGGCAAGCAAGCTCCTGCAATGCATATTCTGCCAATTCTGGCCAGGTGTCTAATTTTGATGCCCAGTAATCAAATGGGAATGACGGTTGAGGTAGAACATCGATAAGGGATGAAAAATAGTTTGTAACCATACTGGACAAATGTTGTCTCCTGTCACTTTGAATTGATGCTGCAGTACCTCTCCTGTCTGCGGTCATAGCAAAATCACTCCACAACCTGGTCAGAAAACCCCTCTGGCCAACGCCACTTCTGATTTCTGCCCCTCTAACTCCTCTGGTCTGCTGGCCCCTGCAGCTCGTGTGAGAACGATCACGGGCGCTGTGTGCAGGGAATGCCAGAAGCAAACGGTCAACAAGAGTTGATTGTTTGGTTGCTAATATTAGTTCCAAGTTCTCATGTGGCATTATACTTTGCAATTTGCCTTTATAGCGAGGATCAAGGAGGCAGGCCAACCAGTAATCGTCATCATTCATCATTTTAGTTATGCGTGTGTCCCTTTTGAGGATACATAAGGCATAATCCGCCATGTGGGCCAAAGTTCCAGTTCTCAAATCTGCGGTTGTGCTTGGTTGAGGGGCAGTTTCAGGCAAATCCACGTCACTTGTGTCCCTCAAAAAACCAGAACCCGGCCTTGCCGCGCCACCAATTTCCAGTGGCCCTGGAAAAGCTTCCTCATTAAAAATATAATCATCCCCTTCATCCTCCTCGTCCTCCTCCTCCTCTTCGCCCGCTACCTCGTCCTGTACACTGCCCTGGCCAGACAATGGCTGACTGTCATCAAGGCTTTCCTCTTCCTCAGCTGCAGACGCCTGATCCTTTATGTGCGTCAAACTTTGCATCAGCAGACGCATTAGGGGGATGCTCATGCTTATTATGGCGTTGTCTGCACTAACCAGCCGTGTGCATTCCTCAAAACACTGAAGGACTTGACACATGTCTTGAATCTTCGACCACTGCACACCTGACAACTCCATGTCTGCCATCCTACTGCCTGCCCGTGTATGTGTATCCTCCCACAAAAACATAACAGCCCGCCTCTGTTCACACAGTCTCTGAAGCATGTGCAGTGTTGAGTTCCACCTTGTTGCAACGTCTATGATTAGGCGATGCTGGGGAAGGTTCAAAGAACGCTGATAGGTCTGCATACGGCTGGAGTGTACGGGCGAACGGCGGATATGTGAGCAAAGTCCACGCACTTTGAGGAGCAGGTCGGATAACCCCGGATAACTTTTCAGGAAGCACTGCACCACCAGGTTTAAGGTTTGAGCCAGGCAAGGAATGTGTTTCAGTTGGGAAAGGGAGATGGCAGCCATGAAATTCCTTCCGTTATCACTCACTACCTTGCCTGCCTCAAGATCTACAGTGCCCAGCCACGACTGCGTTTCTTTCTGCAAGAACTCGGACAGAACTTCCGCGGTGTGTCTGTTGTCGCCCAAACACTTCATAGCCAATACAGCCTGCTGACGTTTGCCAGTAGCTGCCCCATAATGGGAGACCTGGTGTGCAACAGTGGCAGCTGCGGATGGAGTGGTTGTGCGACTGCGGTCTGTGGACGAGCTCTCGCTTCTGCAGGAGGACGAAGAGGAGGAGGAGGGGGTGCGAACGGCTACAGCCAATTGTTTCCTAGACCGTGGGCTAGGCAGAACTGTCCCAAACTTGCTGTCCCCTGTGGACCCTGCATCCACCACATTTACCCAGTGTGCCGTGATGGACACGTAACGTCCCTGGCCATGCCTACTGGTCCATGCATCTGTTGTCAGGTGCACCTTTGTGCTCACAGATTGCCTGAGTGCATGGACGATGCGCTCTTTAACATGCTGGTGGAGGGCTGGGATGGCTTTTCTGGAAAAAAAGTGTCGACTGGGTAGCTCGTAGCGTGGTACAGCGTAGTCCATCAGGGCTTTGAAAGCTTCGCATTCAACTAACCGGTAGGGCATCATCTCTAACGAGATTAGTCTAGCTATGTGTGCGTTCAAACCCTGTGTACGCGGATGCGAGGCTAAGTACTTCCTTTTTCTAACCATAGTCTCATGTAGGGTGAGCTGGACTGGAGAGCTGGAGATCGTGGAACTAGCAGGGGTGCCGGTGGACATGGCAGACTGAGAGACGGTGGGAGATGGTATTGTTGCCACCGGTGCCCTAGATGCAGTGTTTCCTACTACGAAACTGGTGATTCCCTGACCCTGACGGCTTTGGCCTGGCAAAGAAACCTGCACAGATACTGCAGGTGGTGCGGAAAATGGTGGCCCTACACTGCCGGAAGGGATGTTGCGTTGCTGACTAGCTTCATTGGCCGAGGGTGCTACAACCTTAAGGGACGTTTGGTAGTTAGTCCAGGCTTGCAAATGCATGGTGGTTAAATGTCTATGCATGCAACTTGTATTGAGACTTTTCAGATTCTGTCCTCTGCTTAAGGTAGTTGAACATTTTTGACAGATGACTTTGCGCTGATCAATTGGATGTTGTTTAAAAAAATGCCAGACTGCACTCTTTCTAGCATCGGATACCTTTTCAGGCATTGAAGACTGAGCTTTAACCGGATGGCCACGCTGTCCTCCAACAGATTTTAGCTTTGCCACGCGTTTTGGGCAAGATACGGGCCCGGCAGATGGAACCTGTTGCGATGTTGATGCCTGCTGCGGCCCCTCCTCCTCCGCTTCAGAACTGCTGCCGCCTGCACCCTGTTCCCCCAATGGCTGCCCATCGGGGTCAAGAACTGGGTCATCTATTACCTCTTCTTGTAGCTCGTGTGCAACTTCGTCTGTGTCACCGTGTCGGTCGGTGGTATAGCGTTCGTGATGGGGCAACATAGTCTCATCAGGGTCTGATTCTTGATCAGCACCCTGCAAGGGCAATGTTGTGGTCTGAGTCAAAGGACCAGCATAGTCTGGCTGTGGCTGTGCATCAGTGCACTCCATGTCAGATTCAACTTGTAATGGGCATGGACTGTTAACTGCTTCACTTTCTAAGCCAGGGACGGTATGTGTAAAAAGCTCCATGGAGTAACCCGTTGTGTCGCCTGCTGCATTCTTCTTTGTTGTTGTTTTTGCTGAAGAGGACAAGGAAGCGACTTGTCCCTGACCGTGAACATCCACTAACGACGCGCTGCTTTGACATTTACCAGTTTCACGAGAGGAGGCAAAAGAGCTAGAGGCTGAGTCAGCAAGATAAGCCAAAACTTGCTCTTGCTGCTCCGGCTTTAAAAGCGGTTTTCCTACTCCCAGAAAAGGGAGCGTTCAAGGCCTTGTGTAGCCAGACGACGAACCTGGCTCCACAGCTCCAGACTTAGGTGCAATATTTTTTTTCCCACGACCAGCTGATGCTCCACCACTACCACTACCCTCATTACCAGCTGACAATGAACGCCCCCGGCCACGACCTCTTCCACCATACTTCCTCATTGTTTTAAAAACGTAAACAAACTAACGGTATTTGTTGCTGTCACACAAATTACACGGTGAGCTATAACTTCAGTATGATTTAGCTACCCCTTTACAGGTGAGTGAGACCACAACGAAAATCAGGCACAATGTTACACACTCTGTTGTTGGTGGCAACAAATGAGAGAGATGCCACACACGCAGGACTGTCACTGAAGCACAAATGTAAATATTAATCTCCCACTGATTTGATTTTTTTTTTTTTTCAGGGAGACTTTAGGAAAAAAAAAATAGAATAAAATGATTTTTTCAGGAAGAATTTAGAAACCAAAGAAAATAAAATGATTTTTTCAGGGAGAATTTAGAAAACAAATAAAACAAAAAAAGGCTTTCTATGGCCCACTGAGTGAGAGATGACGTACACAGGAGTCAGGAGTGGCACACAAGCCCAGAGGCCAATATTTATCTCCCACTGATTGATGTAGTGATTTTTTCAGGTAGATTTTGGAACCCAAATCAAGCTAAAAAAAATAATAGGCTTTCTATGGCCCACAATTGGAGAGAGAGAGAGAGATGGCACACCCAGGAGTCAAGACTGGCACACAAGCAGAAAGGGCAATATTAATCTCCCACTGATTTGTTTTTTGTTTTTTTTTTTCAGGGAGACTTTAGGAAAAAAAAAATAGAATAAAATGATTTTTTCAGGAAGAATTTAGAAACCAAATAAAATAAAATGATTTTTTCAGGGAGAATTTAGAAAACAAATAAAACAAAAAAAGGCTTTCTATGGCCCACTGAGTGAGAGATGACGCACACAGGAGTCAGGAGTGGCACACAAGCCCAGAGGCCAATATTTATCTCCCACTGATTGATGTAGTGATTTTTTCAGGTAGATTTTGGAACCCAAATCAAGCTAAAAAAATAATAGGCTTTCTATGGCCCACAATTGGAGAGAGAGAGAGAGATGGCACACCCAGGAGTCAAGACTGGCACACAAGCAGAAAGGGCAATATTAATCTCCCACTGATTTGTTTTTGTTTTTTTTTTCAGGGAGACTTTAGCAAAAAAAAAAATAGAATAAAATGATTTTTTCAGGAAGAATTTAGAAACCAAATAAAATAAAATGATTTTTTCAGGGAGAATTTAGAAAACAAATAAAACAAAAAAAGGCTTTCTATGGCCCACTGAGTGAGAGATGACGCACACAGGAGTCAGGAGTGGCACACAAGCCCAGAGGCCAATATTTATCTCCCACTGATTGATGTAGTGATTTTTTCAGGTAGATTTTGGAACCCAAATCAAGCTAAAAAAATAATAGGCTTTCTATGGCCCACAATTGGAGAGAGAGAGAGAGATGGCACACCCAGGAGTCAAGACTGGCACACAAGCAGAAAGGGCAATATTAATCTCCCACTGATTTGTTTTTGTTTGTTTTTTTTTCAGGGAGACTTTAGGAAAAAAAAAATAGAATAAAATGATTTTTTCAGGAAGAATTTAGAAACCAAATAAAATAAAATGATTTTTTTCAGGGAGAATTTAGAAAACAAATAAAACAAAAAAAGGCTTTCTATGGCCCACTGAGTGAGAGATGACGCACACAGGAGTCAGGAGTGGCACACAAGCCCAGAGGCCAATATTTATCTCCCACTGATTGATGTAGTGATTTTTTCAGGTAGATTTTGGAACCCAAATCAAGCTAAAAAAAATAATAGGCTTTCTATGGCCCACAATTGGAGAGAGAGAGAGAGATGGCACACCCAGGAGTCAAGACTGGCACACAAGCAGAAAGGGCAATATTAATCTCCCACTGATTTGTTTTTTTTTGTTTTTTTTTCAGGGAGACTTTAGGAAAAAAAAATAGAATAAAATGATTTTTTCAGGAAGAATTTAGAAACCAAATAAAATAAAATGATTTTTTCAGGGAGAATTTAGAAAACAAATAAAACAAAAAAAGGCTTTCTATGGCCCACTGAGTGAGAGATGACGCACACAGGAGTCAGGAGTGGCACACAAGCCCAGAGGCCAATATTTATCTCCCACTGATTGATGTAGTGATTTTTTCAGGTAGATTTTGGAACCCAAATCAAGCTAAAAAAATAATAGGCTTTCTATGGCCCACAATTGGAGAGAGAGAGAGAGATGGCACACCCAGGAGTCAAGACTGGCACACAAGCAGAAAGGGCAATATTAATCTCCCACTGATTTGTTTTTTTCTTTTTTTTTTTCAGGGAGACTTTAGGAAAAAAAAAATAGAATAAAATGATTTTTTCAGGAAGAATTTAGAAACCAAATAAAATAAAATGATTTTTTCAGGGAGAATTTAGAAAACAAATAAAACAAAAAAAGGCTTTCTATGGCCCACTGAGTGAGAGATGACGCACACAGGAGTCAGGAGTGGCACACAAGCCCAGAGGCCAATATTTATCTCCCACTGATTGATGTAGTGATTTTTTCAGGTAGATTTTGGAACCCAAATCAAGCTAAAAAAAATAATAGGCTTTCTATGGCCCACTTTTTTTTTTTGTTCTAGGGAAAATTTATAAACCCAATAAAAAAAATAATAAATAGGCTTTCTATGGCCCACTATCTGAGAGACAGAGAGAGATGGCACGCTTAGGACTGGCACACAAGCCCAAAGGCCAATATTAATCTCCCTTTTTTTTTTAAGGGAGAATTTATAAAACCAAAAAAAAATAAATAAATAGGCTTTCTATGGCCCACTATTTGTGAGAGAGATGGCACGCTCAGGACTGGCACACAAGCCCAGAGGCCAATATTAATCTCCCACTTTTTTTTTTTTTCTAGGGAAAATTTATAAACCCAATAAAAAAAAATAAAAATAAATAGGCTTTCTATGGCCCACTATCTGAGAGAGAGAGATGGCACGCTTAGGACTGGCACACAAGCCCAAAGGCCAATATTAATCTCCCACTGATTGATTTATTGATTTTTTCAGGTAGAATTTAGAACCCAAATAAAGCAAAAAAAAAAAAAAAATGGCCTTTCTATGGCCCACTGAGTGAGTGATGATGCACACAGGAGTCAGGAGTGGCACACAAGCCCTGAGGCCAATATTTTTCTCCCACTGATTGATGTAGTGATTTTTTCAGGTAGATTTTAGAACCAAAATCAAGCAAAAAAATAAATAGGCTTTCTATGGCCCACTGAGTGAGTGATGATGCACACAGGAGTCAAGAGTCGCACACAAGCCCTGAGGCCAATATTTTTCTCCCACTGATTGATGTAGTGATTTTTTCAGGGAGATTTTATAACCCAAATCAAGCAAAAAAAATAAATAGGCTTTCTATGGCCCACTGACTGAGAGATGACACAGACAGGGATGGCACTCTAGCAGAAATGTCAATCTTAATCTCCCACAAAAAAAAAAAAAAAACAGGGAGTGTCCTTCAATTACTATCTCCCTGCAGTAATCTCAGCCAGGTATGGCAGGCAGCAATAAGGAGTGGACTGATGCACAAATTAAATAAAAAGTGTGTACAAACCAAAAAGATAGCTGTGCAGAAAGGAAGGAACAAGAGGATTTGTGCTTTGAAAAAAGCAGTTGGTTTGCACAGCGGCGTACACACAGCAATGCAGCTATCAGGGAGCCTTCTAGGGCAGCCCAATGAGCTACAGCGCTGAGGGGGAAAAAAAAAAAAATGTAGCTTCCACTGTCCCTGCACACCGAAGGTGGTGTTGGGCAGTGGAAATCGCTACAGCACAAGCGGTTTGGTGGTTAATGGACCCTGCCTAACGCTATCCCTGCTTCTGACGAAGCGGCAGCAACCTCTCCCTAAGCTCAGATCAGCAGCAGTAACATGGCGGTCGGCGGGAACTCCCCTTTATAGCCCCTGTGACGCCGCAGACAGCAAGCCAATCACTGCAATGCCCTTCTCTAAGATGGTGGGGACCAGGACCTATGTCATCACGCTGCCCACACTCTGCGTTTACCTTCATTGGCTGAGAAATGGCGCTTTTTGCGTCATTGAAACGCGACTTTGGCGCGAAAGTCGCGTACCGCATGGCCGACCCCGCACAGGGGTCGGATCGGGTTTCATGAAACCCGACTTTGCCAAAAGTCGGCGACTTTTGAAAATGAACGACCCGTTTCGCTCAACCCTACTGACAACATGTCCCTGAAGTTCCAAGCAATACATTTTGTATTTATTTTTTTTGAAAATGAGAAATGGTCAAAATAACGAAAAATTGCATTGCTTGCAGACCTCAAATAATGCAAAAATACCCAAGTTCATAATCATTTAGAAACAACAATACTAATGTTTTAACTCAGGAAGAGTTCAGAAATCAATATTTTGTGGAATAATCATGATTTTTAATCACAGCTTTCATGTGTCTTGGCATGCTTTCCACCAGTTTTTCACACTGCTTTTGGGTGACCTTATGCCACAACTGGTACAAAAATGTAAGCAGTTCTTCTTTGTTTGATGGCTTGTGACTATACATCTTCCTCTTGATTACATTCCAGAAGTTTCAATGGGATTCAGGTCTGGAGATTGGGCTGGCCATGACAGGGATTTTATGTGGTGGTCCTTCATCCACACCTTGATTGACTCAGCTGTGTGGCATGGCGCATTGTCCTGCTGGAAAAACTAGTCCTCAGAGTTGGGGAACATTGCCTGAGCAGAATGAATCAACTATTTTTCCAGATTAACCTTTTATGCGGCTTGATTCATACGTCCTTGGCAAAGATTAACCTGCCCAATTCCAGCCTTGATGAAGCATCCCCAGATCATCACCGATCCTCCACCAAATTTCACAGTGGGTGCAAGACACTTTGGCTTGTATGCCTCTAAAGGTCTCTGTCTTAGCATTAGATGATTAAGTGTTGGGCAAAGATGAAAATTAGACTCATCAGAGAAGATTACCTTACTCTAGTCCTCTATGATCCAATCCTTATGGTCTTCAGCAAACTTCAGCCTGGCTTTTCTTTGCTTCACATTGATGAAAGGCTTTTTCATAGCTTTACATGACTTGAGTCCTGCCTCTAGGAGCCTTTTACAAACTGTTCTTGCCATGCACTTCAACCCAGCTGCCATTTGCCACTCTTTTGTAGGTCCCTTGATGTCATCCTGTGGTTGCTGAGTGACATTTGAATAAGATAATTGTCATACCGGTCAGTGAAGAGTCGTTTTTGCCCTCTGCCGGTCTGCTGCTTGACCTTGTTGTAATGGACTGCCTTCTTAGAAATTTTAAAGATGGAGGCAAGGTGATGCTCACTGTGTCCCTCTGCTAGTAAAGCCAAAATTGAGCCCTTCTTATCCTCCCTCAAGACTTTTCTTTTCAACTCCTTTGGCATGGTTAAAAGTTATTTTTTCATTCCTTTTACTTTTGGGATATTACTAGCACTTGTTTTGCCATCCAGCTTGTCCTATTGCAAAAGGATTCTGAACACCACAGCAGTGTTTTTATACTTTATTAAACAAGATTTGGTTCAGGTGATCACCTAATCAGAAGCACACTAAGTAGAATAAGGTGTACTCTGGTTGGAATTCAACTGACACTGAAATGGACTGGCTGTCAGACATGTAGAAAAGCTGATTTTTATAAAGCTGTGCAGTGGTCTCTTAAAGGAATCTATCACTCCAAAATTGGCCTATAAGCTAAGGCCTCAGGGGCTTATCTACAGCATTCTGTAATGCTCTAGATAAGCCCCCGATGTAACCTGCAAGATAACAAAAATAAGTTACATTATACTCACCAAGGGGTGGTCCCGCTGCAGTCTGATCCGATGGGCGTCACGGTCTGGCCCTCCCATCTTCATAAGATGACGTCGTCTTCTTTGCTGCCTGCCGTGGCTCCTGCGCAGGCGTACTTTATCTGCCCTGTTGAGGGCAGAGAAAAGTACTACAGTGTGCAGGTGCCGGGAAAGGTTAGAGAGGCCCTGGGTGAGTATAATCTAACTTCTTTTTCTTATCTTTCAGGTTACATCGGGGCTTATCTACAGCATTATAGAATGCTGTAGATAAGCCCCTGATGCCAGATACCTTAGCTTATAGGCCAATTTTTGGGTGACAGATTCCCTTTAATTTTTGCCAAAGTTGTATATTACGTAATTGTGCATGAAGTTCTAATTTGTTATTGTAAAATAGATAAAAAGATTTCAATATTGCAGAGCATGGCTTCTAGATATAAAACAGTACATAAGACATACTGAAATTGGAATTATTGAAGAAAATATGTTTTTGAGCCATAGGAAATAAAAAAAATACTACTATATTGCCTTGAAATAATAAATCATATGCAAGAGAACAAACTAAATTATTAATACCTTATACTAGTTTAATTTGATCAAACTGACTGGGAAACTGAAAGATACATGCAAAGCTTCATCAAATATGTATAGTGCCTGACAATTAACAATATTAGTAATTTGAAAGCATCTCTTCTGCATTCTTCTTGGCTGTTCATTCTCTGTCACTACTTCCTAGTATTACTTTCTAAATTCTGACATTCAGTTGAAAAGAAAATTGAAGTAGTTAAAGCACATGTTTTCTCATCATTTTGGTATGGGTTTGAGTTTATATGTTCTACATGCACAACTGGAAGCCACTGGATAAACAATTTTTGATGGATCCGGCAAAAAACGGATGAGATGTGAGGCCATCCATCGCAATCTGTCCCTAATACAAGTCTATGAGGAAAAACGGATCCGGCGGCAACTTTGTTTTTTTAACAATTTGACGGATTGTGACTGATGGCAAAAAACTGATGTGTGAAAGCAGTTTTAGTTTTATTAGAAGTAGCAATCCTAACAGTCAATGTCGACCCTTTAATGAGCCTTGTCACATGACTTAGGATAATAGCCAAACCAGAATCTCAATTTGCAGACACTGTGTTTCGGGGTACTGCCCCTCGTCAGTGCAAAGTGGAGATCTGGTTTGGCTGATTGAGAGGTGTCTGACCGGGATCCAAGAAGTATCGTTTTTCCTTGTGGAGAGTTGTTGTGAATTCTGTGGCAGAGCTCCCTCCTGTGGTCACAAGTGGTACTTCGGCTGATTCTCTCTGGGAGCTTCCGTTTGTGGAGGAAAGTGGTACTGCGGCTTCTGAGTTTCCTCCCTCAGGTGATCTGGTGAGGTCGTTAGGTGCTTCTCTACTTAACTCCACCTAATGCTTTGATCCTGGCTTCCTGTCAATGTTCCAGTGTTGGACTTGTTTTTCCCTGGATCATTCCTGTGGCCTGCTGCTCTGCATAGCTAAGTTCTTCTTTGCTATTTGTTTGCTATTTTTTCTGTCCAGCTTGTCTATTTTGTTGCTGGAAGCTCTGGGATGCAAAGGGTGTACCTCCGTGCCGTTAGTTCGGTACGGAGGGTCTTTTTGCCCCCTTTGCGTGGTTTTCTTTAGGGTTTTGTGTAGACCGCAAAGTTATCTTTCCTATCCTCGCTCTGTTAAGAAAGTCGGGCCTCACTTTGCTGAATCTATTTCATCTCTACGTTTGTCTTTTCATCTTAACTCACAGTCATTATATGTGGGGGGCTGCCTTTTCCTTTTGGGTATTTCTCTGAGGCAAGGTAGGCTTATTTTCTATCTTCAGGCTAGTTAGTTTCTCAGGCTGTGCCGAGCTGCATAGGCAGAGTTAGGCGCAATCCACGGCTGCCTCTAGTGTTGGTTGGAGAGGATTAGGGATTGCGGTCTGCAGAGTTCCCACGTCTCAGAGCTCGTTCTATGATTTTGGGTTATTGTCAGATCACTGTATGTGCTCTGACCGCTATGTCCATTGTGGTACTGAATTGCCTCTCATAACAGTACAGGAAGCCAAAAAGTACTAATGATTCTCAATAGAGGGAAAAAAGAAGTTCTGAGACCATTTTTTTTTCTTTGCACTGTGTTTTGCCTTTTTTTTCCCCTAGACATTCGGGTGGTTCAGTACACAGGTGTAGCGATGGACATTAGAAGTCTGTCTTCATTTGTGGATCAGCTCTCGGCAAGAGTACAAAAGATTCAAGACACTATTGATCAGAAATCTATGTTAGAACCAAGAATTCCTATTCCTGATTTGTTTTTTGGAGATAGAACTAAGTTTCTGAGCTTCAAAAATAATTGTAAGCTATTTCTGGCCTTGAAACCTCGCTCCTCTGGTGATCCAGTTCAACAGGTTTTGATTATTATTTCTTTTTTGCGCGGCGACCCTCAGGACTGGGCATTTTCTCTTGCGCCAGGAGATCCTGCATTAAGTAATATCGATGCGTTTTTCCTGGCGCTCGGATTGCTGTACGATGAGCCTAATTCAGTGGATCAGGCAGAAAAGAATTTGCTGGCTCTTTGTCAGGGTCAGGATGAGATAGAGGTATATTGTCAGAAATTTAGAAAGTGGTCAGTGCTCACTCAATGGAATGAATCTGCGCTGGCAGCTATGTTCAGAAAGGGTCTCTCTGAAGCCCTTAAGGATGTCATGGTGGCATTTCCTATGCCTGCTGGTTTGAATGAGTCTATGTCTTTGGCCATTCAGATCGGTCGATGCTTGCGTGAGCGTAAATCTGTGCACCATTTGGCGGTATTGCCTGAGCTTAAACCTGAGCCTATGCAGTGCGATAGGACTTTGACCAGAGTTGAACGGCAAGAACACAGATGTCTGAATGGGCTGTGTTTCTACTGTGGTGATTC
Source organism: Ranitomeya imitator (assembly GCF_032444005.1). Taxonomy (NCBI): domain Eukaryota; kingdom Metazoa; phylum Chordata; class Amphibia; order Anura; family Dendrobatidae; genus Ranitomeya; species Ranitomeya imitator. Next base: position 1,151,270,100 of record NC_091282.1, read on the forward strand.
CACTCATGCTATCTCTGATTGTCCTAAGCGCACTAAGCGGTTCGCTAGGTCTGCCACCATTGGTACGGTACAGTCAAAATTTCTTCTGTCCGTTACCTTGATCTGCTCTTTGTCATCGTATTCTGTCATGGCATTTGTGGATTCAGGCGCTGCCCTGAATTTGATGGACTTGGAGTATGCTAAGCATTGTGGGTTTCTCTTGGAGACCTTGCAGTGTCCTATTCCATTGAGAGGAATTGATGCTACGCCTTTGGCCAAGAATAAGCCTCAATACTGGACCCAGCTGACCATGTGCATGGCTCCTGCACATCAGGAGGTTATTCGCTTTCTGGTGTTGCATAATCTGCATGATGTGGTCGTGTTGGGGTTGCCATGGCTACAAGCCCATAATCCAGTATTAGATTGGAAATCCATGTCAGTGTCCAGCTGGGGTTGTCAGGGGGTACATGGTGATGTTCCATTTCTGTCAATTTCGTCATCCACCCCTTTTGAGGTTACAGAGTTCTTGTCTGATTACCGGGATGTATTTGATGAGCCCAAGTCCGATACCCTACCTCCGCATAGGGATTGTGATTGTGCTATCAATTTGATTCCTGGTAGTAAATTCCCAAAAGGTCGACTGTTTAATTTATCCGTGCCTGAGCACGCCGCTATGCGCAGTTATGTGAAGGAATCCCTGGAGAAGGGGCATATTCGCCCATCATCGTCACCATTAGGAGCAGGGTTCTTTTTTGTAGCCAAGAAGGATGGTTCGCTGAGACCTTGTATAGATTACTGCCTTCTAAATAAGATCACAGTTAAATTTCAGTACCCCTTGCCATTGTTATCTGATTTGTTTGCTCGGATTAGGGGGCTAGTTGGTTCACCAAGATAGATCTTCGTGGTGCGTATAATCTGGTGGGAATCAGGCGAGGCGATGAATGGAAAACTGCATTTAATACGCCCGAGGGTCATTTTGAGTATCTAGTGATGCCATTCGGACTTGCCAATGCTCCATCAGTGTTTCAGTCCTTTATGCATGACATCTTCCGAGAGTACCTGGATAAATTCCTGATTGTGTACTTGGATGACATTTTGATCTTCTCGGATGATTGGGAGTCTCATGTGAAGCAGGTCAGAACGGTTTTTCAGGTCCTGCGTGCTAATTCTTTGTTTAATAATACCAAAAAAAGAGAAAAGATCAAGTCCACAAGAATGGGAGCACCACAGACAAATACCAAAAAATAGCAAAGTTTTTATTGATAAATATAACAATAATGCATCACACACAAACAAGACTAAAAACATTTAAAAATGCAATGTGCATGAAACAAACGTACACAGTAGTCATATCCTAATATGGGGAAAATGACTGACCACATCCCTTACCCCTCCCAAAAATAGAGATAAATATACACAACGTAATGGCCTATAGCGAGGCCATATATCCATATGCAATATAGGCAATATAAACAGTGCAAAAAATTCCTGTGTAATACTCTCTAACCCCCACTGACAAAGTGCAGTGTAAGCATATACATAGACCTACTGATATCACAGTACCATATAGTTTTAAAGAAATATAAAGCCAAGAAAAAAGATGATGGTAGCAGGCATATAACAATCAATACCTGAGCGGCTGCTAAAAAGACTTATGACACACAAATGCAGATGCACATGCAAAAAGCACTAGACGTGGTGGTCATAAATATGCCTGAATCCAGCATATACCTATGCCTAGAAGGAGCCGCTTACATGCGATACATCCAGGTCTAAAGCAAGCTGAATGAGGGAGAGAGACAGGAGAGGGAAAGGGGGATGTGGGGTGCAAACCCACGCGTATCGCCGCAACTATGGCGGCTTCCTCAGGGAAAAAAATTTCTAGTACGTCTAGTGCTTATTTCAGATCTTCCCGTTTCTCAAAAGATGTCAGTCATTTGGGTGGTCTGTGATCGCTTTTCTAAGATGGTCCATCTGGTACCCTTGTCTAAATTGCCTTCCTCCTCTGATTTGTGCCATTGTTCTTCCAACATGTGGTTCGTTTACATGGCATTCCGGAGAATATCGTTTCTGACAGAGGTTCCCAGTTTGTTTCGAGGTTTTGGCGAGCCTTTTGTGGTAGGATGGGCATTGACCGAACGAACCAATCAGACCTTGGAAACATATCTGAGATGCTTTGTTTCTGCCGATCAGGATGACTGGGTGTCCTTTTTGCCTTTGGCTGAGTTCGCCCTTAATAATCGGGCCAGCTCGGCTACCTTGGTTTCGCCATTTTTCTGCAATTCTGGGTTCCATCCTCGTTTCTCTTCAGGACAGGTTGAGTCTTCGGACTGTCCTGGTGTGGATACTGTGGTGGACAGGTTGCAGCAGATTTGGACTCATGTAGTGGACAATTTGACCTTGTCCCAGGAGAAGGCTCAACGTTTCGCTAATCGCAGACGCCGTGTGGGTCCCCGACTTCGTGTTGGGGATCTGGTTTGGTTATCTTCTCGTCATATTCCTATGAAGGTTTCCTCTCCTAAGTTTAAACCTCGTTTCATTGGTCTGTATAGGATTTCTGAGGTTCTTAATCCTGTGTCTTTTCATCTGACCCTCCCAGATTCTTTTTCCATACATAACGTATTCCATAGGTCATTGTTGCGGAGATACGTGGCACCTATGGTTCCATCTGTTGACCCTCCTGCCCCGGTTTTGGTGGAGGGGGAATTGGAGTATATTGTGGAGAAGATTTTGGATTCTCGTGTTTCTAGACGGAAACTCCAGTATCTGGTTAAATGGAAGGGTTATGCTCAGGAAGATAATTCCTGGGTTTTTGCCTCTGATGTCCATGCTCCCGATCTTGTTCGTGCCTTTCATGTGGCTCATCCTGGTCGGCCTGGGGGCTCTGGTGAGGGTTCGGTGACCCCTCCTCAAGGGGGGGGTACTGTTGTGAATTCTGTGGCAGAGCTCCCTCCTGTGGTCACAAGTGGTACTTCGGCTGATTCTCTCTGGGAGCTTCTGTTTGTGGAGGAAAGTGGTACTGCGGCTTCTGAGTTTCCTCCCTCAGGTGATCTGGTGAGATCGTTAGGTGCTTCTCTACTTAACTCCACCTAATGCTTTGATCCTGGCTTCCTGTCAATGTTCCAGTGTTGGACTTGTTTTTCCCTGGATCATTCCTGTGACCTGCTGCTCTGCATAGCTAAGTTCTTCTTTGCTATTTGTTTGCTATTTTTTCTGTCCAGCTTGTCTATTTTGTTGCTGGAAGCTCTGGGATGCAAAGGGTGTACCTCCGTGCCGTTAGTTCGGTACGGAGGGTCTTTTTGCCCCCTTTGCGTGGTTTTCTTTAGGGTGTTGTGTAGACCGCAAAGTTATCTTTCCTATCCTCGCTCTGTTAAGAAAGTCGGGCCTCACTTTGCTGAATCTATTTCATCTCTACGTTTGTCTTTTCATCTTAACTCACAGTCATTATATGTGGGGGGCTGCCTTTTCCTTTGGGGTATTTCTCTGAGGCAAGGTAGGCTTATTTTCTATCTTCAGGCTGGTTAGTTTCTCAGGCTGTGCCGAGTTGCATAGGCAGAGTTAGGCGCAATCCATGGCTGCCTCTAGTGTTGGTTGGAGAGGATTAGGGATTGCGGTCTGCAGAGTTCCTACGTCTCAGAGCTCGTTCTATGATTTTGGGTTATTGTCAGATCACTGTATGTGCTCTGACCGCTATGTCCATTGTGGTACTGATTTGCCGCTCATAACAGAGAGTGACATGATTGAGAAACGATACTTCTATACGTAATGTTGTTATAATCAGCCAGGGTGGTTTTTTCAGAGTGGTTCTCAATGGAAATCTGTTCCTTGGATATCACATAATTGTGCAGGACAATACAAGCTTTCACCACCTCATGAACAGAGTCTGTATTCAAGTTTATAGATGTCAGTAGAACTCTCCATTTGGTAGACAAAATCCCAAAAGCGCACTCCACCATTCTCCGTGCACATGTGAGGCGGTAGTTCTTTTAGTTTGGGTTAATCCACAACTGGAGTAGGGTTTCAGCAGATGTTATGACAGCTGGAAAGCTTCATCCCCAACACAAACAAAAGGCATTGGTGGCCCAGAGGTTTGAGGCAGTGGTCTTGGGGGGGGGGAATTGAAAGGTGTTTCCATACAAATGACGCCCCATTGCAGACAGTTTGAAAACTTGGGAATCATTAGAGCGGCCATACGCCCCAATATCCACCACTACAAATTTGTAATCTGCATTGGCTACGGCCGTCAGCACAATGGAGAAGTACTTTTTATAGTTAAAATATTCTGATCTCGAACCAGCCAGTTTCATGATATGGATATATTTCCCAATTGCAATTGGGAAACTGACACACTTGCTGGAATTTCTCAGCTACTTCCAACCAAATCTCCATTGTGGGATGTGCTATAAATTCATTGTGCAAAGAGTCACACAGTTCACGGCAAGTGTGCTTTACAATTCCAGAGATGGTGGAAATTCCCAGTCTGAACTGGAAATGTAGTGACAAAAGGGATTCTCCAGTAGCAAGGAATATGTGAACAAAATCAAGGCAGAAATTACTACAAAATCAAATTACAATCAATTAAAGTGTACTACAGGAGTACATACAATAAAAATGGCTTACAGAAGAGTGACCATCAGATGCTAGGCCGGTGAAATAGAGGATTGACAATATGTATCACTCCTTCGGATGAGATGTTCAATTTGGTCAAGCAATAGATCAAAGTTCTCCGCTTTCATCCGCACATATGAGAAAAATTTCTCTGGGTTTCCTCGTAGCTCCATGTGCAGTGTAGAAAACACCCCACGTGTCATTCTCTGTGCAGTGATGGGGTGGATTCACAAACAGCGTTGGCGTCGGCACAGACGCATGATGCGTTGTCTCTCTCGCTCCTTCTCCAGAACAATTGCTTTTAAGCGATTCGCCTCCACAATGAAATCCACGTTGTTCTGCAGAATCTTTGCAATAAGGACATCCATCTTTCTCTGCAAACACTTGCTCCTCTCCAACCTGTGACTGATAGGCTGTAGGAAGACTGTATATATAGTTTTAAGGGGGCCAATCACATTGTGGAGCCTCCCAGGGGCGTTCTTAAAAACTGGATCCGTCAAAAAACAGATGGAAAACCGGACAAAATGGATGCCAACCGGATGGGACGGATCCGATTTCTCGCTGGATCCGCACATCGGATCCGACTGAAATCCGTATCCGTGCCATCCGGTTTTCACAAATTACACCGGATTCGGCACTGTGGTGCGACGCCGGAATCGGCATGCTGCGAAAAAACTGATGTGTGAAACGAGCCTTAGAGAGGATTCTCTGGTTTTAGAAAACCCTTCTCCCCAACTACAGTTTCCCTCCACCCGAACAAAATACTCTTGATTCTCTGACTACCCCTCTGACTGTTATTTCATTGCATAATTCCCTAGCTCTTCTTCCTCTGCTCTCATTTGTTACTGTTAAGCTTTTTTGGGGTTCAGTCCTAGGCCCCCTCCATTTATATCTCTGTTCAGCCCCTACTGAACAAACCGACACCAAATTTGACTTTCATTGCCATTTGTATGCTGATAAATAGTGAAATATTTGAATTCGGGAAAATCGGCATAAATAATTTCTATTATCTGTGTATTCGTTCCAAATAATGAATCTAATGCAAGTTAAGGGAAAAGCTGAATATTTTCCTACTGGACCCAACAAACATGTTTTGGAGCATGGGAAAAAAGATAAAATGGATTGGAAAGAGATAAAACTAAGGCTGCTTTCACACATCAGTTTTTTGCCATCAGTCACAATCCGTCGAATTGTTAAAAAAACAAAGTTGCCGCCGGATCCGTTTTTCCTCATAGACTTGCATTAGGGACAGATTGCGATGGATGGCCTCATGTCTCATCCGTTTTTTGCCGGATCCATCGAAAATTGTTTATCCAGTGGCTGGAGAAAATGGACATAGTAACGTTTTTTGTGTCCGTCGAAAAAGCGGATGGGGACGGATCCGTCGCCATCCGTCATTTGCTAGAATGGAAGCCTATGGCGCCAGATCTGTCAAATGACGGAATCCGGTGACGGATTCTATTTTTATTAACTGAGCAAGCTCCAATTTCTTTAGGATCCAATTAGCTGGATCAGCTAGTTGGATCTGGTGAAAAAAATTGATCCATCGCATCAGTTTTTCACAATCTGCGATGGATCCGTTTTTTTCATAATTCGACGGATTGTGACTGATGGCAAAAAACTGATGTGTGAAAGCGCCCTAAATGGGAACAGCATGTAGAAGATGTATTCATGTCTTTCTGACTCACGTATAGTATCTAGGAATAATGTTGTTCAGAGGGCCAAGAGGTGTTGTGAAATCTGAGGGTCCTCAGGTGGCCCTGTATCATACATTTGGGAGATTTCTCACTCCTATTTTTGCGAGGTCCCTCCCTCATTCCAAATTGTTAGCTAGATAGTGGAATACATATTTCCCATCACTTTCAAATGCCAGCTAAAACATGCCCATTTGAATTTTGGGCTTCGCCCGCCACAACCACTACGTTCACCACCATGTCATTATGCAGCTCTCGCTTGACATTTTCAGAGGGCTAGCAAGTACCGTAAAAACTGAGTTTGGGAAGGAACCTAAGGTAGCCCTGTATCATACATTAGGCCCTGTATCATACATTTGAGAAAGCTCTCACGCCTATATTTAGAAGGTCCTTCCCTCCTTCCAAATTGTTAGCTAGATAGTGGAATATATAATCCCCAACATTTTACAATACAAGCTAAAACGTACCCATTTCAATTTTGGGTTTGGCCCGCCACCACCTTACCACAATGTTATTATGCTTCCCTTCACATTTTCAGAGGGCCAGCAGGTGCCGTGAAACCTGAATTTTGTGAGCTCCACTGTTCATTTTAGCCACCGGATCCCAATGAAGCTACTGTCATAGCAGGTGAAGCTGCTGTAAGGTGTATATAATGCAGGAGTTGGGGGAGCTGTATGCTCAATGTCAGTAAATTCTACCAGACACCAAGAGCATTAGAATTAAATTCTGAATACAGTGTATGCAAGCGAGGGCCTTTATTGTGGTCAGTCTGTCAGGCCTGAAACCCATGTTGGGAACATGCACAAGCCTCATTTTACTTGGAAGCAGCCTCCCCAATGGAAATAGATAGGAGTGCTATTGACCAATCTGCACAAGCCTACGCATGTCTTCTGGAAACTAGACAACCAGGCAGAATATATATTTTGCATGGTTTTGTGCAGCAATAGAGTAAATGCAAGATATGTCCTAGAGAGTGACGAAGTCTGTGGAGTGTATTACTCAGGTGACAGGCAGTGCTGCAGAGCTCAGGTAAAGGCCTTTTGAGGCAGTAACCATGTTCTGATATGTGTAAAGCTGCAGCCTGAATAGGTCCGTGGAGCAAATATAGCCAGTCTGTTAGATGTGCTTAAAATGTACAGAAACTGGGCAATGCTGGGCAATACCCCACCACCATTTTTTTTTAGGACCCAAATTTAGAAAATTTAAGGGAAGTGACAGTTTAATAAAGAGACACGAGTCTCATTTAGGAACCTGAAAAAGCCAGAATTGGTCTTTGTCTAGCACTGGACAATATAAAGTGGTAACGAATATGTATGCCCTATCTAATTAACAATTTGTGAACAGACACAGGCTGACAAGGGAAAACTTAATGCTGCGCTGGGACAATGAACTGGATGTGGTTGCTGACTGTTGTGTCTATTTAACTGCAGATTGTGGGCAGGAGGAATCAACACCTTCTTTCTGGAAATCAGATTGGGAAAGCTGTAACACAGGGAAAGGGCCAGTAGTTTCACCCTCAGGCACAGATTGTATGTACAGGCATTCCGCCCATCTACTGGGGTGTTGCAAATATGAGCAGTATATGGCATATGCTAACAGAGGTAGTATGTAGAATGTCCCTTTATAAAGGGATGTGTGGGTTTGAATTTCTAACTAGCATCATATAAAGAGAGCATGTTTCATTATACATACTGTATTATTATTTTGTGTAAGGCTTAAACCTGAAGAAGTATGTGGAGCATATTAATGCATTCATGTTCCAAAATGTCCAAGTGCAGACCCAAAAATCAACATCAGGCTACCAGATACACTCTGAAAGAGACCATGATGAGGACCTCACACAAAACAAGTGCTTGAGAAAGATCCACACTTGGGATCGAAACGTTGTCATATGGGCCATTAAAGAGCACCTTTTTTCTACTTTATTATGGTATGCTGGCGCAATCTTTTTTTATTTTTATTCATAAGGACTGGTATGTACCTGTGAGTCTTGGCACCCTACCTTAACTGTGCTGTTTCTCTATTTTTCTTGGCTATTTCAAGAAGTAAAGATGGGAAGTACAAGTTTCACCATTGCTCAATGTACAAAGTTTTCAAGGAATTACCCAAGGGGTCTGTATCATACAATCGGAAAGACATCATGATGGGGACCTCACAATACATTTTTCAGTTATTACATGAGGTAGAGATAGGGAGTACAAGTTTAACCATTGCACAATGTGCAAAATTTTCAAAAAGTAAAAAACTTTTATCCATGTTGGATATACAAAGATGACCACTAAGTACTTGTTGCTGAAGCAGGAGGAGGAAGTGATTTCCTGAACAAAAATGTGTTTGGATGATGAACATGGAAGGAAAGAGTAAGACAACTTCCAAAAATAAACATTTGGGCTGCATTTGCAGTACATTGCAGTCATCCATTGGGCTTACAAATTCGGAGGAAATCCAGCCCTTGTTCAATTTTGGAAGAGTCCGCCTATCCGTCATAATTGGACCAGCCAAATTAAAAACCTGCTCATACAACACACTTGCTGCAGCGCATGGCAGTGCCTTCAAGGTGTACAAGGAGAGGTTAGGCCAACTGTGCAGCTTGGACAACTAATAGTTAAAGGGCACTGAAAAACCAGGAAGGTCACTGGCATGGTCACTTAGGTAATCCTTCACAACCTTGGTCAGCGTTTCCCTCCTCATAATGGTTACACAAACAGATAGCCCTTGCTGATGTGACGGTTTCATGAAAATTGACCAGTTGGTGGACATTTCAACCGCCCTGAGTTGCACCTGGTGTGGCCCTCCCTTGTAAACCTTGTGGGTGAAAAGAGCCAGTACCTCTGCCAGCAGTGCTGTCTGAGGGTAATCTTTTTAGCAAGTCTTCCACAACAGCTCTCTGGCATGCATGCACTGAAAATGGCACGTCTGCCTCCGACATAAGAAATGGAAATTTCTCTTTGTGCGGTGTGTCAAGAAGGTTCACAGCTAGTACTTCATTTTGGACAAAATGTGTTTGAAGCAAGTGTCTTGGGAAAGGCATCTAGACATGAACTGTGCCTTGTGTTGCAGACTACAAATGGTCAAACTTTCAGTGTTCTCACCAGGAAGAACATTAAGCATCGTCTCCTCCTCACGATGCATAGCCTGCTGCTCTTCAGGCCATCCATGCTGGACAGGCATAAAGCTGGGATTGGGATTCCCTTCGGCAGCCCAGATCAAAAACTCCTGTTCCTCTTCATCCTCCTCCTCCTGCTCCTGTTTCTCCTCATCACCCAAGAAGTGTCTGCAAATTGAGATACTGGTTTGGCTATTTTCCTAAGTCATGTGACAAGGCTCGTTAAAGGGTCGACATTGACTGTTAGGATTGCTACTTCCAATAGGTGGCACTAGAGTTCTAGTCCTCTTCCTCTCCAATTTGCATATTTCCAAGAGGGACATTGTGGCTTTAAGTCTCCTCACCTCGACATGCTTATCATGTCACTCTCCACAAGAAGAAATGATACTTCTTGGATCCCAGATAAAGATGTTATTTATTTAACCAATAGAAATTTTTTGGAATTTTTTAGATCACCTTTATGAGACACGCCAACAGCAGACTCAGGAAAACTACTGGTAAATAGTGACTTTTCCGTAGTTCAGCAGGTTATGCGCCAGCCGCACAACTGTTAGATAAATATTAGCTATTTAAGCAATAGGCAAGGAATATTATTTAGCAATTAGATTTTAAAAAGCATGTTACTATATGCTGGCACTGAGGAATATTAATTAGCTGTAAAAAAAGGTTTTTCATATGCTGCCAAGCATGAATATTTTGCAGCTAATAAAAATTGGGTTTTGTATATCCTGTTACTGCCTAATATTATTTGCCTCTAAACAGAGGTGATTTGTATATTATGGTAGTGGATGAAATCTTGCCTATCTATCCCTAATCCCACAGTTTGTTCCTAATCCTAAACTATACAACACAATGCAAAATAGCAGAGATCTCCAGCATGTACTTGCAATGATGATGTGAACTGATAACACCCATGTGCCTGCCTTTTAATTTCCCTCCTATTACATATCTCTCTCCCCTTCCTCCACCTAACAAAGAACTAATCTTCACCCTTGTGAGCTCTTAAAAGAGCTTTTCAGAATGAAAAAAATCTGTCAAAACGCTCATTTCACTCTCCCTATGCTCACACTACACTCTCCCAACATTGTTTCCAGCTGCAATGTGCACAATATCGTGCCTGCAGGGATTAAATATCCCCTATGAGGCTGTAAGGCCAACCAATCACAGTAATGCCACACTAAAGATGGCGTTGGCAGTACTGTTATTGGCAAGCCAGCCCAGCATGTACATTGGCTGCAAATAAAGCACCAAACATGCTGGGCGGGTCTCTCGAATATACAGAGGCGAGTACCAAATTATTCTCCAAGTAACGAATAGCCCGAATAGTTTACTATTCGTTCGAGTAACAAATAGTGCCTGATGTATTCGCTCATCACTAATATCCCTATTTATTTAAAATGATGGATGGACCATACACTTTAAGCACTTTTTAGTTTATGTGTTCCCCTACTTCTTTATTGTTTGTTAACTTGACAGACAGCTCCTCACTATGCTTGCTTAAATTGTTGAGATGTGTTACTTTCTGAGATCTGATTTTGCTTGTACATGTGTCATCCGATTTGTAAAGAGCTGAGAAGTATTTTTGCAATATATAAATACAATTATTCTTATTTATTATTATGATTATGATGATGATGATTTTGTGGTGGACATTATCTGGTAGCAAGGTCAGGATGTCAAGGAGGTGATGGCATCAGTGGAGGAGGGTATTGACACCTGCAATAAAAAGTGGAACGGACATCTGCCAAAAAATATTTTAGAGATCTGCTTCTTCTGAAGTCAATTCTGGAGTAGGTAATGCTACAACTCTACAGCACTTGAGGTGGTAACAAGTTCCAACTTGCATTTACCTTGCGTGTGGAATTGTTTTCCATTCTGCTGGATGACAAATATTTTAATGTGCTGGCTCTGCAGGAGAAAGATTGACTAAGAATGTCTAGGCTTGAATAGACAAGAAACCAACTTTCCATTAGCACATAAACAATATCACCTGCTCATTTGGGAAAAAACAAATTGACCAGGAAGCTAAGCATGACTTGAGCTGTCTTACTACCATTTCTTCTTTTGCTCATATTTCTAGTAGTCAAACCGATTTCTAAAATTGTACCTGGTTGTGTCCTTTTCATTATCCTTCAGAACTTCTGATTTTCGTGCTCCAACTTATTCTCTTTCTCAGTGTCACCATCAGACATTCATCCCTGATTGTGTGATGTGGAAACAATTGAACTCTCTCAATCATCCATATGCATGCCAATTCATTGAAACTGCACTGCACAATAGACATGTAGAACAGCAACGTAGAACAGCAACTATGGACATGGACACATCTTTCATGGATGTGAACATCTTGTCTTTCCTGACTTGTTTGGAAAATATTTTGAGCAGCAGTGATGCACCACCACAACCAGGACAAGTGATAAAGGCTCCACAATTGGACTCACTGCTCCATTCCAACAATGGGCTCCAGTTAACCGCTTTTTCCAAGAAAGTCTCTGCATTCTCCTACTTTTACATCACCCCATGCACAACATCAACGTGGCACAGTTTTGCATCCACTACTTATCCTCAATCATTTTGTTCTTGTAAGGTTAAAGCACACTAAGCTGTTTTATATCTTAAGAGCATGGGTGACAACAACCATACAGGGGATGAGTTTCATAGTTTCATAGTTTTTAAGGTTCAAAATAGACAATAGGTCCATTGAGTTGGCCTAACATGTTCATACAGAGGAAGCCAAAAAAACATGAGACAGATTCTAATTGCCCCATATTAGAAGAAAAATTCTGTTGTGATATAAGGCAAAACAGACTAGATCTCTGTATTGATGTCCCATCACAGAATTTGGCACCCATAACCTGTAATATTATAATTTTTTCAAGAAAGGCATCCAAGTATTCCTTGAATTTTTTTAGTGAATCATCATCATGTGTCAGAGAATTCCATATTCTCACTGCTCTTACAGTAAAGTATTTCCTCCTGTGATTATGATTGTTTCCTTCTGATGTAGATGGTGCCATCTTGTCACCATGGTAGACCTCGGTATAAAAGATAATTAGAACACAAGTGCATCTAGCTTTTCTGGCATCTGGAGCAAGAATTCAGTTTGGCAATCACAACACCCTGCTCAATCCATTTGAATAGTTGTCATGGAACCACTTATGTGCTGAAGAGCTGCTTTTACAGATTCTCTCAATCTTCAGTGAAATATTACTTCCCCTGCATCACTGAGAGCAGCAGTTAGGCTACGTTCACATTAGCGTTGTGCGCCGCTGCGTCAGCGACGCAACGCACAACGCACGCAAAAACGCACCAAAACGCACGCAAAAACGCTGCGTTTTGCGACGCATGCGTCGTTTTTTGCTGAAATTTGGACGCAAGAAAAATGCAACTTGTTGCGTTTTCTTGGTCCGACGCTTGCGGCAAAAAAGACGCATGCGTCGCACAACGCAACAAACAAAAACGCATGCGTCCCCCATGTTAAATATAGGGGCGCATGACGCATGCGTCGCCGCTGCGTCGCCCGACGCAAACTAGCATAACGCTAGTGTGAACGTAGCCTAAGAGTAGCTAGTTGTTGCATGACTGTAAGTAAGAAAATTGTATGTGAGTGAGCATGTGATGACCATTAGAATCAGGAAGCAGAGTTAAATCCTGACAGTAAGTATATTACACACTGTTTGGATTGGGCATGCTATAGTGCTTAATGTTATATTTAAAATGGTTGTTCAGATTTGTGCCGAAAGTCTGCAATCACTCTAGTGACTGCAGATTTCTGAATTCTCACAGTGCGTACTCAGCTATGATCCTCTAATGAGGGTAACAAGAGTGGATGGTTATGTGAGCGCAAATACATTATTTGCATACTTCTGACCCCATTTCAACTAGATGTACCCAGCCTTGCTCATTTCACTTATATTGAGTGAGGCCATATATGTCTAATTGGCACATGACTGCATGTATGCACTCCGTTCATTCCTCAACCATGAAACTGCAAAAACCCCAGTCCATGCCCTCATCATCTCTCGCCTTGACTACTGCAACCTCCTGCTCTGTGGCATCCTCTCCAACACTCTCGCACCCCTCCAATCTATTCTAAACTCTGCTGCCCGACTAATCCACCTGTCCCCCCGCTATTCCCCGGCCTCTCCCCTCTGTCAATCCCTTCACTGGCTCCCCATTGCCCAGAGACTCCACTACAAAACCCTAACCATGACGTACAAAGCCATCCACAACCTGTCTCCTCCATACATCTGTGACCTCATCTCCCGGTACTTACCTGCACGCAACCTCCGATCCTCACAAGATCTCCTTCTCTACTCCCCTCTTATCTCCTCTTCCCACAATCGTATAAAAGATTTCTCTCGCGTATCACCCCTACTCTGGAACCCTCTACCACAACACATCAGACTCTCGCCTACCATCGAAACCTTCAAAAAGAACCTGAAGACCCACCTCTTCCGACAAGCCTACAACCTGCAGTAACCACCGATCGACCAAACTGCTGCATGACCAGCTCTATCCTCGCCTACTGTATCCTCACCCATCCCTTGTAGATTGTGAGCCTTCGCGGGCAGGGTCCTCACTCCTCCTGTACCAGTTATGACTTGTATTGTTTAAGATTATTGTACTTGTTTTTATTATGTATACCCCTCCTCACATGTAAAGCGCCATGGAATAAATGGCGCTATAACATTAATAATAATAATAATAATAATAATAATAATGTATGCAACTCTCATACCTGCGGTTGCATGACCCCTTGCTCTCACCTCCGTCATCAGAGGATCCTGACAAGATGCAATATATTTTTGTACAAATTCAAAAATCTGCAGTCGCATAAAATGACTTCTGACTTTCATGACAAACTTGGATAACTCAATTAATGGTCTTAACTTAAATAAAAACGTAGTAACCATTAAACTTGTCGGACAGCTCACTAATTTATTAACAGAGCCATGTATCACTTATTCTTATTAGTCATGGACTGCTGCATATGTACAGAATCAGAATCAATAACAGTTTAAGAATACATTAACAGAGCCCCATCTGTACATAAATACATCACCAGGACCACCATCAGTACCTGGATCCATCAACAGAACCACAATTAGTACATGAATTCATCAACAGAAGTACCATCAGTACATGAATACATCACCAAGCTTAGTACAGCAATGAATTAATGTAACGTCCGCCACATAGCCAGTTGTATCACATGAACCTACAACTCCCAGTATGTGCTTAATAATGGTAAGGTTGTACAGGGAGTTGTTGATAATAGCCATCAAACTGCAGACCATACAGGAACCACAGTACTAATGAGATGCAGGCAGTATCACAAATAGACATTTACTTCCATGTACCTTAAAGACGAAGCTGTCTCTGATTTGAGCGATAATTGAGTATCACCGAGCACAGTCGCTCAGAAAAAACACAAGTAACCTATTTTAGCAACTGGGTGAATAATAGCTGCAAAAAATCTGCAACATCTAAAACTAACCAAATACTCATCATGGTAGAGTAACTTTATTGTCTATGAGTGAGGGATACAATATCCATCGCAGCCTCCTTTTGCCGCATATATCAGGAGTTTAATTCTGCGTATACTTTAAAGGAGTCAAAATTGTGCTAATATATTCATGGTGCTATTTTGTGCCACACATTCATAATACTTATTTGATAATAATTAATTAAAGTTTTTTTTCTGCATACATGGTAAAATAAATGTAAAGATATCTGACCATGATAATGTTTTGATATCAGCAATGAACCTGTTGATAAATGTTAACTGTTAACAAGAAGCAAACACAGATGCAGATAGGGAAACTTCAGGTGTCCAGGCTACGTCAGTGCTTCATGTGGTGAAAATCACACGGATACTGAAGCTGTAAATTCATAATCCCTCATATAAAATCTACACATGAATCAGAGGCCGTTCATACTGATATTTATCCTCAAAGGAGATCATCTTATTGAGAAAGAGAATTCTTCCTGCATCAGAAAAACAGATGCACTGTGATTACCAACTATCTTATGTTCTCAGGTAGATTTCATCTGACCCTTTTTTCGATTTAGAAAATAAAAATAGGACATTATTAGTGATGGGCGAGCACTAAAATGCTCGGGTGCTCTTTGCTCGGGTCGAGCAAATTGGAATACTCGGGTGCTTGGCCAGAACAACGAGCCCAATGTAAGTCTATGGGAGACCCGAGTATTTTTACAGCGATCCCCCCCAGGGTCCTTTTAAGGTCTAAAAAACATCTGATAATGATGGAAACACTGCTCAAATGACACAGGGACATCATGGGGATCGCCCCTGGAAGCATTCCTGACTCCTAGTTCACAATTTTAATCATTTTTTCCCGAGATTCATGCCATTTTTCCCGATGCCACAAAAAACACATTAAAACGAAATCAAAACGGGTTTTGCATGGCAATATGTCAAGGTACATCCTTTGCAGGTTAATGACTTGCCTGTAAGGCTAAATATTTAACCCCAGATCGAAAATTTCCTACCTTACTTAGGCTTAGTTCAGTTTGTACTCTGTACTCATTTGTTCTAGAGCCCTGCTGCATAGTCAGTCAGATACACCCCATTACGCTTTGTAACCCATATAGTGGATGGGCCCATGAAAATCCACTTCACAATATGCATTTAATACTCCCATACTCCTTGGTTTTACACATTGGCGGGAAGCCCAGCCCTGCCTCATAGTCATATGCACCCCATTAGGCCTTGGAACCACATACTGGATGGGCCCATGAAAATCCACTTCACAATATGCATTTTGTACTCCATACTCATTTGTTTTACACATGGGTAGCAAAGACAGCCCTGCTGCATAGTGAGTCATATGCACCCCTTTAGGCCTTGGAACCCACATACTGGATGGGCCCATGAAAATCCATATCACAATATGCATTTTGTACTACGTCCTCCTTTGTTTTACACATTGGCAGCAAGGCCAGCCCTGCTGCATAGGCAGTCACATGAACCCCATTAGGCCTTGGAACCCACATAATGGATGGACCCATGAAAATCTACTCAAATTTTGTAATGGTATGATGGTTCCCTCTTTGCACAATTATTTACAGGAGAATTTGGCAATTTTATTTACCATGTTGTTAACACTAAGTTTCAGATATGGCTTTAAAAAAGGCTAATACTTGCAAAACAACACAATTTTATTGCTAACAACAAAATTCAAGGAATAGTATGACTGAATAGTGTGATCCGTACACTACTGTATATGTTAACATACACCGGTTAATAAGAACTGTACATATAAGGATTAAATAAATATAGTGATTATACGTATATCTGAAGATTCATTACATACAGTCTACTTAGATCATCATCACCAAGAGGCTTTTAAACATCATCCATCTGGAATATCCGAGAAGCAACACCAAGACAGAGAACCCCTGGGAGATTACCTACACTGCATAGGCGGCCCCAATTATGCAGGTATCAGCATACTGTACAGGTACCCCAGTTTTGGCATCTGTCTTAGTCATGTTTCTCTGGTTTTGTATAGTGATTTACACTATGTAGTAACTCTAGTTTCACCCAGACCTTCAAGTGGCCACTTTTCAAGGTTGGATGAAACTGAGATATCATGAACTCGTGAGACGAGGGGCCATAAACCCCTAGAAAATAAAAGCCACAAGGATTTAGATCAAACCACCACTGGCATAGTTTCAGTGAACCTTAATGTTTTACAATGACAAAGATAGTGGCTTAGAACTGTTTGTGAAGTGAATAAACAAACATTTATCAAAATTATGTCACTATG
This sequence comes from Ranitomeya imitator, assembly GCF_032444005.1. NCBI lineage: Eukaryota > Metazoa > Chordata > Amphibia > Anura > Dendrobatidae > Ranitomeya > Ranitomeya imitator. The sequence goes on from NC_091282.1 coordinate 1,151,287,283, forward strand.
AATATTGTCTGTCACATCTGAAATGCAGCTATGTGATTGTCTGAATGCATTCTGTGTACAGTATTTAAATCTTGGTTACAAATCACTGTTTGTATATTTGCCATTTGTACATTTGAGGCAGCCAAAGTAATGGCTCTCAAGGAGAGAAACTAATGTAGTCGACTAAGAAATATTTGTAATGAACTACAGAGCCAAACTAACAGCATTGCTTTATCAAATTTATATGAAGTGTATTGTGTCCAATGTTAGCAAACAGGCAGCATAAAAAGGAGCTTTTTAAGGGAGCTCTTTAAGGTACACAAATGTTATGAAGTCTTTGCCAACAAAGCTGTGGTTTCACCAATGTGGGGTATCTTTTTTAAAAATACACCAGTGCCATCGCAGGCCCCTAGCCCAAAAATCAGTGCCCTATAACAATGATGCCTTACCAGGGACTTCCCTGGAGTCAAAGCTAACGCGAAACGCGCGTTGGGGTCCAACAGTGCCACTTACAGTCTGCTCATAAAGTTTGTTTCACCACTTCAGCACGTTTTGCTGTACACTTTTTGCACATTTAGATACCCATCTTGGCTGCTGCACTTGTCAGCATTTATCAGCACTTTGCACTTTACATGATTTCTCTTTGGGCTACTATATATAATTTTATATGGTAAGGCGTCATTGCCTCATACTATTTATGATACTCCTTTTGCCCCACTTTGTGCAGATTTTGTATATATATACTGTATATATACATATATATACAGTGGGGCAAAAAAGTATTTAGTCAGTCAGCAATAGTGCAAGTTCCACCACTTAAAAAGATGAGAGGCGTCTGTAATTTACATCATAGGTAGACCTCAACTATGGGAGACAAACTGAGAAAAAAAAATCCAGAAAATCACATTGTCTGTTTTTTTAACATTTTATTTGCATATTATGGTGGAAAATAAGTATTTGGTCAGAAACAAAATTTCATCTCAATACTTTGTAATATATCCTTTGTTGGCAATGACAGAGGTCAAACGTTTTCTGTAAGTCTTCACAAGGTTGTTGGTATGTTGGCCCATTCCTCCATGCAGATCTCCTCTAGAGCAGTGATGTTTTTGGGTTTTTGCTTGGCAACACGGACTTTCAACTCCCTCCAAAGGTTTTCTATAGGGTTGAGATCTGGAGACTGGCTAGGCCACTCCAGGACCTTGAAATGCTTCTTGCGAAGCCACTCCTTCGTTGCCCTGGCGGTGTGCTTTGGATCCTTGTCATGTTGAAAGACCCAGCCACGTTTCATCTTCAATGCCCTTGCTGATGGAAGGAGGTTTGCACTCAAAATCTCACGATACATGGCCCCATTCATTCTCGGGGGCGCCCCCCGAGGAAGCAACTATTGCGAAACGCGCGTCGGGGCTCCCTCTTCCACGCATGATAGCAGCAGGTTGGTATATGCCTTAACCCCACACTGGCTTAGTCTTCTCCTTTTGCATGGGACTTCCCAGGATTACATGTGGTACCTGATAGAGTATTACTTTAGGAGTTTATAGACTCATACGCCAAACTTGTTGGATCATATAGACTTTTATACCTTGTGGGATTTACTTTTGTGCACTGTGCTTTCAGGGGATCTTCCCATATAGTAGTCTATGCATATGCATGTTCCTCCTGCTGCCTGGCTAGTAATTTGGAGCTTTGTCATTTATCACTGCTTATGTAGCTGTCACGTTTACTTATTTTTAGGTCTTATAGCCTACTATTCTTTACTATTTTGTCATCTTGATTACATTTGTATGGCCTTCTGACCTTATAGCTACTAATGACTTGCCCTTGAGTGTACTTTTATATCAGTGCGTGGTACTAGGTTCGCCTCTATTTTTATCTATTGCATCTTTTGTGTCTTACATATGGTATTTTGCATATATTTATTGTTGTTAGTTTTTATTTGTTCTTAATAAAGTTGTTTATTTTGTTACTTTGAGCTCTTGTGTCCATTGTTTTCTCGGTTCCCTCTGACTGAATAGTCACGGCCAGGAGACCGGGAAGATGGCGGCGCTCAGCGATGGAACGCCGGACAGGTGAGTATAGTAAGTGCAGGGGGGGCCTGAGCTGGCGGCGAAACCGGCACCTGACCCCCACAGCGCGCCGGTGTCCCCGCCTGCTCAGGCCCCCCAGCACTCGGCGCCGAGCGGGTCAGAGGCAGGATGGGGACGCAGGATGGAGCAGCACATAAGGATGGGGACGCAGGATGGTGCAGCACATAAGGATGGGGACGCAGGATGGAGCAGCACATAAGGATGGGGACGCAGGATGGAGCAGCACATAAGGATGGGGACGCAGGATGGGAGCAGCACATAAGGATGGGGACGCAGGATGGGAGAAGCACATAAGGATGGGGACGCAGGATGGAGCAGCACATAAGGATGGGGACGCAGGATGGAGCAGCACATAAGGATGGGGACGCAGGATGGGAGCAGCACATAAGGATGGGGACGCAGGATGGAGCAGCACATGACAGGATGGGGACACAGGATGGGAGCAGCACATAAGGATGGGGACGCAGGATGGGAGCAGCACATAAGGATGGGGACGCAGGATGGAGCAGCACATGGCAGGATGGGGACGCAGGATGCAGCAGCACATAAGGATGGGGACGCAGGATGGGAGCAGCACATAAGGATGGGGATGCATGATGGAGCAGCACATAAGGATGGGGACGCAGGATGGGAGCAGCACATAAGGATGGGGACGCAGGATGGAGCAGCACATAAGGATGGGGACGCAGGATGGGAGCAGCACATAAGGATGGGGACACAGGATGGAGCAGCACATAAGGATGGGGACGCAGGATGCAGCAGCACATAAGGATGGGGACGCAGGATGGAGCAGCACATAAGGATGGGGACGCAGGATGGAGCAGCACATAAGGATGGGGACGCAGGATGCAGCAGCACATAAGGATGGGGACGCAGGATGGAGCAGTGCATGACAGGATGGGGACGCATGATGGAGCAGCGCATGGCAGGATGGGGACGCAGGATGGAGCAGCACATGACAGGATGGGGACGCAGGATGGGAGCAGCGCATCACAGGATGGGAGCAGCGCATCACAGGATGGGGACGCAGGATGCAGCAGCACATAAGGATGGGGACGCAGGATGGAGCAGCACATAAGGATGGGGACGCAGGATGCAGCAGCACATAAGGATGGGGACGCAGGATGGAGCAGCACATAACAGTATGGGGACGCATGATGGAGCAGGACATAAGGATGGGGACGCAGGATGGAGCAGCACATAAGGATGGGGACGCAGGATGGAGCAGCACATAAGGATGGGGACGCAGGATGGAGCAGCACATAAGGATGGGGACGCAGGATGGAGCAGCACATAACAGTATGGGGACGCAGGATGGAGCAGCACATAAGGATGGGGACGCAGGATGGAGCAGCACATAAGGATGGGGACGCAGGATGCAGCATGAAGATAAGGATGGGGACGCAGGATGGAGCAGCACATAAGGATGGGGACGCAGGATGCAGCAGCACATAAGGATGGGGACGCAGGATGGAGCAGTGCATGACAGGATGGGGACGCATGATGGAGCAGCGCATGACAGGATGGGGATGCAGGATGGAGCAGCACATGACAGGATGGGGACGCAGGATGGGAGCAGCGCATCACAGGATGGGAGCAGCGCATCACAGGATGGGGACGCAGGATGGGAGCAGCGCATGACAGGATGGGGACGCAGGATGGGAGCAGCGCATGACAGGAAAGGGAACGCAGGATGGAGCAGCACATGACAGGATGGGGACGCAGGATGGAGCAGCACATGACAGGATGGGGACGCAGGATGGAGCAGCACATGACAGGATGGGGACGCAGGATGGAGCAGCGCATGACAGGATGGGGACGCAGGATGGAGCAGCACATACCATGATGGAGACAATATACCAATATAAATGCTCGCCACCTGGGCGTAGAATGGGTTCAATAGCTAGTATTCATATAACCTAATTGGTCAGACACTGTGTCAGATAAATTTATATTTTTAAAAAATTGTGGTAAACTACCTAGCACTAACCATAAACTGTTATGAGCATTCACCTGTAAGTGGTTAGATTTGCAACTATGTCCCTACCTACTTTTATGTATTTTATTTATGTATTGTAATAAAAATTCATCTTTTTATTCTACTTTTGGTATATGCTTCCCATTTTTTGATAGGTTATATTAAGGTTGGAAGTGCCAATACACCTAGGCCATTTTCTCTTTTTGGTGTATCCAGTAATTAAAAGGCACAGAGGAATCACGGAAGATGTTTGTACGATCTGCAAGGTACTCCCTCACCATCTTCCCAAACATTGCACTTCTTGTGACAGCACCCCTTGCCTTTGTGCCGCCACGATGGGAGGGTCTGAGAAAACTGTCCCAGAACTTGGCCATTATTCCCCTGCCTTAGCTTGATTGTACTTCTGTCTCTCTCGCTTGGAGTTCTTGGTAGTACAACAAACTCTGATGTCTGCTGCCAGCGTTCTCACATGGGAATTTTCTAAGTAATTCTGCTACAAGGGCCCTGTGGTACTGCAACATTTTAGTACACCTCTCTGCCTCAGGCAGAAGAGATTGAAAATTCTCCTTGTAGCGTGGGTCTAGAAGTGTCACCAACCAGCAATGAGTGTCACCCAAAATTTTGATAATCCACGGGTCATGTGAAATGCAGCACAACATAAAATCAGCCATGTGTGTCAGACTTCTAACAGGCAAGACTTCATTGTCCTCACCACCAGGATGACTGACCATTCTGTCCTCCTCCTCCTCCTACTCATCCTCCTCCTCCCTGTCCTCAGGCCATTCCCGCTGAACAGAAGCTAATACAGATGTGTTTGTAGTACCATCTATAGTGCATGAAAGTAGCTCCTGTACTTCCTCCTCCTCCTCATTGCCTACCAATCCACGTTGAGAAGACATGAGACTAGGCTGAGTGTAATCCCCCTGTATGCTTCCCTGCTCCATGTCGTCGTGCTCTGCCTGCAATGCATCCTCTTTGATTGTGAGCAGAGAGGTTTTCAGAATGCTGAGAAATGGGGTGGTGACGCTAATTATGACGTCATCGCCGCTCACCATCTTGGTGCAGTACTCAATGTTTAGGAGGATGTTACATATGTCTGACATCCATGTCCACTCCTGAGGTCTTATGAGTGGAGTCTGACCTGAAATTTGATGGCCTTGTAGATGTTGGTAGTCAACGGCCCTCTTCTGCTCACAAGTCCTTTCCAATATATGCAGCGCAGAGTTCCAGCACGTGGGGACATCACACAACAGTCAGTGAGCTGGAAGCTGAAAATGCTACTGAAGCACGGCAAGAGCGGCTAAAGCTGTAGCTGACTTTCTAAAATGGGCAGACAGATGGCATACTTTCAATAACAGATCCGGCAGCTCTGGGTAGCTTTTCAGAAAACGTTGAACCACGAGGTTAAGCACATAGGCCAAGCAAGGTACGTGTGTGAGCTCACCTTGCCTCAGAGCTGCCACCAGGTTATGGCCATTGTCACACACGACCATGCCTGGCTGTAGGTTCAGCGGTGTCATCCAAACATCGGACTGCTCTTTTAGTGCTGTCCACAACTTTTCTGCATTGTGCGGTTTGTCACCTATGCAGATTACCTTCAGCACTGCCTATTGCCGCTTGGCTGAGGCAGTGCTGCAGTGCTTCCAGCTTCTGACTCATGTGTTGATTTCAGAGATGGAGGATGAAGAGGAGGAGGAGGTGCAGGAGCTGTAGACTGTGGGGGCAACCCTGATTGATGTAGGGTCAGCAATCCTCGGCGTAGGGAGGATGTGTTCCATCCCAAGGTCCGACTGGGTCCCGGCTTCCACTATGTTAACTCAGTGTGCTGTCATTGAGATGTACCGTCCCTACCCACAAGCACTTGTCCACGTGTCCATGGTTAGGTGGACTTTCCGAGTAACAGCATTGTTGAGGGCACGGGTAATGTTGTGAGACACATGCTGGTGTAATGCCAGTACAGCACACCGGGAGAAATAGTGGCAACTGAGGACTGAGTACCTTGGGACGGCCGCCACCATCAGGTTGTGGAAAGCTTCCATCTCAACAAGCCTAAAAGGCAGCATTTCTAGCACAAGCAGAAGAGATATATTAGAATGTTAGGACTGTGACCTGTGGAGCGTTGGCTGGGTATTTCCACTGGCATTCCAAAGACTGGGTTATAGACAACTGAACGCTGTGCTGGGATAAGGACATGGACGGGCTTGCTGATGGTGCTGCTTGACTGTGGGCCACAATAGGTGCAGGGCTAGAGGTGTCTTCACATGCACAGTGTACTGGGGATTGGCTTCTAAGCACAATAGTGGAAGAAGCAGTGGTGTGACCAGCAGGCAGTGGTCCTGGAGCCTGAGGTTTGGCCAACAAAGTCAGGTGCTTTGCTTGCATGTGCCTGATCATGCTGGTGGTGGTAAGGCAGGTTGTTTTGCTACCCCTGCTGATGCAGGCATGGCAGGTGCTGCAAATAGACTGTTTGGGGTTATCGGCAGAGTCTTTAAAAAATAACCAGACACGGGAAGATCTAACAGTTGGAATGGCAAATTCCCTCATGTTGGTGTTACTGGGAACAGATGCACGCCTTCTGTCTGGGGCTACCATACTGCTTCTTCCGGCTTGTTGTGGGATATGCCTCCTTCCCCATTTGTGCTGTTGTCCTCACTATGCATGTCCTCCTGCCAGATTGGTTCAGTCACTATGTCATCCACCACCTCGTCTTCCACATCCGCACCCTGTTCCGCCTCCTGACTTTCTGGCAATTGTGTCTCATCATCGTCCACCTCTTCTGACACTTTCCCACCATCACCTTCGTGTGACCAGGGCTGGTCAAAGATTTGGGCAGCTCTACAAGCGATCTCATCTTTCCCCACTTCTAGTTGACCGGCAGAGATTTCTGAATCTTGAAATGGAAAACTGAACAGCTCTTCAGAGTGTCCAAGTGTGAGATCAGTTGTCTCAGGCTACTCGGCATGGTGGGAGGAAGGAGGATCAGGGTGAGGAATATCCTGGCCATACTCAGACTTGACCGTGTGGAAGATATGGTGATGGTGGTGGCTAAGTGACTGGAATCATTATCCGATATCCAACTAACAACCGTTTCACACTGCTCTTGCTTCAATAGTGATGTGCTGCAGTCCCCTGGAAACTGGGACAGGAAAGTTGAGCGAGAAGATGTGGGTCTTTGTTGTTGCCCACTTTCACCTTGCCCTCGGCCTCATCCTCTGGATGCACCATCAGCATCACGTCAACTTCCCTGTCTCTTGCCCCTTGCCTTAACTATTTTAAATGGACTACTGCACTTGTTCAAATGCTCAACAGAAATGTCTTTATTAGTAGCAAAATAATCTGTGATCAGTATGACTGCAAATCTATGATTTTTCAAACCCAAACACGAGTAACGAGTAGTGGCGAGCACGTTCGCTCATCACTAGACATTGTATAATAATACAGCATCTTGTTTTTATAACATTTTCCATATTACATTTAGAAGGATAAGAATAAAGTATCAAATCAGACATGATTATAAAATAAAAATCACATTAAAAGTTAAAACAAAAATAACTAAATAAACAGCTGTGGATGGTAAGTTTATTTTTGACATCCGATGTAGTAAGACTTATATATTAACTTCAGGGATTAAAAAACCTCAAATCCAGAGAGAATTAATGGGTTATTCACATCTTAAACAATTAAGGCAGATCCATATGCTGTATATCTAATAGACTCAACTCTAGGATGTACCCCTAGGATGATCAGCTCTCTCCATTCACTTTATGTGTGTTTCTATTAGAGCCAAGAAAGGAACCATAATTAAAATCAAAATTAAGTGACATTGTATAGAAAAAAAAACATTCAGCAATCAACCGTTGTGAGGATGTGAGGTTGTAATAATTACCCAGGCAGGTTAACAATGCAACTATTTTTTATTTCTTACATCCACGGTCTTACAGCACTTCTGGTAGATGGGCACAATGCAATGCCTCCAGTCCACAAGATCCCCACCCCGGGGCCAGTAGTTTGACTGTCCCATACAATGGGATACCCACTGTCTCCCAACTTTTCACTGCCCCCCAGCTTTTGTGTCTCTTGCCAGTATAGTCTGTAGTCACAGTCCATGCTCCTTCAGACAACAAATACTATGACCGTAGCACATGTATCCAGCTCCAGCCAGCATCAACAGTCCTTAGGATAGGTCCTCCAATCTAGGCAACAGATAATGTGACTATAGCACATGTATCCAGCTCCAGCAAGTAATAGCAGCCCTTAGGAAAGTTCCTCAAATCCATACAACAGATACCACAAACATAGAACAAGTATCCAGCTCCACCCAGTGACAACCCCTCCATTTCCTCATCAGTGTGCATTGGTGGAAGTATTTTCCTGATGCCGAGCCCATCACCTGGGACTGCATGTGAGACCCCCCTGCAGTGACGGTACCATTGGATCTACTATCCCCATCCCCATAATGGGACTATTGACTGGAGAACAATGGCTTGAGACCGCTGAGAAACTAACGAGAGTAATGAAATGACTGATTCAACTAATTACCAATCTCATGTCTGGCCTTGTGTATACATAAGATACAGCTCGTATATCTTCCTCTGCTTACTGTCAATGAATGGAAACATTGATTCCCGAGGCCGAACACTTTGCAAGATAAATTTGTGCACCTCAATCCCTTGGTGACCACCAATACGTCTTTTTACTGACCTCAGATATCAGACAAAAGCATTCCCTGACTGGTGAAAATGCAGCCGCTATCGACTATATACTATATTTGAAACCTTGCTGTATCAGCCTTGATTGGTGTTGGCACCAACCATGGCTTTTTAACCCCTTAGATGCTACTGTCAATAGTGACTATGGCATCTAAATGGTTATCAGAGTATGGGGGCTACCTCTTTAACCCCATCGGCACCCCAAGATCATGATTGTTTTGCCCTGATGTTTGCCATGGCAATTCACAGCAAAATAATGGCCTTAGAGTCTGTTATCTATAGCGACCTGTTAAGAAGTTAGCAACATTTAGGTGTTAAAATAACAATTTTGGTTCCTGTTATGCCACATTGTGTTAATTCCTGAAAAGAATCCGAATGGTTAATAAACCACCTGACAGCAGTTTTGAATACCTTAAGGGATGATGTTTTTAAAATGGTCTCACTTTTGGGATTTTACGACATAGAGGTCAGGAAAAGTCACTTAAAAACTGAATAGTTCCCTAAAAAAATATGTCCCTAAAAATTAAGTTTTGTAAACTTCCTTGAAAAAATTAAAATTGATGCTAGTTTTAAACCTTCTGGCATCCTTACAAAATAAAACGATATTTTAAAAATAGTGCTGATATAAAGCAGACACGAAGTAAATATTATTTAACGACTATTTTCTGTGGTATGACTGTCTAGATTAAAGGGATAATCATTCAAAGTTTGAAAATTGCTAATTTTTTTATTTTTTTGACAAATTTCTGATATTTTCTGCATTTATTTATAAAAATATTGGCATAAGTTTACTATTAACATAAAGTACAATGTGTCATGAAAAAAATCTCAAAATCAATGAGACCTATTGAAGCGTTCCAGAGTTATTAACACACAAAGTGACATTGGTCAGATTTGAAAATTTTGTCCCAGCCACTAAGAGGTTAAACTGATGAGCAAGAAATCTCTAATAAAACACAACAATAAGATTAATGTAACCAGTGCACTCTGCTGAAAAGTCCACATTCATTAGAGCCTTGGACTCAGCTATACATCCATTGGTCCAATAGTCTTTACAGACCTTCTTCACGTCTACTGTTATGAACTGGTGATTCAGAAACACAATGGACCTGGTGGTTAAGAGCACACAAGTGACCTGATAGTTACAAATAATAAAGGACAAGCTCTTAAACGTGGGAACTCTGCTGACCGCAATCCCTAATCCTATCATACCACACTAAAGGTAGCCATGGGGCGCTCCTGACCAGACCTAGGTGCCTCGGGCACAGCCTGAGAAACTAGCTAGCCCTGAAGATAGAAAAATAAGCCTACCTTGCCTCAGAGAAATTCCCCAAAGGAAAAGGCAGCCCCCCACATATAATGACTGTGAGTTAAGATGAAAAGACAAACACAGAGATGAAATAGATTTTAGCAAAGTGAGGCCCGACTACTGAATAGACCGAGGATAGGAAAGATACCTTTGCGGTCAGCACAAAAACCTACAAACAACCACGCAGAGGGGGCAAAAAGACCCTCCGCACCGACTAACGGTACGGAGGTGCTCCCTCTGCGTCTCAGAGCTTCCAGCAAGCAAAAAAAACCAATATAGCAAGCTGGACAGAAAATATAGCAAACAAAAGTAACACAAGCAAAACTTAGCTTATGCAGGGCAGACAGGCCACAAGAACGATCCAGGAGAGAGCAAGACCAGTACTGGAACATTGACTGGAGGCCAGGAACAAAGAACTAGGTGGAGTTAAATAGAGCAGCACCTAACGACTTAACCTCGTCACCTGAGGAAGGAAACTCAGAAGCCGCAGCCCCACTCACATCCACCAGAGGAAGCTCATAGACAGAACCAGCCGAAGTACCACTCATGACCACAGGAGGGAGCTTGACCACAGAATTCACAACAGTACCCCCCCTTGAGGAGGGGTCACCGAACCCTCACCAGAGCCCCCAGGCCGACCAGGATGAGCCAAATGAAAGGCACGAACCAGATCGGCAGCATGAACATCAGAGGCAAAGACCCAGGAATTATCTTCCTGACCATAACCCTTCCACTTAACCAGGTACTGGAGTTTCCGTCTCGAAATACGAGAATCCAAAATCTTCTCCACTATATACTCCAACTCCCCCTTAACCAAAACCGGGGCAGGAGGATCAACGGATGGAACCACAGGTGCCACGTATCTCCGCAACAATGACCTATGGAATACGTTATGGATGGAAAAAGAAGCTGGAAGGGTCAAACGAAAAGACACAGGATTATGAACCTCAGAAATCCTATACGGACCAATGAAATGAGGCTTAAACTTAGGAGAGGAAACTTTCATAGGAATATAATGAGATGACAACCAAACCAAATCCCCAACACGAAGTCGGGGACCCACACAGCGCCTGCGGTTAGCGAAACGTTGAGCCTTCTCCTGAGACAATGTCAAATTGTCCACCACATGAGTCCAAATCTGCTGCAACCTATCCACCACAGTATCCACACCAGGACAGTCAGAAGACTCAACCTGCCCTGAAGAGAAACGAGGATGGAAACCAGAATTGCAGAAAAACGGCGAAACCAAAGTAGCCGAGCTGGCCCAATTATTAAGGGCGAACTCAGCCAAAGGCAAAAAGGACACCCAATCATCCTGATCGGCAGAAACAAAACATCTCAGATATGTTTCCAAGGTCTGATTGGTTCGTTCAGTCTGGCCATTTGTTTGAGGATGGAAAGCTGAGGAAAAGACAAATCAATGCCCATCCTAGCACAAAAGGCTCGCCAAAACCTCGAAACAAACTGGGAACCTCTGTCAGAAACGATGTTCTCCGGAATGCCATGCAAACGAACCACATGCTGGAAGAACAACGGCACCAAATCAGAGGAGGAAGGCAATTTAGACAAGGGTACCAAATGGACCATCTTAGAGAAGCGATCACAAACAACCCAAATGACCGACATTTTTTGAGAGACGGGGAGATCCGAAAAAAAATCCATAGAGATATGTGTCCAGGGCCTCTTCGGGACCGGCAAGGGCAAAAGCAACCCACTGGCACGAGAACAGCAGGGCTTAGCCCGAGCACAAATCCCACAGGACTGCACAAACGAACGCACATCCCGCGACAGAGACGGCCACCAAAAGGATCTAGTCACCAAATCTCTGGTACCAAAGATTCCAGGATGACCAGCCAACACCGAACAATGAACCTCAGAGATAACTCTACTCGTCCATTTATCAGGGACAAACAGTTTCTGGGCAACGGTCAGGTCTATTAGCCTGACATTTTTGCAACACCCGCCGCAAATCAGGGGAGATGGCAGACAAAATTACCCCCTCTTTGAGAATACCCGCCGGCTCAGACAAACCCGGAGAGTCGGGCACAAAACTCCTAGACAGAGCATCCGCCTTCACATTTTTAGAGCCCGGAAGGTACGAAACTACAAAGTCAAAATGGGAGAAAAACAGCGACCAACGAGCCTGTCTAGAATTCAACCGTTTGGCAGACTCGAGATAAGTCAAGTTCTTGTGATCAGTCAAGACCACCACGCGATGCTTAGCTCCTTCAAGCCAATGACGCCACTCCTCGAATGCCCACTTCATGGCCAGCAACTCTCGATTGCCAACATCATAATTACGCTCAGCAGGCGAAAACTTCCTGGAAAAGAAGGCGCATGGTTTCATCACCGAGCCATCAGAACTTCTTTGCGACAAAACAGCCCCTGCTCCAATCTCAGAAGCATTAACCTCGACCTGGAACGGGAGCGAAACATCTGGTTGGCACAACACAGGGGCAGAAGAAAAACGACGCTTCAACTCTTGAAAAGCTTCCACAGCAGCAGAAGACCAATTGACCACATCAGCACCCTTCTTGGTTAAATCAGTCAACGGTTTAGCAATACTAGAAAAATTATTGATGAAGCGACGATAAAAATTAGCAAAGCCAAGGAACTTTTGCAGACTCTTCAGAGATGTTGGCTGAGTCCAATCATAAATGGCCCGAACTTTAACAGGGTCAATCTCGATAGTAGAAGGGGAAAAAATGAAACCCAAAAATGAAACCTTCTGAACACCAAAGAGACACTTTGACCCCTTCACAAACAAAGAATTCGCACGCAAGACCTGGAACACCATTCTGACCTGCTTCACGTGAGACTCCCAATCATCCGAGAAGACCAAAATATCATCCAAGTATAAAATCAGGAATTTATCCAGGTACTCTCGGAAGATGTCATGCATAAAGGATTGAAACACTGATGGAGCATTAGAAAGCCCGAATGGCATAACCAGGTACTCAAAATGGCCCTCGGGCGTATTAAATGCTGTTTTCCATTCATCGCCCTGTTTAATACGCACAAGATTATACGCACCACGAAGATCTATCTTGGTGAACCAACTAGCCCCCTTAATCCGAGCAAACAAATCAGACAGCAGCAGCAAGGGGTACTGAAATTTGACCGTGATTTTATTTAGAAGGCGGTAATCAATACAAGGTCTCAGTGAACCATCCTTCTTGGCCACAAAAAAGAACCCTGCTCCCAATGGCGACGACGACGGGCGAATATGACCCTTCTCCAAGGATTCCTTTACGTAACTCCGCATAGTGGTGTGCTCAGGCACAGACAAATTAAACAGTCGACCTTTAGGAAACTTACTACCAGGAATCAAATCGATAGCACAATCACAATCCCTATGCGGAGGTAGGGCGCTGGACTTGGGCTCATCAAATACATCCCGGTAATCCGACAAGAACTCTGGGACCTCAAAAGGGGTGGATGATGAAATAGACAGAAATGGAACATCACCATGTACCCCCTGACAACCCCAGCTGAACACAGACATAGATTTCCAATCCAATACTGGGTTATGGACTTGTAGCCATGGCAACCCCAACACGACCACATCATGCAGATTATGCAACACCAAAAAGCGAATATCCTCCTGATGCGCAGGAGCCATGCACATGGTCAGCTGGGTCCAGTACTGAGGCTTATTCTTGGCCAAAGGCATAGCATCAATTCCTCTCAATGGAATAGGATACTGCAAGGGCTCCAAGAAAAACCCACAGCGCCAAGCATACTCCAAGTCCATCAAATTCAGGGCAGCGCCTGAATCCACAAATGCCATGACAGAATAGGATGACAAAGAGCAGATCAAAGTAACGGACAAAAGAAATTTCGACTGTACCGTACCAATGGTGGCAGACCTAGCAAACCGCTTAGTGCGCTTAGGACAATCGGAGATAGCATGAGTGGAATCACCACAGTAAAAACACAGCCCATTCTGACGTCTGTGTTCTTGCCGTTCAGCTCTGGTCAAAGTCCTATCACATTGCATAGGTTCAGGTCCATACTAAGATAATACCGCCAAATGGTGCACAGTTTTACGCTCACGCAAGCGTCGATCAATCTGAATGGCCAAAGACATAGACTCATTCAGACCAGCAGGCATAGGAAATCCCACCATGACATCCTGAAGGGCTTCAGAGAGACCCTTTCTGAAAATTGCTGCCAGCGCACATTCATTCCATTGAGTGAGCACAGACCACTTCCTAAACTTCTGACAATATATCTCTACCTCATCCTGATCCTGACACAGAGCCAGCAAATTTTTCTCTGCCTGATCCACTGAATTAGGTTCATCATACAGCAATCCGAGCGCCAGAAAAAACGCATCAATATTACATAATGCAGGATCTCCTGGCGCAAGGGAAAATGCCCAGTCTTGAGGGTCGCCACGTAATAATGAAATAATGATCTTAACTTGTTGTACTGGGTCACCAGAGGAGCGGGGTTTCAAAGCCAGAAACAGTTTGCATTATTTTTGAAATTCAGAAACTTAGCTCTATCTCCAGAAAATAACTCAGGAATAGGAATTCTAGGTTCTAACATAGATTTCTGAACCATAATGTCTTGAATTTTTTGTACTCTTGCAGTGAGATTATCCACACAAGAAGACAGACCTTTAATGTCCATCACTACACCTGTGTTCTGAACCACCCCAATGTCTAGGGGAAAAGAGAGACAAAACACAGTGCAAAGAAAAAAAATAGGTCTCAGAAACTCTCTTTTCCCTCTATTGAGAAGCATTAGTACTTTGGGCCTCCAGTACTGTTATGAACTGATTCAGAAACACAATGGACCTGGTGGTTAAGAGCACACAAGTGACCTGATAGTTACAAATAATAAAGGACAAGCTCTGAGACGTGGGAACTCTGCTGACCGCAATCCCTAATCCTATCATACCACACTAAAGGTAGCCGTGGAGCGTTCCTGACCAGACCTAGGCGCCTCGGGCACAGCCTGAGAAACTAGCTAGCCCTGAAGATAGAAAAATAAGCCTACCTTGCCTCAGAGAAATTCCCCAAAGGAAAAGGCAGCCCCCCACATATAATGACTGTGAGTTAAGATGAAAAGACAAACACAGAGATGAAATAGATTTTAGCAAAGTGAGGCCCGACTACTGAATAGACCGAGGATAAGAAAGATAGCTTTGCGGTCAGCACAAAAACCTACAAACAACCACGCAGAGGGGGCAAAAAGACCCTCCGCACCGACTAACGGTACGGAGGTGCTCCCTCTGCGTCTCAGAGCTTCCAGCAAGCAAGAGAAACCAATATAGCAAGCTGGACAGAAAATATAGCAAACAAAAGTAACACAAGCAAAACTTAGCTTATGTAGGGCAGACAGGCCACAAGAACGATCCAGGAGAGAGCAAGACCAATACTGGAACATTGACTGGAGGCCAGGAACAAAGAACTAGGTGGAGTTAAATAGAGCAGCACCTAACGACTTAACCTCGTCACCTGAGGAAGGAAACTCAGAAGCCGCAGCCCCACTCACATCCACCAGAGGAAGCTCATAGACAGAACCAGCCGAAGTACCACTCATGACCACAGGAGGGAGCTTGACCACAGAATTCACAACAGTCTACAGACTGGTTTCTCTCACTCTCCCTGCTCCTGCAACCCTCTCTGCCTTCCTTGGATAAATGCAGATTGTGTGTTATACAAACAGCAAAACAAACGATTAGCCCTTAAAAGGGCTATTAGTATGATGGCTCAGATTCAGCACAAGTATCAAGACTACAAGCCTCTGATTAATTATACTGTGCATACAAACCTAGACAAGCACTCTCACGAAGCATCACAGTGGTGTCCTTTAATATTCCCATGCATGTAGAAAAGCCGCGGAGACACCATCACGTGTTTCTCAACGCAAGCAATAAATAGCCAGGTCTTTCACCGGGAAGAAACAACCACGGGAAGGGCAGCATCCAAAAAGGAAAACCACCTATGCCAAAACATGGTATCCATCCACAGACAGCTGTTTCGGGTATTTGCCCCTCATCAGTGTGGAGTAGGAAACTGGCTATTAGGAGCAGTGCCCTTCCTGTGGTTGTTCCTTCCCGGTGAAAGACCCGGCTATTTATTGCTTGCATTGAGAAACACGTGATGGTGTCCCATGGCTTTTCTACATGCATTTGCATATTTCCCATAAGGGAAGGGAGCAGTGTTCTGGATCACTGTGTTGAGAAACACGTGATGGTGTCTCCGCGGTGTTACATGTTTTGATCTCCCCGAGGTCATTCATCCTTATGTTTATAGTCCTTTAATCTTCCCAGACTGTGTCATATGGCCAGCCAATCTCAGAAATGCCACAGCCAAGACGAGTACGGCATTACAGTGACTCCCAGGCAAATCCTGCATGCATATTGGCTGTGTAACAGGCACCGCCCATTATTCGGCAAGGAACGAGCTCATCCAAGCATGTGATCATTAGAGTGATAATGGAGTGTCACTGAGCATGTTCGCTCATCCCTACTAGCAAACTAGATACACCATGCTCATGGCAAACAAGACATAATACTTGGTGGCAAATCCCCTGTTGTCAAGCACAGCAGTCAGACTTTTTTTGTAGTTGATGATGAGATTTGGTCACATGTCAGGAGGAATGTTTGTCCACTCCTCGTTGCAGATCATCTCTAAATCATTAAGATTTTAAGGCTGTCGTTTGGCAACTAGGAGCTTCAACTACTTCCTTAAGTTTTCTATGGGATTGACATCTGGAGACTGGCTAGGCCACTCCATGACCTTAATGTGCTTCTTTTTGAGCCTCTCTTTTGTTGCCTTGGCTGTGTATTTTGGGTTATTGTCTTTCTAGAAGACCCAGCCACAACCAATTTTTAGTGTCCTGGCAGAGGGAAGGAGGTTGTCCCTCAGGATTTTAAGGTACATGGCTCCATCCATTCTCCCATTGATGTGATGAAGTAGTCATGTGCCCTTAGCAGAGAAACACCCCCAAAACATAATGTTTTCACCTCCATGCTTGACAGTGGGAACTGTGTTATTTGGGTCATAGGCAGCATTTTTCTTCCTTCAAACATGACGGGTTGAGTTATTGCCAAATACCTCAAATTTTGTTTCATTTGACCACAGCACCTTCTCCCAATCACTCACAGAATCATCCAGGTGTTCATTGGCAAACTTCAGATGGGCCTGTACATCATGTGCCATCTTGAGCAGGGGGACCTTTCTGGCACTGCAGGATTTTAAACCTTTATGGCGTAATGTGTCACCCATGGTTTTCTTGGTGACTGTGATGCAAGCTGCTGTGAGATTAAAAAGTTACTCCCGTGTAGTTTTAGGCTGATCTCTCACCTTCCTCATGATCAAGGATACCCCACGGTGAGAAATTTTGCATGGTTCTCCAGATCGATGTCAAATTACAGTCATTTTGTATTTCTTCCATTTTCTTACTATTGCACCAACATTTGTCTTTTTCTCACCCAGAATTTTACTTATGGTTTTGTAGCCCATTCCAGCTTTGTGCAGGTCTATGATCTTGTCCCTGACATCTTTATACAGCTCTTTGATCTTGCCCATGTTGTAGAGGTTAGAGTTTGACCGATTAATTGAGTCTGTGAACAAGAGTCTATTATAAAGGTGACTATGTAAGACAGCTGTCTTTAATACAGGTAGCGAGTTGATTAGGAGCATCTAACTGGTCTGTGAGAGCCAGAACTCTTAATGGTTGGTAGGGGATAAAATATTGCATGTGGAATTTCCTGAAGAAGAGGTTGCACTGACCTTGAAACGCGTTGAATAAACCACCGTCTAAATTTATTATCCTTTGAGCTTCATTATTAAGGCAGCGCGGATTTAACCCACACCTCCTGCACAGTTTAAATTGTCATACGGCCGTTGATCGGCTTGTGGATCTGCAGCAGCCGAAATTGCTACATGCTCTTCATTCAAGAAAATCAGGTGAGCAATTCTAAGAAAGCTCTCTTGTACGGTGTTCATTTTAGGACATGGTCACAAATCAAAGTCAAACATCAGAAATACTCTGTCTGATACCTCATTCTGATACTTGAGTCTGATACCTGAGTCTGATGCCTGAGTCTGATACCTGAGTCTGATACTTGACTCTGATACCTGACTCTGATACCTGACTCTGATACCTGACTCTGATACCTGACTCTGATACCTGACTCTGATACTTGACTCTGATACCTGACTCTGATATCAGAGTCTGATACCTGACTCTGATACCTGACTCTGATACCTGACTCTGATACCTGACTCTGATACTTGACTCTGATACTTGACTCTGATACCTG
Organism: Ranitomeya imitator; assembly: GCF_032444005.1. NCBI lineage: Eukaryota > Metazoa > Chordata > Amphibia > Anura > Dendrobatidae > Ranitomeya > Ranitomeya imitator. The sequence goes on from NC_091282.1 coordinate 1,151,305,626, forward strand.
ACTCTGATACCTGACTCTGATACCTGACTCTGATACTTGAGTCTGATACATGAAATTAGTAAAATTAGTAAAATTAGCTAAAATTAGTACCTGGGATCACTTGAGCTTGTGGTGCAATGGTAAGGCCAACGGCTGTAGTGTCTAGACGCAGGATCCGTTTTTTTTCCGCCGGATCCGTTTTATTTTTCTGCCGGCTCCGTTTTTTTACGCCGGATCCGATTTTTTTTACGTTGGATCTGTTTTTTTTACGCCGGATCCAGGTGTTTTTACGCCGGATCCATTTTTTTTTCGCCGGATCCGTTTATTTTACGCCGGATCCGTTTTTTTTTTTTTGCCTGATCCGTTTTTTTTCCCGCCAGATCCTTTTTTCTTCCGTCGGATCTGTTTTCTTCGCCGGATCCATTTTTTTACGCCGAATCCGTTTTTTTTTCGCCGGATCGTATTTTTTTCGCCTGATCCATGTTTTTTACGCCGAATCCGTTTTTTTTTTCGCCGGATTCCATTTTTTATGCCGGATCCGTTTTTTTTTTACGCCGGATCCGTTTTTTTTTTTTTACACCGGATTTTTTTTTTGCCGGATCCGTTTTTTTTCACCTGATCCATTTTTTTTACGCCGAATCCGTTTTTTCCGGCGGCAGAAAAAAAACGGATCCGGTGTAAAAAAACGGATTCGGCGTAAAAATAAATGGATCAGGCGTAAAAAAAAAACGGATCCGGAAGAAAAAAATGAATCCGGCGAAAAAACCGGATTCGGCGTAAAAAAACGGATCCGGCGAACAAAAACGGATTTGGCGTAAAAAAACGGATCCGGCGAAAAAAAACGGAGCCGGAAAAAAAACGGATCTGGCGAAAAAAAAAACGGATCCGATGTAAAAAAAATGGATCCGGCGTAAAAAATGGATATGGCGTTAAAAAAAACGGATCCGGCGTAAAAAAAATGGATCCGGCGTAAAAATAAACGGATCAGGCGTAAAAAAAAAACGGATCCGGAAGAAAAAATGAATCCGGCGGAAAAAACGGATTCGGCGTAAAAAAACGGATCCGGCGAAAAAAAAAACGGATTTGGCGTAAAAAAAACGGATCCAGCAGAAAAAAAATGGATCCGGTGAAAAAGAAACGGATTTGGTGTAAAAAAACGGATCCGGCGGAAGAAAAACCGATCCGGCGTAAAAAAAACGGATTCGGCAAAAAAAAACGGATCCGGCGTAAAAAAAAAATGGATCCGGCGAAAAAAAAACGGATCCGGCAAAAAAAAAAAAACAGATCCGGCAGAAAAAAAAAGGATCTGGCGAAAAAAAACGGATCGGTGTGAATAAAACGGATCCGGTGTAAAAAAAAACGGATCCGGTGTAAAAAAAACGGATCCGGCGTAAAAAAAGGATCAGGCAGAAAGAAAACGGAGCCGGCAGACAAAAACGGATCCGGCGGACAAAAACGGATCCGGCAGAAAAATAAAACCGATCCGGCGGGAAAAAAAGGATCGGCGGAAAAAAAACGGATCCTGCGTCTAGAGGCTACAGCCGTCGGCATTACCATTGCACCACAAGCTCAAGTGATCCCAGGGACTAATTTTAGCTAATTTTACTAATTTTACTAATTTCATGTATCAAAGTCAAGTATCAGAGTCAAGTATCAGAGTCAAGTATCAGAGTCAGGTATCAGAGTCAGGTATCAGAGTCAGGTATCAGAGTCAGGTATCAAAGTCAAGTATCAGAGTCAGGTATCAGAGTCAGGTATCAAAGTCAAGTATCAGAGTCAGGTATCAGAGTCAGGTATCAAAGTCAAGTATTAGAGTCAGGTATCAAAGTCAAGTATCAGAGTCAAGTATCAGAATCAGGTATCAAAGTCAAGTATCAGAGTCAAGTATCAGAGTCAGGTATCAAAGTCAAGTATCAGAGTCAAGTATCAGAGTCAAGTATCAGAATGAGGTATCAGACAGAGTATTTCTGATGTTTGACTTTGATTTGTGACTTTGATATGTGAAAGTCAGGTATCAGAATCAAGTATCAGAATGAGGTATCAGACAGAGCATTTCTGATGTTTGACTTTGATTTGTGACCATGTGTGAAAGTCAGGTATAAGAGTCAAGTATCAGAATGAGGTATCAGACAGAGTATTTCTGATGTTTGACTTTGATTTGTGACCATGTCCTAAAATGAACACCGTACTCTTGGTTCTCTATCGGATAAGACCCTATTTTGCGCTTTGTATCTCCACTTTTTGCCCTATAATAAAGGTGACTATGTAAGACAGCTGTCTTTAATACAGACAGCGAGTTGATTAGGAGCGTCTATCTGGTCTGTGAGAGCCAGAACTCTTAATGGTTGGTAGGGGATCAAATACTTATTTCTCACTGCAAAATGCAAATACATTTATATAATTTATACAATGTGATTTTCTGGATTTTATTTTCAATATTTTATCTTTCAATGTTAAAATTAACCTATCCTTAAAATTATAGACTGTTCATGTCTTTGTCAGTGGGCAAACTTACAAAATCAGCAAGGGATCAAATACTTATTTCCCCCACTGTATATGTATATGTGTGTGTAAAGTAATTTAACAATTTAAACACTAACAACTAGGAAACTTCCATTCCCTGTGGTAGACATTAGAAACAATAGACTGACTGAGATTATATTGCTTTGCATACAAGCCTTTTTTGAATATAATTTGAGAAACATTGCTGTGCAGGGAGACGGGAGGAGAGCTGTGATATCACCGAATGTGAATGACAAATCCTTGGTCAGCATGGTTGCTTAGTGGGTAGCACTTTTGATTTGCAACGCTGGGGTCTTGGGTTCAAATCCTCAGACAACATTTGCAAGGAAGTCAAAATAAAATAAAATTGAGCTTGGTTTAAAGGGACACTGTCACCTGAATTTGGAGGGAACAATCTTCAGCCATGGAGGCGGGGTTTTGTGGTTTTTGATTCACCCTTTCCTTACCCGCTGGCTGCATGCTGGCTGCAATATTGGATTGAAGTTCATTCTCTGTCCTCCGTAGTACACGCCTGCACAAGGCAATCTTGCCTTGCGCAGGAGTGTACTATGGAGGACAGAGAATGAACTTCAATCCAATATTGCAGCCAGCATGCAGCTAGCGGGTAAGGAAAGGGTGAATCAAAAACTCCAAAACCCCGCCTCCATGGCTGAAGATTGTTCCCTCCAAATTCAGGTGACAGTGTCCCTTTAAGTTGGTATACATGCAGCACATAAACACATTTTCACTTTGGCCACAAAGCATACAAAATCTACAAAAAGCAAAATAAACATAAACCCTGCTGTAAGTAAAAAGCAAACGTGCATTTAACACAGGGCTCTTAGTAATACTGTTTTTGATCTGCAAGGATCTCCTTATGTTTGTGTGGGTTTCACCAGTTTCCTCCCACATTTCAAAGACATACTAATAGGGAACTTAGATTGTGAGCATACATTATCATCACAGTGGAGACAATGATGATAATTTATGTAAAGTGCTGCAGATTATGATGATATAACAAAAGGAAAAAAGTTCACATTGGCTCCCCAGTGCGGGCAATTACCTATGAAAGGAGCTGCGCACAGAAAAATCCTGCTCGATTGCAAGTAAGCAATCATGTAAAATGGAAACAAGCTAGTGATGAGCGAGTATACTCGTTGCTCGGGTTTTACCGAGCACGCTCGGGTGGTCTCCGAGTATTTGTAACTGCTCAGAGATTTAGTTTTCATTGCCTCAGCTGCATGATTTGCAGCTGATAAAGAGCTTGAATACACGTGGGGATTCCCTAGCAACCAGGCAACCCCCACATGTAATCAGGCTGGCTAGCAGCTGTAAACCATGCAGCTGCTGTCAACAAACACTAAATCTCCAAGCAGTTAAGGCCCCGTCACACATAGCGAGATCGCTAGCGAGATCGCTGCTGAGTCACAAGTTTTGTGACGCAACAGCGATCTCAGTAGCGATCTCGCTATGTGTGACACGTACCAGCGATCAGGCCCCTGCTGTGAGATCGCTGGTCGTGTCGGAATGGCCTGGGCCATTTTTTGATCGTTGAGGTCCCGCTGACATCGCTGAATCGGCGTGTGTGACGCCGATTCAGCGATGTCTTCGCTGGTAACCAGGGTAAACATCGGGTAACTAAGCGCAGGGCCGCGCTTAGTAACCCGATGTTTACCCTGGTTACCATCGTTAAAGTAAAAAAAACAAACGCTACATACTTACCTACCGCTGTCTGTCCCCGGCGCTCTGCTTCTCTGGTCTGGCTGTGAGCGCCGGTCAGCCGGAAAGCAGAGCGGTGACGTCACCGCTCTGCTTTCCGGCCGCTGTGCTCACAGCCAGACCAGAGAAGCAGAGCGCCGAGGACAGACAGCGGTAGGTAAGTATGTAGCGTTTGTTTTTTTTACTTTAACGATGGTAACCAGGGTAAACATCGGGTTACTAAGCGCGGCCCTGCGCTTAGTTACCCGATGTTTACCCTGGTTACCGGGGACCTCGGGATCGTTGGTCGCTGGAGAGCTGTCTGTGTGACAGCTCTCCAGCGACCAAACAGCGACGCTGCAGCGATCCAGATCGTTGTCGGTATCGCTGCAGCGTCGCTATGTGTGACGGGGCCTTTACAAATACTCAGAGACCACCCGAGCATGCTCTGGAAAACCCGAGCAACGTGTACACTCGCTCATCACTAAAACAAGCATCCAACTACTGACAATAATAAAAAAAGAGAAAATTATGTAAAAAAAATAATAATTTGTTGATATTCTCTACAAACCAATGGAAAAATACATTACACCATGCTTATGCATTTCAAGCATTTCCACACTCTTAATCACAGCACCATCTCAGGCTTATCATGGCACTTTATTGGCTGGGTTCACATTGCGTTAATGGCAATGCGCTGACGGCATCCGTTACATAGCGGCACTAACACTATGTAACGGATGCATTAGCGCACCCATTAACTTCCATTATGTAGCGCATCACTAAATCATGTCATAATCGGGATGCGTTAGCGATGTGCCGTCATTCTGTGATGGACCCCCGGATTCAGTCTGCAGCGTTTTCGGGTACGTCACCGCTAGCACAGATAGAGCATCTGCACTAGCGCGATCGCATAAACGCGATCTTTTTCGGCACTTGCGTTAACGCAGTCCATTTAACGTATGCATTGAACAGACTGCACTACGCAATGTCAATCTAGCCTTAGAGTCATAATGGTGATACAAATAGCTTGCAGAAATGTGCCATTGGGAAGAATATACGCCCTCCGAGGGGATGAGATTGATCTGCCTTCTTTCAAACTGTGCGTCTTTCTGGATACATTGTATGGATACTAGAGCACCATCAGTCTTGAATTTTAAACATGACCTGTTATATTAATAAGCACATACAGTATACTGTATTGTATAAATATAGGTAATTATTTACCTTTTATTGTATATTTAAGTTTGAGTATATTTTGTTGGAGTGAACTATTATTTGGCTTAGTATGTGGTCATATGGTAATCAATCTGAATGGAATAATGGTTGGTTGCAAACGGATTGAGTAATATTCTTTTTAGTACTTATGGAAATAACTAGATGGAGGCCCGATGCTATTGCATTGGAAAGGTGGTAATATCACGATGGGGGCAGGCTTTGCAGCATTGAAAATCTATTCCCCCATGTGCTCACCCACCCATTCACTCTGTCTTTCCCCATGTGCTGACTTTTCCCGTCTGTGCTCTCTTCTTTGACCTGTCTACCCCATGTGCTCCTCCTATACAAAGATGGCAGCGGTCAGTGAATCATTCAGCTGATCCCGGCAGCGGCATGTTCACGAGGGTGTTCAGCTGGTGGTCCTGTACAAGAGGCTGCATATGGCGAACACAGAGTGTGTGTGGTGCGTACGGTGTATACAGTGTGTGTGGTGAGTACGGCATATAAAGTGTGTGTTTGTGTGTGTGTGTGTGTGGTGCGTACGGTATATACAGTGTGTGTGTGTGTGGTGAGTACGGCATATAAAGTGTGTGTTTGTGTGTGTGTGTGTGTACGGCATATACAGTGTGTGTGTGTGGTGAGTACGTCATGTAGAGTTTGTGTGTGTGTGTGTGTGTGTGTGTGTGTGTATGGTGCGTATGGCATATACAGTGTGTGTGTGTGTGGTGCGACGATGTTTCACTGGTGGTACCACACAAGAGGCTGGTACCACCAGCAGTTTCTATATTGAGACACCCATCACTTGCGTGTCCCAATATGGAGGTTGATGAACTTCCACCGCTTGGAATTCTGGGACACGGACACATCTGGATGGAACAGGATGTGAAGACATTACAATGTAAGCATTTATGAAGATTTGCTATGAGATAGTGCTATGATAAAGAGCATGGAAATGTGTAGTGTAATGTCTAGTATTGTGTATTTTCTGCATGATTTTAGAGCATATCAATAAATTCTGTTTTTAATGTTTTTCACATAATTTTCTATTTTTGATATTTGGCGCTAGCTGGATGCTTGTTTCCATTTCTACTGGATTACGATGGTGCCATGTAAGACACCATAATAAATAAATATTTCAATCCTGTTGTGTACTGTATATCTTTCATTGTAATCCTGTTTGTAATTATCATGTAAGGGGCAGATTCAATCACACCTTTTATGCCAGCAATATGATGCAAAATATTTTGAAAGTCACAAAATGTTTCTACAATGTGGAAGTAGTGCAAAAATGTAGGAATAGTGGCCATTATCACTCCAGTTTGTAGCATCTCTGCCAAAATAGACAGAGCTGGGGACGACCCAGGCAGGCACAGGTCATGGCTATGCCCATCCATCACATTTGGCAAAATTTATGCTGTTTGTCATGCCAGAAATGCTACTCTAATCCCTAACTAGAGTAGCATTTCAGGCAAGAAGCATGGAGGCAAATGCCACTGATCAGATACACCAAATTCATTAAATGGAATCTGTCAGCAGATTTTTGCTAAGTAATCTGAAAACACCATGATTACAGGGATTGCTGGGCTGTGCTTTGCTGTTTCTAAACAATAAATTTTTTATCAGCATGAGATTATCACTGGAGGACATCTAGCCTCATACAGGCTAGTCCAACCCCAGCCTCAAAACTGATTAGAAGCTCTCTTTCATTATTCAATGTACACAGAAAACAATAGTGTTGGAGGGATATACAAAGCTCAACATTTGATCTTTCCTAGATCTTCCACAGTCAAATTGTGATTCTATCATAACTGCTGCACCCAGTAAACTAAGTAATAAATCACAGGAATCAGGGTCTATCTCACTAGCTAATGCTGCTGTCAGATTAAAAATCAATGACCTGCTGATAGATTCCCTGTAAGTGGCTCAAGCTTTATATTAAATTCAGCCCATCACAGTGTGGACATTTTAACAATGCAAAACATTTTTTGAGGCAGAAAACAGGTCATTGTCTGATGACTAGTGTTGAGCGATACCGTCCGATACTTGAAAGTATCGGTATTGGATAGTATTGGCCGATACCCGAAAAGTATCGGATATCGCCGATACCGATACCCGATACCAATACAAGTCAATGGGACACCAAGTATCGGAAGGTATCCTGATGGTTCCCAGGGTCTGAAGGAGAGGAAACTCTCCTTCAGGCCCTGGGATCCATATTAATGTGTAAAATAAAGAATTAAAATAAAAAATATTGATATACTTACCTCTCCGGAGGCCCCTGGACATCACCGCTGGTAACCGGCAGCCTTCTTTGCTTAAAATGAGCGTGTTTAGGGCCTTCCATGACGTCACGGCTTCTGATTGGTCGCGTGCCGCTCATGTGACCGCCACGCGACCAATCACAAGCCGCGACATCATTCTCAGGTCCTAAATTCCTAGAATGAGGAGTTTAGGATCTGAGAATGACGTCACGGCTTGTGATTGGTCGCGTGGCGGTCACATGAGCGGCACGCGACCAATCAGAAGCCGTGACGTCATGGAAGGCTCTAAACGCGCTCATTTTAAGCAAAGAAGGCTGCCGGTTACCAGCGGTGATGTCCAGGGGCCTCCGGAGAGGTAAGTATATCAATATTTTTTATTTTAATTCTTTATTTTACACATTAATATGGATCCAATACCAATTCCCGATACCACAAAAGTATCGGAACTAGGTATCGGAATTCTGATACCGCAAGTATCGGCCGATACCCGATACTTGCGGTATTGGAATGCTCAACACTACTGATGACACATATCCTTTTAAAACTAATTTTGTTTGCTTAACTTTATAAAATCCAGAGATTCATAAAACACAAGTCTTGCTTTATTAAAAAGGTAAATGTAGGAAGCATGCTGACTAATTAAAAAATAAATAAATACAAGAAAGAAGATCCTGTTCTTTGACATTTTTAATTGTGTTAATACTTGGAAGCTTCGAGTCATCAAGGTGCCTCTCATTAAAAGTTATTGTGTGCAATAGTCTTACGGGATTTTATTTCCTACGTCCTGAACACTTTAGCTTTTACTGCAGAACCACACTTGCTGTGATGAAGCAGAAGCTGTATCCACATGTTGTCAGCATATAAGGAAGAAAATTAGAGATATCTAAGCTAAATTAGAGAAAAAAAGATATTTTCTTTTCACTATTCGGTATTTGTAACATTATGGCAAACTCAAATAAATCTCACAGTCCTGACAGGTTTAGCGCTACATACCGAGGAGAGACACCCATTGATCGGAAGATTTTATGCTAGCAACTCCACATGAGGCTCAGACATGTACTATAATGAATTCGCCAAGTTATGGAAATATCTGAGCAGTTCATAAAGGGCTCTCAAGCTATCAATAGGAGAATTGTGATTGTTTCATGCATTATAAAAAGCCGTCATGTTATGTATGTGCTTTTATAGAGTGTGCCTTTTTCAATTATAAAGCAAATGTCATCAAAATCCACCAGAGGAGAAAATATAGAGACACTTGAGGTGTATATTTTAGCCAGGGGCTCATATGGTTTGCGATATCTCGGTCTCTAAGTCAATAATTATAATTAAGAAACTTTATAATAAAGGTATTATGATAAAGATATTAAATATATTTTAGTCTTGCTTCAAAGAAGTAAGAAGCTACATTGAATTTTTTTTTAACTCTACCAAGCTTCAAAGATTTACTGTTTCTTTCTAGATATCCCTTGCTATCCTCTATAACAGGGGTGGGGAACCTCAGGCCCCCGAGCCATTTATGGCCCTCGATGATCTTTTATCAGGCCCTTGGGCAGATTCTCAGGGACCACATTCTTGGGCGGGAAGCTGTAATTTGATTGCCACCAGCTCATTAATTTCTTCCTGCTCTGTTAGCGCACACACGCAGTGTTCACTACTGAACATTGAAGGGCATGCAATGAAAGATTACGTCCTGAAACCAGTGCAAGCGTCAGGATGTACTTTGTGGGGGGAGTTTGTACGGCCCCCGAAGGATGGTATAAATATCCAAATGGCCTTTAGCAGAAAAAAGATTCCCCACCCTTGCTCTACAAGGTTAGGCTGAAGCAATAGCTGATAATGAGAATCGAATAGAAAAGGAACGAATATTGTGTGAAAAGTAAAAAATAGATTATCAGCTGCGCTAGTGAAGTACGTTGGTGGGTGGAAGATTAATGTGGCTGTGGGGAGGGAACGCACCAACACTGGAAGGAGAGGGTAGTATATAGTTCCAGTGATGCGGGAGCGGTATAGCGTTTAGTTAGCTGACACAGTAAGAGCCTCCGTTGTGCCTCAGACAAATAACAGTTTACTCTCGTGCACTTACTGTATTAGTCCGTGATGAATTTTCGGCTGGATCTTTCCCCCGATGATTGTTCGGTGTGCTGTCCCGCAGCACGAGGTTGTGGAGCTTAGGGAATGATCCTCCACGCTGGCTACGGAGAGCTAGACTAGACCGCCTGCCTCAGGCATGCCGCGGCCGGAAGCAACGCCGAAGCGGTGGCGGGGTGAGGAAGGGGCGTGAAAGCAATGTGACGTCACACAGGTAGATGGACAGGCGCATAGGGGGCAAGGCAATCCAACGCGTTTTGAAGGATACAATCCTTCTTTGTCAGGGCTGCAGATGGAGGACAGCAGTATGAGTGACCTATTATTTTGTAAAATTAAAAATACATGGTTGACATCTGAATGCTCAGACTTTTCTTACCCTTGGTATCTCCAGAATGAAATAAAAATATCAACTGGGAGCATATCTTCCTGTGCATGAAGGCGAGTTCTATTAATATTCCAGCTTAAGTTCTTGTTAAGGTAAAAAGGAGGTAACCATTTTAATACTGTTATTTTCTTGCTCGACAAAATGACTATTGTAAGTAACGAAAACTTTCTTTAATTTTTAATAATTTCATCCAGCATTGAAAACGTGAAAATTTACAAACAATTTTATTGGTTACTGACCTTCTCATCAGTAACCTTCTCATCATAAAAAAATGAAAAAAATTGGAGACAGACGAGTAGCGAGTGATCATAATAATATTTAATTCGTGATTAACAATAAAACAGCTGATGGAAAAAAGTACAAAAGCGTGTATGCAACTCAAAGATTGACAGAGACAGTATAGGCCAAAAGTCATTTCATCACCTGGGTTAAACTTGTACAGTAATTGCTCAAAAGTGTATGTGAGTAAACAAGAGGCACATCCATATGAATGTGGACAGAAGGTATAAAGCAAGTGGGACTGCTAGTACATGTTAGTGTGCCCAAATAGCGAAATGCCTCTTGCCAGATGGGTGGAGGGAGACTGAGGCTGGAGGAAGACTAAGAAGGTGAGCCCTGATGCGCATTTTGCATGTTCAATAAGTCGCTTTCTCAAGGAGCATATATTCCTGCACATGAAGGGGAGTCCTATTTACATTCTAGGTAAAGTTCTTGTTAGGGTAAAAAGGTGGCAGCCATTTTAATACTGTTGTTATTTTCTTGCTCGACGAAATCATTCTTGTAAGTAACAAAAACTTTCTTTAATTTTTAATCATTTTGTCCAGCATTGAATAATATGAAAATTTGCAAACTATTTTATTGGGTACTGATCTTCACATTATAAAAAGATAGTATATAAGTTAGATATGAGTGAATTGTTTGAAATTCAAATTCACCAGTATTTATCGAAAATTTTATTGCAATACTGAAAGCCTTTAATTACATGGAAAAGACTTCCATAACACTCTGCAGTCTCCTATTTCTGTATTACTATATTGAACCCCTATTGATGTCATGTACAGTGGCGGAAAGACTAAGTGCATAAGAAGGGATAAGGGGAAGGGAACCAAACACTAGGGAAGGGCAGAGTAGAGACCCCTTGTTAGGGCTAGCGGAAAGCACCAAGTAATAGGGTGATAGATACAAAGTGTGTTCACAGCCCGGAGTCCACCGTGCAGAGATACCTGCTGCAAGTAATGGCGGATGGACACTGAGCTCACACGTGGGTTAAACTTCACTCCGTGTGAAATGAAAGCGAGCTCTGTTGCCTCACAGAGTCGCGCTGTACCCAGGGACTAAAACCCTAACTAAAAGTTGTGCTTGCTTTTGAACTCTTCTCTGCTAACCGCACACATGAAGGAACCAGATGCTAAGCCAAGGCTAATTGCCCCCACTGACGCTAGCTCCCTGCCTGAGTGTACAGCCCCAAGGCTAAACAGAATCACACCACTTATATACAGTGTGGAAGAGTATCCGCTGGCAACTGCCAAACACAAATGATGCTAGCGCATGGCCGAACCTTTTATATTCTGTAGCAGTTCAGGGCCTTCCTAGTGGACCAATAGGAGCTTCTACAGGACCTGAGCATGTGACCCCCGACCTCCAATGAGAGATCTTCCCCTGGGCATGCTCAGTAGGGGAAAAGCAGGACTTAGTCCAAGGAGCACCTGCTAGCCGCCGAACAGCACTAGTTACAATGGCTGAACCTGGAAGGGCAGCAGTAACCAAATGTGCAGTATCTGTCCTGGCCACGTGCTGGGACTGACGTCTCCCATGAGCAGGCTCCACTGCGGCTGGAGAAGAAGGCCGCCCTAACAGTAACAGCAGTACATTGAAAATAATATGATGAACAAAGAGTTGGTGCCCGGTTGAGAGCAGGCCAACTATATTGGTAGCAGAAGATCTGTGTAGAAGACAGACCATGGACAGTCAGGCACGTAAATAGTATGGCTGATTCAACAGCTTGCATCATATGTAGGTGAATAAAATTTGCCAATGTTTCATGTCGGATTCATTTTGACAAATGTAAGGATTTCCATACTAGTGGCAGATAACCTCACTTGCTTGGATGTAACAAAGCCACAAGCCATGCTGACCCCTGTCTCTTTCAAAATACAGTGGATGCTGAAAATGACAACATGCCCATAGCAAACTGGGCAGAAGCTTGCCACTGGTCCACTAAGAAGCTCATAGGATCGGGGATCATAGAATCTGCAGGAGAACAAATACAGTACAGGAATAACTGAAATTGGCTTTTCAAATATTACTTTTTCTGCGCTAATGTGTATCGGGTTTATGCAACAGCAGACACTGATGTAACATCAGGTCCATCATGTCATACATACTGGCATTGCTACAGTCTTAATCATTTTCATGTTTTACATATTTTATGAGTTTTCTTGGTCAGACATGTTGTTTTACATCTTTTATGAGTTTTCTTGGTGAGACATGTGGTCACTAGATGTAAACTCTGCAAAAGCTTTACCAAGCAGAGAGCACAGCTAGTCCTGTTGATACCCTCCCATTTCTTTGTAGACTGTAAGCTTGCAAGCAGGGTCCTCACTCCTCACGTAACTGTTTAAACTCTCTTACCTGGTTTCAAATGTATTGTTTGTATGTCATTACCTAATTTTAAAGTGCTGCAAAATATGTTTGTGCTACATACATATTATTATTATTATTATTATTATTATTATTATTGTTATTATTTTACCAGCCCCAGAAAATCATTAACAATTTAAACAAAAATTTACCATTTTAATGCAGAAAATTTATGGAAGTCAAAAATATTTTCGGGGATTATTTTAAACAATTTTGCCTCTTTTGCCATGCCCTTTGCAGATGCCAGGCATGCAGGGAAGTTTTCACTCTGCAAGGAACAGAGAGGGGTTTCCACGTGAGAGATATGGTTGGCAACTGTTCACTTTTCAAAAGTTTCACTGAGCAGGGAAAACAGCTTACCTGATAATCCACCAAATTACCCACCCCAAAAAATAATTAACAATATCAACAGTAATTGTGAATTAGAAAAAAATAAATACATTTGCAGAATTTTAAAGAATTTATTTTTCATAAATTATAATAGGTCTTCCCTTTATGCCCTGTCCTTCTAAGGGGCCTAATCCTGCACAAAGTTCAGCCAACAAAAGTCACTGAAGATACAGGCACAACACTGTACAATTTTATTTTAACCAAAATGACAAAAAAGGTGAGAGTCACACCTTGAAAATATGATGCATGGATTACAATAAATTTTGGTTAGGAAAAAAATGTAGCATTTTGTGCCAAAAACCTATTTATTTATATAATTATGGCAGGTAGGTTTCCTCCATTGACGCTGAACATGTGCAATTTTTTTCACAGAGTGCAGTACAACCCACATAGTTTTACATCGCTAGTAGTGAACTTTGTCACTAGGGAGTTCTGAAAGATGAGCATGATGAGGAGGACAGCCTGAATTTGCTCACATTGCTGGACAGTTTGCTTTCTCACATGAGCAGGTGATGGTATTTTCATGTGTAGATATAGTGATATAGTCTCTAGTCGATGTACATGGGTAATTTTCAAATAAAACCGCAACAGACCACCATAAAATTATCATCATCATCCTTAATTTGGCTGACAGTTGATTCGTTGTGGGAAATGGCCTGAGCTACTTGTTGTCCTCCTAATTCCCTTCTCACGAATTGTCATGGCTCAGAGTGGTAGTGTCACTGCCAATGCCCCTACTACACAGCTCACAGAGCCAGGAACACATCATGGTGTTAGAATTGCGTACTCTATATTCGATAGCATGACCTTGAAGAAATTCCATATTATCGACTGGAAGAATATCTAGTGTGCTATAGTTCCCATTTTTCGGTTGGCAAAGAACTATGGACAGAGAAGAAACATGTGTCATTGGTGGAACATAAAAATAGAAATAATATATTTTTTCTTAATCACAAGAGCACATTGTGAAGTTTTTGGATTATGGAATGTGTTTTTATTTGTTTTAAAAAACAAAAATTATGACTTTTCCATCTCACAATCCAAGAAGCCCACTTTTTGTGACACAAGCCTTAGTTTCAAAATTTTGATTTATCATAAAAATTAGGACACACTTGTATTAAAATGCCCTCCTTGTTTGCAGCTTGTGAAGAACACAAAAAATTATATTATTAAAGGGATGCTGTTGCAGTATATAACATATCAATTAATTCAAACTCACTCTCACTACGCAGTTACAGAATTTCCATATATTATGTAATAGTGCCCCCCTGATTAGCTGCACTAGACCACATGATGAGATATTATAACTGCAGGGCAGGGCATTATGCTGAAGCTTACCTGTCCATGTCTGATGTCATTAGCCTGCTCTGTTTGTCTTGATCAGTGTATTTAATGACAGCTGTAATTTAACAATTTTTTTGCTGCTCCTTGCAAATCGAATTGAAAACATTTCAGATTTGCAGAGACCTGCAAATCTGAGGAAAGTTCACTGAAATTCAATCCATCTGCTCATTTCTGGTGCCAACCCCTTCACTGCCAAAATGAGATACAGTGCAAAAGATGGCATTTACAATAAACATAGTGTTCTTTACTACAAATAATGGGAGCATTAATGTTTCTACACCAATATACATTGAAAGAGCTTCATATATCTTGGAAAAACATTAAGACTGCAGAGACACGTGTGTCATAAACAGTGCCTTCCCATCAATCTCGTAATAAAAACACCAACAGGCCTAGATGGGTTGAACAGGTCGGTCACAGTTTATTAATTTGATAAGCAGAGAAGGTCAATTACATGTCATAATGGGCTCATCACTGAAGGCCCCATCTGTGACCACCAGGCGAGCAAACCTTTGCCCCCCTATACACTACTGTCACCGAGGATCATGTGTATGACCTACACAGGACTTCGACCCCAACCAACATCACTAGGGCCTGTTCAACTCCATCCTGCAAGCCAGACAAAAATATGTTGAGACCAATGTTCATGTGGTGAATGCCGTCCGGTCTCATTAGAGCTGAGTTATCTCCTTCCGGCTCGTGGTGTCAAACCATGATGCTATATTTTCCTTTCACAAATTTTGCCATCATCGCATTGATCCTTCTTCCTGATTTCTCTCTTGCCAATACCATATCCAGTAATAACAGATAAAAAGCTCCATGTCTGTTGACATCGCTGTACAAAGCTTAGCACTTTTTCACTTGCCTGTTCGGCCCTCTTAGTGATGTTAACTATTTCCAGGAACACATGTTGCCTTTGGAGACCTCTGAAACCTCTCCAGTTGATCGTTAGTCTCGTGCAGCCTAGATCTTTTCCACCCGGCCGAAGTTCGGCTCTTTTGCTTGCCCAGTAAACATAAGAATGGCTTAATACCCAAACTGCGGGCTTACAGACACCTGTAAGAGACAAGATGTGTTACTCGAGTAAATTAGGTCATATATCTGGCAAAACATGTGGATTTACGGTGGTCTATTGTCTGCACTCAGCTTCCGATAGCTTCGGTGGCTGCTTTTATTAGGAAATAATGTGTCATGTATTCCTTTGGATTAGCGATTTTTTTTTGTGGCACTGTTTATAAGTTTGATTGAAATTGAAATTTGGTGAGAGGGGACCTGCCTGTATGTGAGAGAAAAATCTGCTTGTATGTATTATTACCATGCAGCATTTGACTATTTTTAACGGGCATATTGGTCCATCAGATAAGTTAACGGCGGCATTGCATTTGGATTTGCGAACACAAATGCGCAAAGCGTTGCTGCAAATGACTAAGCCCTCATTCATTACCCTGCCTTCCGACGCTGTTTTTTGACAGCTGTAACAAATCAATAATGCGCAGTCTGCTGAAAAAAGCGATAGCGAGGGCTGCTGATATGAGGATCGACTGATGTTGAGATGTGCTGCTGATAAGGGGACTGTGATAACATCGAGCAATAGTCTCAATGATATAGGGCAACAGCATTCCTGACTTGGATGAAGCCTTTTCCAGCCTTTAACTACTTGTTTGATAAAAGAGAATTTAGCAACATCCGCCCAGCCCATTAATTGGAATAAAAAGATTATTCTCGATAAATGCCATTGTGCCGATGTACCCGATCCACCTCTTTCCCTGAGCCGATTCAAATATTCTACGCACGCCTCGTATCTCGCTTGATCGCACTTATTGACCTGCTTACCTTGAATTAGAGAGCATTACCATAGACCTGCCAGGTAGCCGGTGTGACCAAAGAATAGAATGATGGCATCAGTGATTACCCACTGGATCAATGGCATCATTGATTGGCTACCGTGTCTAAAAGGGGTGCTAGACACTGGATGCCTGATGGTTGCTATTGGGGAGGAGGGCTTTGAAGGCCTGCAAATCGGAAGATAACAGAGCGTTAACGAGGCTATCATCAACAGCCGACGTTACTGTGGCACAACACCAGATGTGTTTTAGCATAATAATGCTAGGCGGCGCAGGAGAGCGAGTAAAGGTGGGGATGCAGAAGACATGCTGTTTACGCCCTTTTTGGTTCTTGGGTATTTAGTTAAAAATTTGATGTTTCTGTTCTCTAGTTGTGTGCCCATGAGCTCGACTGCTGCTACCATTACAAAGATTTCTAGCAGGGCTGGGCCACGGTCCTTGCCGGCTGTGGCACATAACGCTGGCCAGCTGCCTTTGCACCATTGGATCTTGTAGATTGCCACAAAGCCTTCTTTGACATTTCCTCCTGCTGCTAGTCCTAAATCTTTGCTTAGCATCTCTATTGACATGATTCTATCAAGTCTTTTCCTTCAGTGTGTGAGTAAGCCTAATTCTATGGCCTGGCTGGAAGATGCCCTTTGTTTCCAGTGATAATCAACGTGAAAAGGCTCTGCCCGCCGGCATTATGTTACTAGCGAAATTGAGCAAACCTAGCACGGACTGCATTTGTTGGAGGGTGACTTTTTTAACTCCGTGGAACTCTTCTATCATTTGCAGAGTTTTTGTACTTTTTCTGCCGGTAGTCTAAAAACCATTGCCTTGGTATC
Organism: Ranitomeya imitator; assembly: GCF_032444005.1. Taxonomy (NCBI): domain Eukaryota; kingdom Metazoa; phylum Chordata; class Amphibia; order Anura; family Dendrobatidae; genus Ranitomeya; species Ranitomeya imitator. The sequence goes on from NC_091282.1 coordinate 1,151,322,802, forward strand.
TACTGTATTTCTATTACACGGGCTGACTGTTTTTTCTGGTGAGAGTGGTACGCCGAAATGACTTGTTAAAAACTTAAATTTTTGGGGAAGGAAGGAGCAAAGTTTAGAGTCTTTTGACCCGATGAACATGAAATCGTCGAGATAATGAACAGTCAGTTTTGTAACATACTAGCCTGTCCAGGAAAGTACTGAAAAGCTCAAAATTGTGACAGGAGATAGAGCAGCACCAAATAAAAGGAGAAGAAAGTAGCGTGCAATGCACAGGGATCACCAAATATAATAACAAAATATTTTATTAAAGTCACAACACAACAACACTGCAACATTAAAAACATTTCAAATTGCATATTACCAAAAAGAACACACTATAGCCCACAATAGGACTATGTCCTTGCCTAACCACTGAAATATCATTATCCTCATTGGCTACACCAGAGACATCTCATCTGGTGCAAACCCTGATCAATCAAATAACACAGATATAGCACAACACAGATATATGATAAATACAATGTGCCTGGTAATACCATTCAATATGCGCATATTCATCACTGTAATGAGCGGTACCATGTTACCGCTCACACAAGACAAGCTGCCGGCGTTGAGAGCAGACATCGCAGGAGCTGGGTGAGTATTTCTCTGCAAGAGGGCGAGCGAACCGGGGATGGGAGGCGGGAGGTGACCCCCAAACTTTATTTAAAAAAAAACTTGATCTTTCATCCCTTTTCTCTTGCAGGGGAGAAGAGTTGAATGCCGCTTTCAGCACCACACACAGGGGGGACAGCACTTACTGTAGCGCTGTCTCTCCTACCGCAGTACGTGCACACGGAGGAGAGTGCACACTGCCGGAGAAAAGCGGACATGTCTCCGTGTTTTCAACATGGACACACGGTCCGTGAAAACATGGAGACATGTGCATAGACTCATTCATTTGAATGGGTCTACGTGTTTCAGTGTCTCCAGTACGTAAGAAAACTGTCACCACACGTGCTGGAGACACTGACGTGTGAAAGAGGCCTAGAGGTGAGAGTCTGAAATTCCTGAATGGCAACAATTTAAATGGGCCTGCCATCCTGCCTAGTTCTGCCTCTTTTTCAATTTTTTGCCGTAAAATCTCAGGGAATTCACACGCCAATTTTAGATTATTTGTGAACTTAAATGGGATAAAGAAACCGAATTTGAAGCCGTGATAAAGCTGCCGTGCTGCTTCTATGTTGGGGTAAAGGTTTAGCTGGGGCCCCATTGCGGGATATGCCTTGTAAGCTCTGTGTTTGCTTGGCGTATACACCTTGCTGCAGGGTGTCCACCTCCGCAGGCTGAGCAGTCGTGCTTATATTTCCTGGACCCGTGGAAGTGGCAGAATCCTTCGTTATACAGCAAGGTCCCTGGTCTCCGTCGACCACTGAATTTTGGCCCGCGGCAACTGGGTAATTAGTGGCAATTGACAAAAAGGGGGGCTGTTTTTGGGATATCATAAGTTGTAATTAAACATCTGTCGCTTTTACGCCCCAGCCTAGATCGGGTTTCATGGCCAGCTGCCTGCGGAACTCTTCATCGTACCTCCTCCATGCTGACCCGCCACGAGAATTGTATGAATTATATACTAGGTCCTAGTTGATAAATACTTCAGAACAGCATTCTGGATGCTTTTGGCCCATAATGCAGCTTAGAACTACAAAGGCCTGAAGCCAGTTGTTCATCGTTTGCGCTATTTTTGGTCTATTTCTTTTGTACAACCATTTGCCTCTCATTTCCTTATCTACTGTCTATTGGTCTGCTGATAATAGCGATCAAATATCCACGTAATTGTTATCCCATATTTTCTGTTTTGTCTCTAACTCTTCGTGTGCACCTAGCGGGCTATTTCCGCAGAAAAATGCATCCTTATGAAGGCTAGCTGATTGAGGTGTTGTCTTTGTGTCAGTTGATATGGCGGAGCGAGTCAGCTGCTGGACTAGAGCCCTGATAGTAGATACTAATTCGCTCTCTCCTGTATTGTGTATGGCATGGTGCTTGCTGAGTTCAAAACACTTACCACTGTCAGACGCAGGCCGAGTGTCTCCCAGGGGTGGAGGGATTCTGGCTCCCACTGCAGCGATCACTTGATGTTGTCATGAAGCCCAAGGAGGTGGAGATGGGGCTCCCTGCAGGTAGCTAATGATGCAGCACGTGGTCATTGGAGACAGCAGTGTGCCTGAGCGAGAGCAACTCCTTCAGCTCCTGTTGTATCAGGGCTTTGGTGTTGGCCGGTAGCCTGGAGAGATGATGATTCTTCCTGGCTGGTAGCCGAGGATGGGGCATGTGACCGTGGAGGCTTGTCGTGCGCCTGAGCCTGATCAGTTACCACGGATGGTGTCGCTCCGGCCTTGGGCGATGGACAGGTGGTTAACTTGGCTGGGAAGGCTGGGAGGTGTGGATGGGACTCCCCGGCGGTGAACCCTCGATGGAACACATGACCGCTTGCCTGTCTTGTGTGCGTGGTAGGTTTTCAGGGCTCTCAGATGCGTTGGAACACCCCAACATTGATGTGGAACACCCTTCAGCGGATCGGCATCCGTGGCAGCTCCTATGTGACCTGTGTCTGTTGTGGTACAGGGAGGAACCTTTTTTAAGAGGGGCCGCATGAATGATGGTGGGAGTCACCAGAGGATTGGGAGGACTTGTGGCATCTATGCCTGCGTCCGCTGTAACTATGAGGAATGTGAGGGGCAATAGCGTCTGCAGTAAAGTAAGGTTCACATCGAGCCAGTGCCATCCGTTCAAGGGATCCGTTAAGTGGATGCACCAATGCTGACGCACAAAATCTTTATTTATTTATCTTTTTTTCTACAATTGTGCCAATGCATGCGCCAAAGTACAGTTATATGAAAATGTTTGGGCACCCCTATTAATCTTAAGCTTAATGGTTTATAAAAATTGTTTTTTTGCAACAGCTATTTCAGTTTCATATATATAATAACTGTTGGACACAGTAATGTTTCTGCCTTGAAATGAGGTTTATTGTACTAACAGAAAATGTGCAATCTGCATTCAAACAAAATTTGACAGGTGCATAACTATGGGCACCCCACCAGAAAAGTGACATTAATATTTAGTAGATCGTCCTTTTGCAAAAATAACAGCCTCTAGTCACTTCCTGTAGCTTTTAATGAGTTCCTGTATCCTGGATGAAGGCATTTTTGACCATTCCTCTTTACAAAACAATTCCAGTTCAGTTAAGTTTGATGGTCGCCGAGTATGGACAGCCCTCTTCAAATGATCCCACAGATGTTCAATGATATTCAGGTCTAGGGATAGGGATGGCCATTCAAGAACAGTGTAATTGTTCCTCTGCATGAATGCCTGAGTAGATTTGGAGTGGTGTTTTGAATCATTGTCTTGCTGAAAGATCCATCCCCTGCGTAACTTCAACTTTGTCACTGATTCATAAGCATTATTGTTAAGAATCTGCTGATACTGAGAGGAATCCATGCGTCCCTCAACCTTAACAAGATTCCGAGTGCCGGCATTGCCTACACTGTCCCAAAGCATGATGGAACCTCCACCAAATTTTACTGTGGGTAGCAAGTGTTTTTCTAGGAATGCTGTGTTTTTTTGGCTGCCATGCATAACGCCTTTTTGTATGACCAAACAACTCAATATTGGTTTCATCAGTCCACAGGACCTTCTTCCAAAAAGAAATTGGCTTCTCCAAATGTGCTCTTGCATACCTCAGCCGACTCTGTTTGTGGCGTGCTTGCAGAAACGGCTTCTTTTGCATCACTCTCCCATACAGCTTCTCCTTGTGCAAAGTGCGTTGTATAGTTGACCAATGCACAGTGACACCATCTGCAACAAGTTGATGCTGCAGCTCTCTGGAGGTGGTCTGAGGATTGTCCTTGACTGATCTCACCATTCTTCTTCTCTGCTTTTCTGATGTTTTTCTTGGCCTGCCACTTCTGGCCTTAACAAGAACTGTACCTGTGTTCTTCCATTTCCTTACTATGTTCCTCACAGTGGAAATTGACAGGTTAAATCTCTGAGACAGCTTTTTGTATCCCTCCCCTGAACAACTATGTTGAATAATCTTTGTTTTCAGATCATTAGACAGTTGTTTTGAGGAGCCCATGATGCCACTCTTCAGAGGAGATTAAAACAGGAGAACAACTTGCAAGTGGCCACTTTAAGTAGCTTTTCTCATGATTGCATACACCTGGCTATGAAGTTCAAAGCTCAATGAGGTTAGAAAACCAAGAAAAGTGCTTTAGTAAGTCAGTAAAAAGTAGGTAGTAGTATTTAAAACAAGAAAATGATAAGGGTGCCCATACTTATGTACCTGTCAAATTTTGTTTGAATGTAGATTGCACATTTTCTGTTAGTACAATAATCCTCATTTCAAGGCAGAAACATTACTGTGCCCAACAGTTATTAACATAGTAACATAGTAACATAGTTAGTAAGGCCGAAAAAAGACATTTGTCCATCCAGTTCAGCCTGTATTCCATCATAATAAATCCCCAGATCTACGTCCTTCTACAGAACCTAATAATTGTATGATACAATATTGTTCTGCTCCAGGAAGACATCCAGGCCTCTCTTGAAACCCCTCGACTGAGTTCGCCATCACCACCTCCTCAGGCAAGCAATTCCAGATTCTCAATGCCCTAACAGTAAAGAATCCTCTTCTATGTTGGTGGAAAAACCTTCTCTCCTCCAGACGCAAAGAATGCCCCCTTGTGCCTGTCACCTTCCTTGGTATAAACAGATCCTCAGCGAGATATTTGTATTGTCCCCTTATATATTTATACATGGTTATTAGATCGCCCCTCAGTCGTCTTTTTTCTAGACTAAATAATCCTAATTTCGCTAATCTATCTGGGTATTGTAGTTCTCCCATCCCCTTTATTAATTTTGTTGCCCTCCTTTGTACTCTCTCTAGTTCCATTATATCCTTCCTGAGCACCGGTGCCCAAAACTGGACACAGTACTCCATGTGCAGTCTAACTAGGGATTTGTACAGAGGCAGTATAATGCTCTCATCATGTGTATCCAGACCTCTTTTAATGCACCCCATGATCCTGTTTGCCTTGGCAGCTGCTGCCTGGCACTGGCTGCTCCAGGTAAGTTTATCATTAACTAGGATCCCCAAGTCCTTCTCCCTGTCAGATTTACCCAGTGGTTTCCCATTCAGTGTGAAATGGTGATATTGATTCCTTCTTCCCATGTGTATAACCTTACATTTATCATTGTTAAACCTCATCTGCCACCTTTCAGCCCAAGTTTCCAACTTATCCAGATCCATCTGTAGCAGAATACTATCTTCTCTTGTATTAACTGCTTTACGTAGTTTTGTATCATCTGCAAATATCGATATTTTACTGTGTAAACCTTCTACCAGATCATTAATGAATATGTTGAAGAGAACAGGTCCCAATACTGACCCCTGCGGTACCCCACTGGTCACAGCGACCCAGTTAGAGACTATACCATTTATAATCACCCTCTGCTTTCTATCACTAAGCCAGTTACCAACCCATTTACACACAATTTCCCCCAGACCAAGCATTCTCATTTTGTGTACCAACCTCTTGTGCGGCACGGTATCAAACGCTTTGGAAAAATCGAGATATACCACGTTCAATGACTCACCGTGGTCCAGCCTATAGCTTACCTCTTCATAAAAACTGATTAGATTGGTTTGACAGGAGCGATTTCTCATAAACCCATGCTGATATGGAGTTAAACAGTTATTCTCATTGAGATAATCCAGAATAACATCCCTCAGAAACCCTTCAAATATTTTACCAACAATAGAGGTTAGACTTACTGGCCTATAATTTCCAGGTTCACTTTTAGAGCCCTTTTTGAATATTGGCACCACATTTGCTATGCGCCAGTCCTGCGGAACAGACCCTGTCGCTATAGAGTCACTAAAAATAAGAAATAATGGTTTATCTATTACATTACTTAGTTCTCTTAGTACTCGTGGGTGTATGCCATCCGGACCCGGAGATTTATCTATTTTAATCTTATTTAGCCGGTTTCGCACCTCTTCTTGGGTTAGATTGGTGACCCTTAATATAGGGTTTTCATTGTTTCTTGGGATTTCATCTAGCATTTCATTTTCCACCGTGAATACCGTGGAGAAGAAGGTGTTTAATATGTTAGCTTTTTCCTCGTCATCTACAACCATTCTTTCCTCACTATTTTTTAAGGGGCCTACATTTTCAGTTTTTATTCTTTTACTATTGATATAGTTGAAGAACAGTTTGGGATTAGTTTTACTCTCCTTAGCAATGTGCTTCTCTGTTTCCTTTTTGGCAGCTTTAATTAGTTTTTTAGATAAAGTATTTTTCTCCCTATAGTTTTTTAGAGCTTCAATGGTGCCATCCTGCTTTAGTAGTGCAAATGCTTTCTTTTTACTGTTAATTGCCTGTCTTACTTCTTTGTTTAGCCACATTGGGTTTTTCCTATTTCTAGTCCTTTTATTCCCACAAGGTATAAACCGCTTACACTGCCTATTTAGGATGTTCTTAAACATTTCCCATCTATTATCTGTATTCTTATTTCTGAGGATATTGTCCCAGTCTACCAGATTAAGGGCATCTCTAAGCTGGTCAAACTTTGCCTTCCTAAAGTTCAGTGTTTTTGTGACTCCCTGACAAGTCCCCCTAGTGAAAGACAGGTGAAACTGTACAATATTGTGGTCGCTATTTCCTAGATGCCCAACCACCTGCAGATTTGTTATTCTGTCAGGTCTATTAGATAGTATTAGGTCTAAAAGTGCTGCTCCTCTGGTTGGATTCTGCACCAATTGTGAAAGATAATTTTTCTTGGTTATTAGCAGAAACCTGTTGCCTTTATGGGTTTCACAGGTTTCTGTTTCCCAGTTAATATCCAGGTAGTTAAAGTCCCCCATAAGCAGGACCTCATTATGGGTTGCAGCTTCATCTATCTGCTTTAGAAGTAGACTTTCCATGGTCATATTAGGTATATGAAACTGAAATAGCTGTTGCAAAAAAAACTATTTTTATAAAACATTAAGCTTAAGATTAATAGGGGTGCCCAAACTTTTTCATATAACTGTATGTTAGCATTGCACCGGCATGCATTAGCAATAGGTCTATGCACAGCTAACGCATCTGTTCACTGTGCGTTAGCCCTAGCGTACCCTAAAATACGGTAGACCATGCTTGTTCACAAAGTAACGTATCATTGTTAACGCATGCCAATTTTGACATATGTTAGGATGCATTACGATAATGGAAGTCTATGGGCATGTTAACGGATCCGTTACATTGTTTTAATGCCGCTATGCAATGGATCTGTTAAACGAACCACCCAAATGCAACGCAAACCTAGCCTAAGGAGTGGGTTACATGCCATAATGGGAAACGCTGTACTGGCTAGCATTGGGGGTGTTATGGGGTAACTGTGTGCAATAGTGTGGGAAGTGCAAGGGGGGCAAGGGGACATGTTGGTGCTTGGTGCTATTATGTTTCTGTATAAACTTGGAGGCATTTGTTGCTGGAGAGCATGCTGCTTGGTCACGTTTGACTGATCCGTGCACTCTTCCAGTGTGTTGAGTGATGTCGAGCTGGTCTCCAAGTTCCCCCTTGCAGGCAGCGAAGTTGTGCCTGCAGGAAAAATAATGGAGGCCAGGCCTGTGCTGCCACTGCATTGTCTAGGAGGCTCCCGGAAGTGAGTCTTGGAGGGGGTGTTCGGGAAGCAGGGAGGACTGAGTGGGAGTTTGGGCTCAGCTCTTAGAGTCACGCTGCCGGAAGCTGCGTGACAGCGGCACTGCATCGTCACCCGACCCGAAGGCTCTCTCGGGGGTGGGGCAACCACGCAGATGCCTGTGCCGCCATAACAGTGGGTAACGGTAGAGGTGCCGCCTCCGCCACAGAGGGGGGAGAGGTGTTGCAGTCCCGATTGCAGGGATGCTGCACCGATCCCACTCGCCACCATGGGGAGCCAGACTCTGGAGCGTCGGCTGGAGAGGGACCACCCACTGTTAGTGTGGATGAGTGGGGACAGTGCACAGGGAACTGAAAGCCAAGGGGGCGCCGAGGCCTCGGCATGGTAAGCTGCCGCTCGGCACTGACGGAGACGGAGGGCACCACAGGTTAACTGGAGGGCAAGAACTGGCCTGACAACGGAGTTGGGTCCAGGGAGGGGAGGCCATGAGGGGCAGAAGAAGACCCCGGGGGTGACAAGGACACCTGCAGCACTATTAGGGGGCTATGAGAGGGCACAGGGAGTTGAGCTCTGAGGTCAGTTATAGGGAAATGTAACCATTGCTCACCTTTCTGTGCTGCTCTCTGCTACAGGGCCTCAATCATAGGGTCAGACATGGCTGCAAACTCAGGGATCCACAACAGTTTCCAAGAGTCAGCCAGGGAGAAAGAGGAAGGCACTGGACCCGGGCACCTGAATTTAACCCCTGAGGGTGTGGCCAGATGCCCCTTCATCTTTCTTCTCTCTTTCTTCCCATTGGTCAGTTGACCATCTCAATTATGGCATCACCTGGGGGAGTGGTGGAAAGGGGAATTAGGCACTGCACAGAGTTTACTTCTAGCTTTAACCCTATGGGCTCCACAGTTAGAGGCACATTCCATAATCAGTACCGTGTCGGCCATTATTTCTGCAGGATGGTTTTTGTACTATTCATGTTATTGTCCGTAACAAGTAACCTGGATCCAATTATAGGAGATCTATTTCAAGCAGAGAGACTTATTCACTTGTCTATTCCCATACCATTTATTTTGTCCCAGTGTATGATAGGGAGTTGTAAAAATTGGCACTGCTTGTAAGGCTCACAATAGCATCCTTAAATTGCAATGTAGCTTAAAATGTTCCTTCTCTCTTATTTGAGAGCTTGGAACAGTGCAATATCTCATTGCTGTCTGCTCATTTGTCGGCTCTATGAGTTTATCATTTAGATTTTGTGCTGTGCACATGAATAACTCCTCTGAATTTTTCCTCTTTCTTTCTGCCTTTTACACTCCCTTTATCTCAGACATGTCATTGCATCCTAAATATGAAAGTATATTTATCTACTGCAAAGAAAAATAGATGTACATTACGTTTTTAATCATACAGGAAAGAGATGCTTTAAATCAGAGAGGTTTTTTCAGGAAAGAGATGCTTTAAATCAGAGAGGTTTTTTCAAGAGCCACACAATAATTATTTTAATGTTCTCTGCCTATTAGAATATGAAATAAACTTTTTTTTAAATGTCGTTTAATAAAAGATTTACTAATAAGCTAAATGAAATACTGAAGAACAGATGAAACTTGGTTTTTACTCTTCCTTAGACAACATCCAGAAAACCCTAACGGTATTTCTACAGTGACATAGAAGTGTCCACCTTTCCTCCTGAATGTTGGGAGCACATAATTGTAGCATCTGGATATTACTGTAAATTAGAGGTCCTCAACCTTTCTTTTATTGAAAGCCACATTCACCTCTAAAAGAGTGTTGCAAGCCATATCAAGAATCCCTCTGAGTAGCCTAATCCAGCTCTTTCCTCCGCCCCAAGAGTACTGAGACCCAACCTCCCATTTCGGGTATAAAGACAGCCACAGTGTCAGTACCAAAATCTCACCGAAGCAGTATGCTTACATCCATGGGTTTTCACGTTACTTCCATTCAGTATTCTAGTATGAAAAGCTGCAACAATCCTGTAGCACGAAGCTTCCAGCGCTTGCGATAATTAATTCATCTCTCCACCACAAGTCTAGTACATGCACATCCAGATATAATCTTCTGTGTGGGTCTACTCACAAGAGTCATCATTTGGATACCCTCTCTTAATAGCTGTTTGCAATACCTGGTGCTAAAGCCCCAAGTTGGTAAACAATCAAGAGCCACATCTTACAGGCAAGTGAACCTATATTAGTAGTAACCAATTTCATTAAACAATTTGGGAACACTGTCTGACATGGAATATGGTTATCACTGACCTGTTAAATATAGTGTCATAGTTATAAGTCACTGTTAATGGCTGCAAATCTTTTTAGGGTTAATGGTACTATCGCTATCTAACAGTGAAAAAATGGCTCTCCTTTAATAAATTAGGTATAAGTGCTAGAAGTAAAATTGACGATGTTACAGTATTTCAACAAATTATGAATAAAGAAATAGTAATTGAGAATATAAGTAACTTTGTAATTATTTCTTACTTGAATAATATGCCTATTTCTCCACAAGGGAGTCAATCTCCCCTCCCCCCTCTGCCCCATGATGCTTCTGAAATTCACTGACCACATTAAAAAAAAATCCATGATGGTCAAAGCATGATAAACTTCCAGCATAGGGAGGTGTTTGGTAGTATTACTGCCTAGACAGCTGGTGCCGATGGTGGAAGTGTGTTTGCTGCTGGTCGTGACTGATATATTCTTAGCCATGGTAGGATTTTTTTTTTGTTTTCATTACCCTATTCATGTCTATTTCCTTTCTTTTCCTTTATCATACATTTTGATCAACACTTTAATTGACTTTTGGCAGCCCCAATTATTTAATTTTTTCTTGAAAGCTGCACCCCATCGAGACTGAAAAAAACAACAGAAATGTAGTAATTTTTGCGAACTTATTACAAAAAGAAAAACTGAAATATCACATGTTCATAAGCATTCAGATCCTGTGCTCAGTATTCAGTAAAAGCAAATTTTTTAGCTAGTCAGCGCAACTATCCCACTTCTGTGCCTACTTAAACAGTCACCGCTCACAATTAAACATTAACCCTTGTGTGCAAATCAGGTCGGATGGAGGAAGACATAACACAAATAAACTGTAGCCAGCCCAGCCTCATCTCATCTGGTCAGCGCGGATTGGATAACAATAAAGAAGTGGATGCTTAGGAGGAGAAAGAGGAGGAACAGGAGCTGATGGCTAGTGCAACAGAGGATAATTCTCATACAACCTTCATCCTATTTCTCCTACGTGGATGGGCTAAAGATTGGATTGAGAAGGAGGAGTTAGAAAGTTGTCACCTTTTCCATTACCTTCTTGTTACATATATCTTGGCCAAGAAAGAGTTCTGGTTATTCAACTTGCTAGACTCACGTTTCAAGGAGAACTTAGCATCTCTTCTTCCTGAGATGGAGAGGTCTTCTCACATGGTGCTATATCAGAAGGCCATTGTGGAAAATATGTTGAAAAAATTCCCATCAGACAATGCTAGGGGCAGGGGGCAAGCTTCCTTGCCCAACCAAGAGGAAGAGACAGGGTACACTGTCAAAGGCGTGAGCCAATTTTATGACACCAGTCCAGTGCTCACTACCTGATAGGGTATTTTTGACAAGGAGGAAAAAGTTTTTAAAGATGGTCAAGCAATACCTGGCCAACCAAACCAGTGTACTCCCTAATTCCTCTGCGAGTTTCAACTATGTGGTCTCAAAGCTGGACACCTGGAATGAGCTGCTCTTCTTTGCCTTAGAGGTATTGAGCTGCCCTGCCACTAGTGTCTTGTCTGAGTGAGATTTTAGTGCCGCTGGATGGGGATCATAACAGACAGGCACTTTTGCCTGTCAACAAAGAAGGCAGACAAGCTTGCTTTCATAAAAACGAACAAAACCTGGATTAGCCCACACTTTTTCACACCATCAGAATAAAGTAGCACATAAAGTGTTTGTAATATTCAGTTTTAATGAGACCCGCCAGTGGTTGCCTTTGAAAGGTTTATGGATGCCTCTTTTTATAATTTCTGTCTGGCTTTGCACTTTCTGCAAAGCCTTTATTATGACTGTATTTTGTACATCAACTACACTTTCAAAATATTTTGTTGACTTTTTTATGGATTCAATTGCTCATTCATATAGTTTAGCATTGTTATTGTTGCATAAAAGTGGCATGTAAAACTTAACATGTAGAAAAATATTTCTATTAGATTATTAGAATACTCATCCATACAGTATTACATGCTTTCTGTCACATTTTGTTGGTATATAACAGTGCAAAAAAGCATTTTAAAATTTTGCTGGTTTCTTGACATTTTTACCCACACACTATTCCATGTTATTGGGTACATTTTTGTGATATGTATAACACCAAAAAAAACAGGAAAACATATTCCTGAGTTACATTTCTTATCCATAAATTATTGTGTGTTCTTGGGTACATTTTATTGGTTAATAACTCTTGTTATAAAAATAAACTTGTTACAAAATTTATCACTATTATAATGCTCACCTATAGACTTTTCCATGGTCTGGGTACATTTAATTGCTATATATGTCTTGAAAAACTTGTTCCAAATTTATCGGTATCATATTGCTCACCCATAGCGTAGTACATTTTCTTGGGTACATTTCACTGGTATATAACCCTCAAAAAACATGTTCAAAATTTATTGATACTACCGTATATTGCTTATCCATAGAATATTACATCCTCTTGTGTACATTTCGTTGCTATAAAAGCCTAAAAAACTGGTTCAAAATTTATTGATATTATATTGCTATAGCCGTAGGATATTACATCTTCTTGGGCACATTTAGCTGCAATATAAGCCTTCAAAAACTTATTCCAAATTTTCAGTATTATATTGCTCACCAATAAGGTGTAACATCTTCTTGAGTACATTTTGTTAAAATAAAAGCCTCAAAAAACTTGTTCAAAATGTATATGTGTTATATTTCTCATCCATTGAGTATTACATATTCTTTGGTAGATTGTGTTGGTATTTAACCATTAAAAATCTTGTTATTAAATTATCGCTATTATAATGCTCACCTATAGACTTTTCCATTGTCTGGAGTACATTTCTTTGGTATGTAACCCTCAACAAAGGTGAACAAGGGGGTCATGTCATTATTTTTTCTTCTTTGAGACCTTTACTGGCCAGCCACGCTGTGGAGTAGTTGGAGGAATGTGATAGAGCATTGTGATGCATGAAAATCATGTTTTTCTTGAACGATACCAACTTCTTCCTGTACCACTGCTTGAAGAAGTTGTCTTCCAGAAACTGCAGTAGGTCTGGGAGTTGAGCTTCACTCCATCCTCAACTCGAAAAGGTCCCACAAGTTCATCTTTGATGATACCAGCCCGTACCAGTACCCCACCTCCACCTTGCTGGTATCTGAGTCGGAGTGGAGCTCTCTGCCATTTACTGAACCAGCCTCTGGCCCATCCATCTGGCCCATCAAGAGTCACTCTCATTTCATCAGTCCAGAAAACCTTTGAAAAGACAGTCTTAAGATATTTTTTGGCCCAGTCTTGACATTTTATCTTATGTTTCTTGTCCAATGGTGGTAGTTTTTCAGTCTTCTTTACCTTGGCCAAGTCCCTGAGTATTGCACACCTTGTACTTTTTGTTATTCCAGTAATGTTGCAGCTCTGAAATATGGCAAAACTGGTGGTAAATGGCATCTTGGCAGCTTCACACTTGAATTTCCAAAATTTATGGGCAGTTATTTTGCGCCTTTTTTGCCCAACACGCTTTTTGCGACCCTGTTGGCCATTTGCCATGAAACACTTGATTGTTCGGTGATCACGCTTCAAAAGTTTGGCATTTTCAAGACTGCTGCATCCCTCTGCAAGACATCTCACAATTTTGGACTTTTCAGAGCCCGTCAAATCTCTCTTCTGACCCATTTTGCCAAAGGAAAGGAAGTTGCCTAATAATTAAGCACACCTTATATAGGGTTTTGATGTCATTAGACAACACCCCTCCTCATTACAGAGATGCACATCACCTGATTTACTTAATTGGTAGTTGGCTCTCAAGCCTGAACAGCTTGGAGTTTGACAACATGTATAAAAAGTATCATGTTATCAAAATACAACTTGCCTAATAATTCTGCACACAGTATATATGGGCAACCGATCCTCTATATTTTCCATTTGGTCAATTATGTGAGCATGGCGGCTAAAGATTCCCCAAAGGATTTGTGCTTGAAATCATTGTTAATACTTTGTATTGGCAATATGTCTTATCTTCAAGCAACACCTATATTTTGGGTATTTCCGCTTTTCGTCCGGCTGCGACCAATCAGCGATATTGGCTCGGGATTTAAACCCCGCTGCGCTGATTGGTCGTTCCCGGCTGGACACGACTAATCAGCGATATTGGCATAGGACTTTAACACGCTTAACTAATTGGTCGCGGCCAGCTGGGCACGACCAATCAACGACTGGCACAGTCCGGCCCGCGAATTGGTGCGGGATTTGAACCATACTTCGCTGATTGGTCACGCTCGGCCGGCCACGACAAATCAGCGATATTGGCTCGAGATTTCAATCCCGCTGCGCTGATTGATCGCGCCCGGCAGGCCGCGACCAATCAGTGATATTGGCGCGGGATTTAAACACCGCTTCAATGATAATGTATATATTTTACCCGGAAAATTCTGTGTATTTATTGCATTATTCTTAAATCTTCATAAAAAAAACTACATACATATTCTAGAGTACCCGATGCGTTAGAATTGGGCCACCATCTAGTATATATATATATTGCTTGGGTTGCCGTACATTTTACCTAAGTATTGAGGGTTTATATTATTGTTGATGTTTACAGAAGCATGTTTTATGAGGGATATTGATGCATTATTTTTATATGTGTTTAGCACTTTGCCAATAAAGTTTGCTGTTTTTATATTATCATAGGCGGTGTGCATACTTTATAAGTGGTTCTTTTTCTCTCTCCCCATTGCTATTACCATTAACCACTTTGTTTGCACCCCCACGGTTGTTTATAGGTTATTGTGTTATTTGTTGTGCGCCAGCAACAATATAATTAAAAATGTATTGGTATTATATGCATCTTACATAGTGTATTACAAATTCTTGGGTACATTTCGTTGGTATATAATCCTCAGAAAAACGTGTTCAGATATTTAGGTTGTGTGAACACATTGCAGATTTGGTGCGTTTATGTCGTATTGTTTCTCTGTGGATTTGTGGCAAAACCTTAAACAAATCCTGATGTCAGCAAAGTGAAAGAGAATCCCAAGGAGTCATGCAAACGTTGGGTATTTTTGACTTGCAGATTTGGTGCAGAAAATCATATGCAGCATGTCAATTATCTGTGTGTTTTTGCCCTGTGTTTTTCAGCCTTCACTTCACTCAAATCAATCAAAAATGCAGCAAAAATGTGCACTTTTACAGCTAGATTTTTCCTGCCAAAAGATGCAGAAATGGTGCACAAATTTTACTGAAAGTGTGCACTTACCTTTATCAGTATTCTATTTCTCACCCATAGACTATTCCATGGTCTGGAGTACATTTCCTTTGCTTATAACCCTCCAAGGTGCATAGCCTGTATGAGTCTAGGAGTACCAATACATGATAATTTGAACAGAATGTGTATGAGGCCCTCCTTTATGTCTAATACAGGGTGTATCTAAGTTCCTTATTTTTGGCAGTTCTTGCTTCCCTCATAAATGAACCTGAAATTTCCTATTTTTTAATTTAAAAAATTTATTTCAGTTTACATAAATTATATAATTTTTTTACATCTTTTTTTCAATTTGCCTTATATAAAAGTCATTATAAAGGAAAAAATGTTTTCTAACATTTTTTTCCTGTAAAATGCAATTTCTCGTCGGTTTGAAATGTTTTATTGACACTCCTTAACCCCTTCATGACCCCGCCTATTTTGACCTTAAAGACCTTGCCGTTTTTTCAATTCTGACCAGTGTCCCTTTATGAGGTAATAACTCAGGAACGCTTCAACGGATCCTAGCGGTTCTGAGAATGTTTTTTCTTGACATATTGGGCTTCATGTTAGTGGTAAATTTAGGTCAATAAATTCTGCGTTTATTTGTGATAAAAACGGAAATTTGGCGAAAATTTTGAAAATTTCGCAATTTTCACATTTTGAATTTTTATTCTGTTAAACCAGAGAGTTATGTGACACAAAATAGTTAATAAATAACATTTCCCACATGTATACTTTACATCAGCACAATTTTGGAAACAAAATTTTTTTTTGCTAGGAAGTTATAAGGGTTAAAATTTGACCAGCGATTTCTCATTTTTACAACAAAATTTACAAAACCATTTTTTTTAGGGACCACCTCACATTTGAAGTCAGTTTGAGGGGTCAATTTGTCCTGATTACGCTGATACCTCATATATGGGGGTAAACCACTGTTTGGGTGCACGGCAGGGCTTGGAAGGGAAGGAGCGCCATTTGACTTTTTGAATGAAAAATTGGCTCCACTCTTTAGCGGACACCATGTCACGTTTGGAGAGCCCCCGTGTGCCTAAAAATTGGAGCTCCCCCACAACTGACCCCATTTTGGAAACTAGACGCCCCAAGGAACTTATCTAGATGCATAGTGAGCACTTTGAACCCCCAGGTGCTTCACAAATTGATCCGTAAAAATGAAAATGTACTTTTTTTTCACAAAAAAATTTTTTAGCCTCAATTTTTTCATTTTCACATGGGCAACAGGATAAAATGGATCCTAAAATGTGTTGGGCAATTTCTCCTGAGTACACCAATACCTCACATGTGGGGGTAAACCACTGTTTGGGCGCATGGCAGGGCTCGGAAGGGAAGGAGCGCCATTTGACTTTTTGAATGAAAAATTATCTCCATCGTTAGCGGTCACCATGTCGCGTTTGGAGAGACCCTGTGTGCCTAAACATTGGCGCTCCCCCACAAGTGACCCCATTTTGGAAACTAGACCCCCCAAGGAACTTATCTAGATGCCTAGTGAGCACTTTAATCCCTCAGGTGCTTCACAAATTGATCTGTAAAAATGAAAAAGTACTTTTTTTTCACAAAAAAAAATTTTTTGCCTCAATTTTTTCATTTTCACATGGGCAATCGGATAAAATGGATCCTAAAATTTGTTGGGCAATTTCTCCCGAGTACGCCGATACCTCATATGTGGGGGTAAACCACTGTTTGGGCACTCGGCAGGGCTCGGAAGGGAAGGCGCGCCATTTGACTTTTTGAATGGAAAATTAGCTCCAATTGTTAGCGGATACCATGTCGCGTTTGGAGAGCCCCTGTGTGCCTAAACATTGGAGCTCTCCCACAAGAGACCCCATTTTGGAAACTAGACCCCCCAAGGAACTTATCTAGATGCATATTGAGCACTTTAAACCCCCAGGTGCTTCACAGGAGTTTATAACGCAGAGCCATGAAAATAAAAAATAATTTTTCTTTCCTCAAAAATGATTTTTTAGCCTGGAATTTCCTATTTTGCCAAGGGTAATAGGAGAAATTGGACCCGAATTTTGTTGTCCAGTTTGTCCTGAGTACGCTGATACCCCATATGTGGGGTAAACCACTGTTTGGGCGCACGGCAGGGCTCGGAAGGGAAGGCACGCCATTTGGCTTTTTAAATGGAAAATTAGCTCCAATCATTAGCGGACACCATGTCACGTTTGGAGAGCCCCTGTGTGCCTAAACATTGGAGATCCCCCAGAAATGACCCCATTTTGGAAACTAGACCCCAAAAGGAACTAATCTAGATGTGTGGTAAGGACTTTGAACCCCCAAGTGCTTCACAGAAGTTTATAACGCAGAGCCATGAAAATAAAAAAAATAAATTATTTTCTCAAAAATGATCTTTTAGCCTGCAATTTTTTATTTTCCCAAGGGTGACAGGAGAAATTTGACCCCAAAAGTTGTTGTCCAGTTTCTCCTGAGTACGCTGATACCCCATATGTGGGGGTAAACCACTGTTTGGGCACATGCCGGGGCTCGGAAGTGAAGTAGTGACGTTTTGAAATGCAGACTTTGATGGAATGCTCTGTGGGCGTCACGTTGCGTTTACAGATACCCTGATGTGGCTTAACAGTAGAAACCCCCCACAAGTGACCCCATTTTGGAAACTAGACCCCGAAAGGAACTTATCTAGATGTGTGGTGAGCACTTTGAACCCCCAAGTGCTTCACAGAAGTTTATAATGCAGAGCCGTGAAAATAATAAATACGTTTTCTTTCCTCAAAAATAATAATTTAGCCCAGAATTTTTTAATTTTCCCAAGGGTAACAGGAGAAATTTGACCCCAATATTTGTTGTCGACTTTCTCCTGAGTACGGTGATACCCCATATGTGGGGGTAAACTACTGTTTGGGCACATGCCGGGGCTCGGAATTGAAGTAGTGACGTTTTGAAATGCAGACTTTGATGGAATGCTCTGCGGGCGTCACGTTGCGTTTGCAGAGCCCCTGATGTGGCTAAACAGTAGAAAGCCCCCACAAGTGACCCCATTTTGGAAACTAGACCCCGAAAGGAACTTATCTAGATGTGTGGTGAGCACTTTGAACGCCCAAGTGCTTCATAGAAGTTTATAATGCAGAACCGTGAAAATAATAAATACGTTTTCTTTCCTCAAAAATAATAATTTAGCACAGAATTTTTTATTTTCCCAAGGGTTACAGGAGAAATTGGACCCCAAAAGTTGTTGTCCAGTTTCTCCTGAGTACGCTGATACCCCATGTGTGGGGGTAAACCACTGTTTGGGCACACGTCTGGGCCCAGAAGGGAAGTAGTGACTTTTGAAATGCAGAATTTGATGGAATGGTCTGCGGGCGTCACGTTGCGTTTGCAGAGCCCCTGGTGTTCCTAAACAGTAGAAACCCCCCACAACTGACCCCATTTTAGAAACTAGACCCCCCAAGGAACTTTTCTAGATATGTGGTGAGCACTTTGAACCCTCAAGTGCTTCACAGACGTTTACAACGCAGAGCCGTGAAAATAAAAAATCATTTTTCTTTCCTCAAAAATGATGTTTTAGCAAGCATTTTTTTATTTTCACAAGGGTAACAGGAGAAATTGGACCACAGTAATTGTTGCGCAGTTTGTCCTGAGTATGCTGGTACCCCATATGTGGGGGTAAACCACTGTTTGGGCACACGTCGGGGCTCAGAATTGAGGGAGCACCATTTGACATTTTGAATACAAGATTGGCTGGAATCAATGGTGGCGCCATGTTGCGTTTGGAGACCCCTGATGTGCCTAAACAGTGGTAACCCCTCAATTCTACCTCCAACACTAACCCCAACACACCCCTAACTCTAATCCCAACTGTAGCCATAAACCTAATCCCAACCCTAACCCCAACACACCCGTAACCACAACCCTAACCCCAACACACCTGTTGTGATAGGCAATTCAGTATCACAATGGACATAGCGGTCAGAGCACATACAGTGATCTGACAATAACCCAAAAAATAGAACGAGCTCTGAGACGTGGGAACTCTGCAGACCGCAATCCCTAATCCTCTCCAAACAACACTAGAGGCAGCCGTGGATTGTGCCTAACTCTGCCTATGCAACTCGGCACAGCCTGAGAAACTAACTAGCCTGAAGATAGAAAATAAGCCTACCTTGCCTCAGAGAAATACCCCAAAGGAAAAGGCAGCCCCCCACATATAATGACTGTGAGTTAAGATGAAAAGACAAACGTAGGGATGAAATAGATTCAGCAAAGTGAGGCCCGACTTTCTTAACAGAGAGAGGATAGGAAAGATAACTTTGCGGTCTACACAAAACCCTAAAGAAAACCACGCAAAGGGGGCAAAAAGACCCTCCGTACCGAACTAACGGCACGGAGGTACACCCTTTGCGTCCCAGAGCTTCCAGCAAAGCAATTAGACAAGCTGGACAGAAAAAATAGCAAACAAATAGCAAAGAAGAACTTAGCTATGCAGAGCAGCAGGCCACAGGAATGATCCAGAGAAAAACAAGTCCAACACTGGAACATTGACAGGAAGCATGGATCAAAGCATTAGGTGGAGTTAAGTAGAGAAGCACCTAACGACCTCACCAGATCACC
This sequence comes from Ranitomeya imitator, assembly GCF_032444005.1. NCBI lineage: Eukaryota > Metazoa > Chordata > Amphibia > Anura > Dendrobatidae > Ranitomeya > Ranitomeya imitator. Next base: position 1,151,342,528 of record NC_091282.1, read on the forward strand.
TGAGGGAGGAAACTCAGAAGCCGCAGCACCACTTTCCTCTACAAACGGAAGCTCCCAGAGAGAATCAGCCGAAGTACCACTTGTGACCACAGGAGGGAGCTCTGCCACAGAATTCACAACATTACCCCCCCCTTGAGGAGGGGTCACCGAACCCTCACCAGAGCCCCCAGGCCGACCACGATGAGCCACATGAAAGGCACGAACAAGATCGGGAGCATGGACATCAGAGGCAAAAACCCAGGAATTATCTTCCTGAGCATAACCCTTCCATTTAACCAGATACTGGAGTTTCCGTCTTGAAACACGAGAATCCAAAATCTTCTCCACAATATACTCCAATTCCCCCTCCACCAAAACCGGGGCAGGAGGGTCAACAGATGGAACCATAGGTGCCACGTGTCTCCGCTACAATGACCTGTGGAATACGTTATGTATGGAAAAAGAATCTGGGAGGGTCAGACGAAAAGACACAGGATTAAGAACCTCAGAAATCCTATACAGACCAATGAAACGAGGTTTAAACTTAGGAGAGGAAACCTTCATAGGAATATGACGAGAAGATAACCAAACCAGATCCCCAACACGAAGTCGGGGACCCACTTGGCGTCTGCAATTAGCGAAACGTTGAGCCTTCTCCTGGGACAAGGTCAAATTGTCCACTACATGAGTTCAAATCTGCTGCAACCTGTCCACCACAGTATCCACACCAGGACAGTCCGAAGACTCAACCTGTCCTGAAGAGAAACGAGGATGGAACCCAGAATTGCAGAACAATGGCGAAACCAAGGTAGCCGAGCTGGCCCGATTATTAAGGGCGAACTCAGCCAAAGGCAAAAAGGACACCCAGTCATCCTGATCGGCAGAAACAAGGCATCTCAGATAGGTTTCCAAGGTCTGATTGGTTCGTTCGGTCTGGCCATTAGTCTGAGAATGGAAAGCCGAGGAAAAAGACAAGTCAATGCCCATCCTACCACAAAAGGCTCGCCAAAACCTCGAAACAAACTGGGAACCTCTGTCAGAAACGATATTCTCTGGAATGCCATGCAAACGAACCACATGCTGGAAGAACAATGGCACCAAATCAGAGGAGGAAGGCAATTTAGACAAGGGTACCAGATGGACCATCTTAGAAAAACGATCACAGACCACCCAAATGACTGACATCTATTGAGAAACGGGAAGATCTGAAATAAAATCCATAGAGATATGTGTCCAAGGCCTCTTCGGGACCGGCAAGGGCAAAAGCAACCCACTGGCACGAGAACAGCAGGGCTTAGCCCGAGCACAAATCCCACAGGACTGCACAAAAGTACGCACATCCCGCGACAGAGATGGCCACCAAAAGGATCTAGCCACTAACTCTCTGGTACCAAAGATTCCAGGATGACCAGCCAACACCGAACAATGAACCTCAGAGATAACTTTATTCGTCCACCTATCAAGGACAAACAGTTTCTCCGCTGGACAACGATCAGGTTTATTAGCCTGAAATTTTTGCAGCACCCGCCGCAAATCAGGGGAGATGGCAGACACAATTACTCCTTCCTTGAGGATACCCGCCGGCTCAGATAAACCCGGAGAGTCGGGCACAAAACTCCTAGACAGAGCATCCGCCTTCTCATTTTTAGAGCCCGGAAGGTACGAAATCACAAAGTCAAAACGGGCAAAAAACAGCGACCAACGAGCCTGTCTAGGATTCAAACGCTTAGCAGACTCGAGATAAGTCAAGTTCTTATGATCAGTCAATACCACCACGCGATGCTTAGCTCCTTCAAGCCAATGACGCCACTCCTCGAATGCCCACTTCATGGCCAGCAACTCTCGGTTGCCCACATCATAATTTCGCTCAGCAGGCGAAAACTTCCTGGAAAAAAAAGCGCATGGTTTCATCACTGAGCAATCTGAACCTCTCTGCGACAAAACAGCCCCTGCTCCAATCTCAGAAGCATCAACCTCGACCTGGAACGGAAGAGAAACATCTGGTTGACACAACACAGGGGCAGAAGAAAAACGACGCTTCAAGTCTTGAAAAGCTTCCACAGCAGCAGAAGACCAATTGACCAAATCAGCACCCTTCTTGGTCAAATCGGTCAATGGTTTGGCAATACTAGAAAAATTGCAGATGAAGCGACGATAAAAATTAGCAAAGCCCAGGAACTTTTGCAGACTTTTCAGAGATGTCGGCTGAGTCCAATCATGGATGGCTTGGACCTTAACAGGATCCATCTCGATAGTAGAAGGGGAAAAGATGAACCCCAAAAATGAAACCTTCTGCACACCAAAGAGACACTTTGATCCCTTCACAAACAAAGAATTAGCACGCAGGACCTGAAAAACCGTTCTGACCTGCTTTACATGAGACTCCCAATCATCCGAGAAGATCAAAATGTCATCCAAGTACACAATCAGGAATTTATCCAGGTACTCTCGGAAGATGTCATGCATAAAGGACTGAAACACTGATGGAGCATTGGCAAGTCCGAATGGCATCACTAGATACTCAAAATGACCCTCGGGCGTATTAAATGCAGTTTTCCATTCATCGCCTCGCCTGATTCGCACCAGATTATACGCACCACGAAGATCTATCTTGGTGAACCAACTAGCCCCCTTAATCCGAGCAAACAAATCAGATAACAATGGCAAGGGGTACTGAAATTTAACAGTGATCTTATTAAGAAGGCGGTAATCTATACAACGTCTCAGCGAACCATCCTTCTTGGCTACAAAAAAGAACCCTGCTCCTAATGGCGACGATGACGGGCGAATATGCCCCGTCTCCAGGGATTCCTTCACATAACTGCGCATAGCGGTGTGCTCAGGCAGGGATAAATTAAACAGTCGACCTTTTGGGAATTTACTACCAGGAATCAAATTGATAGCACAATCACAATCCCTATGCGGAGGTAGGGCATCGGACTTGGGCTCATCAAATACATCCCGGTAATCAGACAAGAACTCTGGAACCTCAGAAGGGGTGGATGACGAAATTGACAGAAATGGAACATCACCATGTACCCCCTGACAACCCCAGCTGGACACCGACATGAATTTCCAATCCAATACTGGATTATGGGCTTGTAGCCATGGCAACCCCAACACGACCACATCATGCAGATTATGCAACACCAGAAAGCGAATAACCTCCTGATGTGCAGGAGCCATGCACATGGTCAGCTGGGTCCAGTATTGAGGCTTATTCTTGGCCAAAGGCGTAGCATCAATTCCTCTCAATGGAATAGGACACTGCAAGGACTCCAAGAAAAACCCACAACGCTTAGCATATTCCAAGTCCATCAAATTCAGGGCAGCGCCTGAATCCACAAACGCCATGACAGAATACGATGACAAAGAGCAGATCAAGGTAACGGACAGAAGAAATTTTGACTGTACTGTACCAATGGTGGCAGACCTAGCGAACCGCTTAGTGCGCTTAGGACAATCAGAGATAGCATGAGTGGAATCACCACAGTAGAAACACAGCCCATTCAGACGTCTGTGTTCTTGCTTTTCAACTCTGGTCATAGTCCTATCGCACTGCATAGACTTAGGTTTAATCTCAGATAATACCGCCAAATGGTGCACAGATTTACGCTCACGCAAGCGTTGACCGATCTGAATGGCCAAAGACATAGACTCATTCAAACCAGCAGGCATATGAAATCCCACCATGACATCCTTAAGGGCTTCAGAGAGACCCTTTCTGAATATAGCTGCCAGCGCAGATTCATTCCATTGAGTGAGAACGGACCACTTTCTAAATTTCTAACAATATACCTCTAACTCATCCTGAGCCTGACAAAGAGCCAGCAAATTTTTTTCTGCCTGATCCACTGAATTAGGCTCATCGTACAGCAATCCAAGCGCCAGGAAAAACGCATCGATATTACTTAATGCAGGATCTCCTGACGCAAGAGAAAATGCCCAGTCCTGAGGATCGCCACGCAAAAAAGAAATGACGATCCTAACCTGTTGAACTGGGTCACCAGAGGAGCGAGGTTTCAAAGCCAGAAATAGTTCACAATTATTTTTGAAACTCAGAAATTTAGTTCTATCTCCAAAAAACAAATCTGGAATAGGAATTCTCGGTTCTAACTAAGAATTCTGAACCACAAAATCTTGAATATTTTGAACTCTTGCCGTGAGCTGATCCACACATGAAGACAGACCTTTAATGTCCATTGCTACACCTGTGTCCTGAACCACCCAAATGTCTAGGGGAAAAAAAGGCAAAACACAGTGCAAAGAAAAAAAAATGGTCTCAGAACTTCTTTTTTCCCTCTATTGAGAATCATTAGCACTTTTGGCTTCCTGTACTGTTGTGATAGGCAATTCAGTATCACAATGGACATAGCGGTCAGAGCACATACAGTGATCTGACAATAACCCAAAAAATAGAACGAGCTCTGAGACGTGGGAACTCTGCAGACCGCAATCACTAATCCTCTCCAAACAACACTAGAGGCAGCCGTGGATTGCGCCTAACTCTGCCTTTGCAACTCGGCACAGCCTGAGAAACTAACTAGCCTGAAGATAGAAAATAAGCCTACCTTGCCTCAGAGAAATACCCCAAAGGAAAAGGCAGCCCCCACATATAATGACTGTGAGTTAAGATGAAAAGACAAACGTAGGGATGAAATAGATTCAGCAAAGTGAGGCCCGACTTTCTTAACAGAGCGAGGATAGGAAAGATAACTTTGCGGTCTACACAAAACCCTAAAGAAAACAACGCAAAGGGGGCAAAAAGACCCTCCGTACCGAACTAACGGCACGGAGGTACACCCTTTGCGTCCCAGAGCTTCCAGCAAAACAATTAGACAAGCTGGACAGAAAAAATAGCAAACAAATAGCAAAGAAGAACTTAGCTATGCAGAGCAGCAGGCCACAGGAATGATCCAGAGAAAAACAAGTCCAACACTGGAACATTGACAGGAAGCATGGATCAAAGCATTAGGTGGAGTTAAGTAGAGAAGCACCTAATGACCTCACCAGATCACCTGAGGGAGGAAACTCAGAAGCCGCAGTACCACTTTCCTCCTCAAACAGAAGCTCCCAGAGAGAATCAGCCGAAGTACCACTTGTGACCACAGGAGGGAGCTCTGCCACAGAATTCATAACACACACCCCTAACCCTAACCACAACCCTAATTCCAACCCTAACCCTAAGGCTATGTGCCCACGTTACGGATTCGTGTGAGATTTTTCAGCATCATTTTTGAAAAATCCGCGGGTAAAAGGCACTGCGTTTTACCTGAGGATTTTCTGCGGATTTCCAGTGATTTTTGTGCGGATTTCACCTGCGGATTCCTATTGAGGAACAGGTGTAAAACGCTGCGGAATCTGCACAAAGAATTGACATGCTGCGGAAAATACAATGCAGCGTTTCCGCGCGGTATTTTCCGCACCATGGGCACAGCGGATTTGGTTTTCCATAGGTTTACATGGTACTGTAAACCTGATGGAACACTGCTGCGAATCCGCAGCGGCCAATCCGCTGCGGATCCGCAGCCAAATCCGCACCGTGTGCACATGGCCTAATTCTAAAGGTATGTGTACACGCTGCGGAAAACACTGTGGATCAGCATCAGTTTCCCATGAGTTTACAGTTCAATGTAAACCTATGGGAAACAAAAATCGCTGTGCACATGCTGCAGAAAAACTGCACGGAAACGCAGCGGTTTACATTCCGCAGCATGTCACTTCTTTGTCCGGATTCCGCAGCGGTTTTACAACTGCTCCAATAGAAAATCGCAGTTGTAAAACCGCAGTGAAATGCACAGAAAAAACGCGGTAAATCCGCCATAAATCCGCAGCGGTTTAGCACTGCGGATTTATCAAATCCGCAGCGGAAAAATCCGCAGAGGACCAGAATACGTGTGCACATATCAAAACCCTAACCCTAGCCCTAACCCTACCCCTAACCCTAACCCTAACCCTACCCCTAACCCTACCCCTAACCCTAGCCCTAACCCTAGCCCTAACCCTACCCCTACCCCTAACCCTACCCCTAACCCTACCCCTAACCCTAACCCTAACCCTAACCCTACCCCTAACCCTACCCCTAACCCTACCCCTAACCCTACCCCTAACCCTAGCCCTAACCCTACCCCTAACCCTACCCCTAACCCTACCCCTAACCCTAGCCCTAACCCTAGCCCTAACCCTACCCCTACCCCTAACCCTACCCCTAAACCTACCCCTAACCCTAGCCCTAACCCTAGCCCTAACCCTAACCCTAACCCTACCCCTAACCCTACCCCTAATCCTACCCCTAACCCTATTCTAACATTAGTGGAAAAAAAAAATTCTTTATTTTTTTATTGTCCCTACCTATGGGGGTGACAAAGGGGGGGGGTCATTTATTATTTTTTTAGTTTGATCACTGAGATATAATCTATCTCAGTGATCAAAATGCACTTTGGAACGAATCTGCCGGCCGGCAGATTCGGCGGGCGCACTGCGCATGCGCCCGCCATTTTGGAAGATGGCGGCGCCCAGGGAGAAGACGGACGGATCACGGCAGGATCGGTAAGTATGATGGGGTGGGGGGGAGCACGGGGGGGGGATCGGAGCATGGGGGGGTGGATCGGAGCGCGGGAGGGGTGGAACGGAGCACGGGGGGTGGAACGGAGCACGGGGGGGTGGATCGGTGCACGGGGGGTGGATCGGAGTGCAGGGGGGGTGATTGGAGCACGGGGGGTGATTGGAGCACAGGGGGAGCGGACACGAGCACGGGGGGGAGCGGAGCACAGGACGGAGGGGAGCCGGAGCAGTGTACCGGACAGATCGGGGAGCTGGGGGGGCGATCGGTGGGGTGGGGGCACGTTAGTGTTTCCAGCCATGGCCGATGATATTGCAGCATCGGCCATGGCTGGATTGTAATATTTCACCAGTTATAATAGGTGAAATATTACAAATCGCTCTGATTGGCAGTTTCACTTTCAACAGCCAATCAGAGCGATCGTAGCCACGGGGGGGGGGTGAAGCCAATCCCCCCTGGGCTAAACTACCACTCCCCCTGTCCCTGCAGATCGGGTGAAATGGGAGTTAACCCTTTCACCCGATCTGCAGGGACGCGATCTTTCCATGACGCCACATAGGCGTCATGGGTCGGATTGGCACCGACTTTCATGACGCCTACGTGGCGTCCTGGGTCGGTAAGGGGTTAAAGTGAAGTAAAATTGTAACACCATTGTTCTCAGCAGTGAGCTGGGAGTTAGAGATGCTTCCAGGCATCTTCCCCATGCTTTTTTCCATTCAGTCAGCACATTTCCCATAAATTTGAACATGTTCACTGCCCCCAGACCTCTTTGCAGGTTCTGTTGGAAAAAAAACCCTAATCTTTCCCGTTGACTTCCAGTATGCTCTTTACTCAAAACAAGTATGTGAGGATTAGGAATTGCTTGATTTGAGCAACAAGCACCCAAACATTTTTGTGCTTCCTCATCCCTAGTATATACATGTATTCCATGAGGAGAATTGGAGGTGGTGTATACACCATATTCTCATTGTTAGTTTCCCCGTAACTGGCCTATTAGTGGAATAGTTGATCGTCAGTCAATTATGCAATTGTCCAGATGAAAGAGGGCACGAAAGAGTTGTTCACTCTAAAGATAACAATGGGATAATCTGAGATGCGACCTCCCTAGCTGCGATACATTAACAGATATGGTTGATTTTTTATTAGAAATAAGTGGCCAAGGGGCGTGGCTTGCTGGGGATCAGGAGTAGACCTGTGTTACAGGAGCTCCTGAAAAATCCCTTATAATAAGTGACATATTATATGCTTTTGGGAAGAAATTACCCCAGGCCCTATTTAAACTGACTAGGATTAAGGCACAAGATGGAAAAACCGTCTTTTATTGCGACAAAATCAACACCAAGGCAAAGAAGCTTCAGCTGCGACCGTACCACAGGCCTGCATACTCAAAAGAACACAGGACTATGCTCTTCAATACCGCCAGGTTCTAGCCCAGATCAGGGTCCAGGAAGACTACTGCACAAGCATCCGTCCATAGCGGCTCCCACACAGAAAGCTAGGAGACATCTAAGCTCCTTGCACGGACCAGAGCTTCCTCTGTGAGTAGGCCTAAAGCTGCGGTCTTGCCTAAGCTGGCAAGACCGGGAGGAATGAGAATGAAAGAGGCCGAAACCTCACCCACAGCGCTGCCCACATTACACGGCAGCCCACCTCTAAAAAGACTTATCCTTGTCTGGCTACAAGAAACACCGCGGGTAAGCTTGTGCCACGGGCAACCACCGCTCTGGGGTCCCCTGGGCCCGTCGCCCGGCCCTTTCGGGTCAGCGCGACCTCAGGGACTAAACCCGGAGCCACAGCGCTACATACGCCAGCAAGAAAGCAGAGCAGGAGAGGGAATGAGGCCCCGCCCACGGATCCGCCCACATCTCATGATGGCCCCGCTCCCGGAGAAGGAACCCCAGACCCGGCTGCAGCAAAAACACGGGGTAAGCTCAAAACGCATGCGGTTTCGGTGCTGGGATCTCCAGGACCCTCCGCTTTATCCTCACAAGCCGGCACGCCCGCAGGAAATCAATCAGAGCCGCGACCCTGAATATGTGGGCGGACAAGGGAACAGGAGAGTAGACAAGACCCCGCCCACAAATCCGCCCACAGCTTACAGCGATACTATTACTGGGGAGGCAAAGAAGCAGGCTGCCAGCCGTGCATTAAGATACAATGCCCCAGAATTTGTGCCCTGATCCAGACCTCTGAAGACAGAGGGGCTTAAAGTTAAAGGTCCAAGAATAAAGCCAGCCAAGCCGGATGGTGCACCACAATTAAATTGCCACCCACAAAATCCACAACTACAGAGCCCCAATGACTGTTCTAACCAGAAGGGGGAGATTTACATCAGAGAGACATAATGCCCCTTCCCCAGCACAGAGAGCGTGACAGCTACAGAAAGACCCCCTTGGAATTAGTTATAGATAATCTGTTGAAAGCTTTCTGCGACAAATTTAACAAAAAAAGGATAGTCAATCCCTAATAATAGATAAACTTATGCTCTCTTTTAATCTGTCAAGCACTGGATTATCTGGTACCGACACAGCATCTGAGTCATACATAAAGGATGCATTGACATCCATTGCAGAAAGCCTAGAATCCTCCTCTTCTTCATCTTCCTCAAGGTCTTCCCTCTGTGATGACTCTACACCAATACAAGATTCATATGCACCCTCTGTAATATCTTCAGACCGCAGTATGGAGGAATTTTCCCCTGGGAAATATGATCTTCCCCACTCTGATCTTTCACCAACCCCTCCTATGACCTCAGCCCTGCTAGAAAGTCTGCAAAGAAACATAGAATCACTCAAATGTAACTTGGCAACTCTCGAGGATCATAGGCGTAGAAGCAACATGAAAATCAAGGGAGTTACAGAATCTGTTAAACCCCCCACTTGAAAAACTACATTCACAAAATGATCTCATAATTCTTTCCTGACATCAGCGAACCAAATATCATAGAAAGAGTCTACCGAATTAAAAGACCCTCGTCTCTCCCACTGGATGTGCCAAGAGACATTATTGTCTCCTTTTTCCCGGCCTGGATCAGGGGTAAGCTATTCCACCTCTCCTCCGAAAAAGACTTCCTGCTCTCCCCATATGGCCATCTAACATTCTTCAAAGATTTGTCTAAAGACACTTTGAAAAAGCGATAAGATTTTTCATCTGTCACATAGGCGCTCTGCAGGCCCCATTTTGCTTATTCATGGTCCCCTTCTTCTACTCTTTTGGTAAAACTCTTGTCCGGGATTGTACATATTGCAACACCGGAGGAGGGTGTAACATTTCTGCATCGACATGTACTGAATCCTTCTGGAGCCTCCAATGGTCCTACTTGACTTGTAATCCTGTCCTATACATAGTAACACATATCCCTATTATGCCTTTAAGTTACATATATATTTCTTCCCAATAATTAGCTTTGATTATGAGCCAGACTTTTTTGCTGCCCACATAGTCACAGGGTCACCCAAGGGTGCTCCCGGACATGACAAGCTACCATTTACTGTACATCAAGCATAAAGTTCGTGACAGGCCTTCATATTCTACTACTTACTGGTTATCTATTATAGCTTTTGTTGTTTATTTAGCGAATCTGCATAAAGCATCACTTATGTTTTTTTTTTATAGCCTACTGCGTTATTTTATTTTAACCCCTTAGTGATAGAGCCAATTTGGTACTTAATGACCGAGCCAATTTTTGCAATTCTGACCACTGTGATTTTATGAGGTTATAACTCTGGAATGCTTCAACGGATCCTGCTGATTCTGAGACTGTTTTTTCGGCACATTTTGTACTTCATGGTAGTGGTAACATTTCTTCGACATTTCTTGAGATTATTTATGAAAAAAACGGAAATATGGCAAACATTTTTTACATTTTGCAATTTTCAAACTTTGTATTTTTATGCCCTTAAATCAGAGAGATATATCACAAACAATAGTTAATAAATAACATTTCCCACATGTCTACTTTACATCAGCACAATTTTGGAAACAAATTTTTTTTTTGTTAGGGAGTTATAAGGGTTAAAAGTTGACCAGCAATTTCTCATTTTTCCAACACCTTTTTTTTTTAGGGACCACATCACATTTGAAGTCATTTTGAGGGGTCTATATGATAGAAAATAACAAAGTGTGACACCATTCTAAAAACTACACCCCTCAAGGTTCTCAAAACCACATTCAAAAAGTTTATTAACCCTTTACGTGCTTCACAGGAACTGAAACAATGTGGAAGGAAAAAATGAACATTTAACTTTTTTTTGCAAACATTTTAATTCAGAACCATTTTTTTTACTTTCACAAGTGTAAAAACAGAAATGTAACCATAAGTTTTGTTAAGCAATTTCTGCTGAATACGCCAATACCCAATATGTGGGGGTAAACCACTGTTTGGGCGCACCGCAGAACTTGGAAGTGAAGGAGCGCTGTTTGACTTTTTCAATGCAGAATTGGCTGGAATTGAGATCAGATGCCATGTCATGTTTAGAGAGCCCCTGATGTGCCTAAACAGTGGAAACCCCCCACAAGTGACACCATTTTGTAAACTAGACCCCTTAAGGAACTTATCTAGATGTGTGGTGAGCACTTTGAAACCCCAAGAGCTTCACAGAAGTTTATAACGTAGAGCCGTGAAAATAAAAAATCGCATTTGTTTACACAAAAATGATCTTTTCGCCCACAAATTCTTATTTTCACAATGGTAACAGGAGAAATTAGACCACAAAAGTTGTTGTGCGATTTCTCCTGAATACGTCGATACCCCATATGTGAGGGTAAACCACTGTTTGGGCGCACCGCAGAGCTTGGAAGTGAAGGAGCGCCGTTTTACTTTTTCAATGTAGAATTGGCAGGAATTGAGATTGGACGCCATGTCACGTTTGGAGAGCCACTGATGTGCCTAAACAGTGGAAACCCCCCACAAGTGACACCATTTTGGAAACTAGACCCCTCATGGAACTTACCTAGATGTGTGGTGAGAACTTTGAATGCCCAAGTGCTTCACAGAAGTTTAGAATGCAGAGTCGTGAAAATAAAAAATATATTTTTTTCCACAAAAAAGATATTTTAGCCCCCAAGTTTTTATTTTCACAAGGGTGACAGGAGAAATTGGACTGCAATAGTTGTTGTCCAATTTATCCCGAGTACACTGATGTGCCATATGTGGGGGTAAACCACTGTTTGGGCGCACGGCAGAGCTCGGAAGGGAATGCAGACTTTGATAGAATGGTCTGTGGGCGTTATGTTGCGATTGAGCTTAACTTAAGTTAAGTTAAGGTATACATGCAGAAGTAAAACGCATGTTAAAAATGGCCACAAAACATAAAACCTACAAGAGAAAAAAGTAAATGTAAACCCTGATATAACTAAGTAAAAAAAAGCAAAAATGCATTTAAATAACACAGAGTTTTTAGTAATACTGTTTTTTTGATCAAGAAATAGCACAAAAGCCATCCCACCTCGTCACGGTAACTCTGATCGGGACAGTCCTAAACTATCTAATATTAAAACCTTACCATGTGTCAATGTTGTGTTTTTTTTCTGTGTATTGTTGCATTCTGTGCAATCCGGGGTGTGGCCTCCCTGTTTCTGAGCTAGAAACTGTATAAGGCTTCCCTAGTCTAGTGTTTCACTGTTTGGGCTCAGTCCTTTCATCTGCCCTTATTCACACTGAGGTCAACATTGACACATGGTAAGGTTTTAATATTAGATAGTTTAGGACTGTCCCGATCAGAGTTACCGTGACGAGGTGGGATGGCTTTTGTGCTATTTCTTGATCAAAAAACAGTATTACTAAAAACTCTGTGTTATTTAAATGCATTTTTGCTTTTTTTTTACTTAGTTATATCAGGGTTTACATTTACTTTTTTCTCTTGTAGGTTTTATGTTATGTTGCGATTGCAGAGCCCCTGATGTACCTAAACAGTAGTAACCCTCCACAAGTGACCCCATTTTGGAAACTAGACCCCCCAAGGAACTTATCTAGAAGTGTGGTGAGAACTTTGAATGCCCAAGTGCTTCACAGAAGTTTAGAATGCAGAGTCGTGAAAATAAAAAAAAACATTTTTTTTTCCACAAAAAAGATTTTGTAGCCCCCAAGTTTTTATTTTCACAAGGGTAACAGGAGAAATTGGACCCCAATCGTTGTTGTCCAATTTATCCCGAGTATGCTGATGCCCCATATGTGGGGGTAAACCACTGTTTGGGCGCACGGCAGAGCTTGGAAGGGAAGGAGCGCTGTTTTGGAATGCAGACTTAGATAGAATGGTCTGTGGGCGTTATGTTGCATTTGCAGAGCCCCTGATGTACCTAAACAGTAGTAACCCCCCACAAGTGACCCCATTTTGGAAACTAGACCCCCCCCAAGGAACTTACCTAGATGTGTGGTGAGAACTTTGAATGCCCAAGTGCTTCACAGAAGTTTAGAATGAAGAGTCGTGAAAATAAAAAAAATATTTTTATTTCCACAAAAAAGATTTTGTAGCCCCCAAGTTTTTATTTTCACAAGGGTAACAGGAGAAATTGGACCCCAAAAGTTGTTGTCCAATTTATCCCGAGTACGCTGATGCAGAGCTCAGAAGGGAGGGAGCACCATTTGACTTTTTGAGAGTAAAATTGGCTGTCGTGTTTGGAGACCACCTGATGTAACTAAACAGTGGAATCCCCCCAATTCTAGCTCCAACCCTAACCCCAACACACCCCTAACCCTAATCCCAACCCGATCCATAATCCTAATCACTAACCCTAACGATAATCACAACCCTTACCCCAAAACAACCCTAATGTCAACCCCAACCATAACCCTAATCAAAACCCTAAATCCAACACACCCCTAATCCTAATTTCAACCCTAACCTCAAATCTAACCCTAATCCCAATACACCCCTAATCACAACCCTAACCTTAACCCTAATCCCAAACCTAACCCTAAACCCAGGCGTAACCCTAATGCCAAACCTAACCCTAATACCAACTCTAATCCAAACCCTAACCCCAAATCTAACCCTAACTTTAGCCCCAACCCTAGCTCTAACTTTAGCCCCAACCCTAACCCTAGCCCTAAGGCTACTTTCACATTTGCGTCGTTTGGCATCCATCGCAATCCGTCATTTTGGACAAAAAAACGGATCCTCCAAATGTGCCCGCAGGATGCGTTTTTTTGCCCATAGACTTGTATTGCCGACGGATCGTGACGGATGGCCACACATTGCGTCCGTCGTGCACTGGATCAGTTGTGTTTTGGCGGACCGTCTGCACAAAAAACGTTCAATGTAACTTTTTTGTACGTCGCGTCTGCTATTTCTGACCGCGCATGCGTGGCCGTAACCCTGCCCCCTCCTCCCCAGGACATAGATTGGGCAGCGGATGTGTTGAAAAACTACATCCGCTGCCCACGTTGTGCACAATTTTCACAACGTGTGACGGTATGTTGGGCCGACGCATTGCGACGGCCCCGTACCGACGTAAGTGTGAAAGAACCCTAACCCTGACTTTAGCCCCAACCCTAACCCTAAATTTAGCCCCAACCCTAACCCTAGCCCTAACCTCAACCCTAACCCTAGCCCTAGCCCTAACCCTAACCCTAGCCCTATCCCTAGCCCTAACCCATGCTCTAACCCTAGCCCTAACCCTAGCCCTAACCCTAGCCCTAACCCTAGCCCTAACCCTAGCCCTAACCATAACCCTAATTTTAGCCCCAACTGCTCTTCTCCTGTCGGCCGGCAGATGGCGATAGATGGCGGGCGCACTGCGCATGCGCCCGCCATTTTCTTTTCCCCGGCAGCCAGGAGGAGCAGCAGGAGGATCCAGGGACACCGGTAAGTATAATAGGGTCCCCGAATCCCCCTATTTCTCTGTCCTCTGATGTGCGATCACATCAGAGGACAGAGAATTACACTTTGATTTTTTTTTTTTTTTTGCGGTCGCCGGTAAACAGTTAATTACCGGCGATCGCAAAACAGGGGTCGGTAAAACCGACCCCGATCATGTTCTTTGGGGTCTCGGCTACCCCCGGCAGCCGAGACCCCAAATACTTTCCCGGTGCCGGCAGGCAGGCGCACTGCGCATGCGCCCGCCATTTTGAAGATGGCGGCGCCCACCGAGAGCCACGAGGAGCACCGGGGGAGATAGGTGAGTATTGGGGGGCTATCTGGGACCTCTTTTATCTGTCCTCTGATGTGCGATCACATCGGAGGACAGAGAAATAAAAAATTTTTTTGCGATCGCCGGTAAACGGTTAATTACCGGCGATCGCAAATGCGGGGTCGGTAAAAAAGCCCTGAATCATGTTCTCTGGGGTCTCGGCTACCCCCGGCAGCCGAGACCCCGGAGAAAATCTGACTCTGGGGGGCGCTATTTACTTTTTCCACAGCGCCGTTAATTAACGGCGCTGTGGTTGAAGTACCCTTAGCGGCCGCCGTTAAAAGGCATATCGGCGGTCGCTAAGGGGTTAAGCCACTATGTTTTATGCTAATCTATTATATGCTCGCCTGTCTCCCCTATTGCTATAGGGGTTTTCTTTCCCCACGTCCATATCCTACCCTTCCCTTCCGTCCCTTCCCAATTTATCCTTCCCAGTTAAAAATTACAATCCTAATAAAAACATTTGAAAAAAAAAAAAAAAAGAAATAAGTGGCCAAATCAACAGTACTGAAGTTGGAGATTGAACATTTTGGATTGTCAGATGTGATGTGATGTGGGTGTTAAAGTAGGCTTAAAGTAGGCTTGTTTGGCAAGATAAAGCACAATCATATAGTGGATGAAGTGTTCTGCTGAAAGTGATTTTCTTCAATGACACTGCACACCTAGAGCACCAGTGGAGAAAACATGTTTGCATCGGGTGTCAGGAAAGATGTTGTCCATTGCTCTGCGTCTAGCAGGTGCTGCTTCATCCAGGGCACTTTCAAATGCCTTATTAAAATGTGACAATGCTAAGTCTGGATAAAAGAGGGAAGAGATTGGAGCTAAAGATGACGGTAAATTTTTCATAAGCTGCTGGGTATTGTTGGCACATAGATTTGACAGAGAAAGAAGGTTGTGGTAACAAAAACATAAAGTTGTACACTAAGCAGAGTCGGGAGAAGACCAGGTCCATTGTATTCCCATCTTCATGAGTAGGAGAGTTAGTTAGCTGTGAAAGGCCGAGATGGTAGGTAAGAGAATGAAGATGAGTAGATGACGGATTATCAATTAGGGTGTTAAAAACTCCATGAAGAGAGTGGGAATGTCACACCACGCAAAGTGTGGAAGCTATGTGTCAAAGTTATCCAGAAATAGTTTTGGTAATGCAACTATAATGTACTTTATTCAGTGCTTTTATAGCAGTGCCAAAATCGGTTTAATTAATTGGTTACTAATTTATTAATATAAAAATACTTTATTTTTTGTTATGGTTAGCATATAAAAGCATTTTTAATTTATTTAGTTGTTTTATTTAATGCACAAAGGATGTTGACATAGAGTAAAAATAATTATCGTTTACAATGCCCTAAAGATACGGCAATTGAAATAAAAAGTACATGATGGCCCAATACAGTGCTATAATAATTCCTTGTAGTCTTGTATTGTGCTTACGCAGTTCAATTAAGAGCATCCTTCAATTTATCAGTCTTTCGGCCTTTTCAATCTTTCTTAGACCCTTTCCTGACCTTTGTCTGAATGCAATCCTATTCTCTCTACACATAGACTAAGCACAAAATAAATTTATGCCCACTTGAACAAAATACAGAATATGCTTCCTGTCCATTAATGCCCTCATAGCCAAAATAAATATATTTTTACTTCAAATTCTACTGTATCTGCGAACAATAAACATTTTTTTTATTTTACTCTTTCAAATTGAGTCATGTTTCCATACAAAATCATACTTAAAAGAACATGCAAAGTCAATTGATTCTTTTCAAAAGTTAACAATATACAGCACATTGTTATAGCTTGAGAACATTTCATCTCAGTTCAAATATCCATCTTGCCTAATATCCATACAAATACCAGGATCTTGTTTCACCCATGCTCCTTTTAATGGAAAAAAAATGAAAAACTGTTATTTGTGCTGTAAAACAAGCTTCAATTTGAAATACAAAAATACAATTGTTTGTGATATATGATGTAAATTATTTCTGTGGAAAACATATTCAGAAAAACACAATAGTATGTGTCAAATACTATTACAAATTCAATATAAATGTAGTAAAAGTGTCAGTGACTAAGATAAATTTAAATGTTAGGATAAAGAAAAGAGTTTTGTTGCTTTGTCTTCTAGAAACTAGAATTTTCTTTGAAAAGCAAAACAAATAAGCAAGTATAATTTAGTAAATATATTTAATTTGTTACTGCTCTTTGGCATTTGACCTGAAAATATGTGCAGCTCTACCCCAATGGGGACAAAAAGTGTCCTGTTGGCTCCTTTCAAGTGGTATAAGTCAGTATACTTCTTTAAAGGGTTTGACAAATTTATTTTGTTCGTGGAACTGTCTTCACAAACTGAAAAGCACTTCTGTCCATATTCTGGCTTCTACCACAAAGTGGCTGCTGATGGAGCAGCATATTAC
Source organism: Ranitomeya imitator (assembly GCF_032444005.1). Lineage (NCBI taxonomy): Eukaryota > Metazoa > Chordata > Amphibia > Anura > Dendrobatidae > Ranitomeya > Ranitomeya imitator. Next base: position 1,151,359,607 of record NC_091282.1, read on the forward strand.
AAAACCAGACCATTAACCTCCTCTAATTTTAAAACACCTCACTTAGGAAAGCTGCCTTTCTATTAGAAGGAGGGCATAAACTGGTCTAATCATTCCTCCATCAGTAGCCACTTTATGGACAGAAGTGTATTTCAATTTGTAAAAAAAATTGAAATATGAAAAAGTGGTCAACCCCTTTAACCCCTTAATCCCATATGACATACTATCCCGTCAAGGTGCCCTGGGACTTAATTCCCAGTGATGGGATAGTACATCATATGCGATTGGCAGCGCTCACAGGGGAAGCGCGGCCGATCGTGGCCGGGTGTCAGCTGCCTATCACAGCTGAAATTCGGAACTCTGTGCCAGGCGCGGTAACGGACCTCCATCGGCACATTAACCCCCAGCACACCATGATCAAACATGATCGTGATGTGCCGGAGGTATAGGGAAGCATGGCGCAGGGAGGTGGCTCCCTGCGGGCTTCCCTTAGACCCCCGCAGCAACGCGATGTGATCGCGTTGCTGCGAGGGTCTCCTTACCTCCCTCCCTGCTGCAGGCCCGGATCCAAAATGGCCGCGGCATCCGGGTCCTGCAGGGAGGGAGGTGGCTTACCAAGTGCCTGCTCAGAGCAGGCGCTTGGTAAGCCTGCAGCGCTGTAAGGCTGGCGTCACACTAGCGAGTTTTACGGATGTATGAGTGCATAAAATACGTCCGTAAAACACGCATTACACACGGCCCAATTATTCTTTATACCCCTGCTCCTATCTGCCGTATTTTACTGATCCGTATTATACGGCTTTGTACGGACGTAGAATATCGCAGCACGCTACGTTTGTCACCGTATTGCGCAAAAAAATCGCCAATGAAAGTCTATGGAAGCCAGAAAAATACGGATTACACATGGACCAGCAGTGTGACTTGCGAGAAATACGCAGCGGTGTTAGAGAGAAAAGCCGGTAATTCAGTGCGGTGTACAGTAAAATCACACTGACAGCTTACAGTAGAATAGGTAGAATAAATGTGTACACATAGAATAGGTATATATATATATATATGTCAGTGAGACACATATATGTATATATATTATTATTTCATACAGCGCGAGATAGCTTTAAAGCCGGCAATTCAATTGCCGGCTTTTGCTATCTCCTTCCTAAACCCGACATGATATGAGACATGGTTTACATACAGTAAACCATCTCATATCCCCATTTTTTTGCATATTCCACACTAGTAATGTTAGTAGTGTGTATATGCAAAATTTGGCTGTTCTAGCTATTAAATTAAAGGGTTAAATGGCGGAAAAAATTGTCGTGGGCTCCCGCACAATTTTCTCCGCCAGAGTAGTAAAGCCAGTGACTGAGGGCGGATATTAATAGCCTGGAGAGGGTCCACGGTTATTGGCCCCCCTGACTAAAAACATCTGCCCCCAGCCACCCCAGAAAAGGCACATCTGGAAGATGGGCCTACTCTGGCACTTGACCACTCTCTTCCCATTCCCGTGTAGCGGTGGGATATGGGGTAATGAAGGGTTAATGCCACCTTGCTATTGTAAGGTGACATTAAGCCAGATTAATAATGGAGAGGCGTCAATTCTGACACCTATCCATTATTAATCCAATAGTAGTAAAGGGTTAAAAAAAAAAAAACACATTATTTAAAAGTATTTTAATGAAATAAAAACAAAGGTTGTTGTAATATTTTATTCTACGCTCAATCCATCTGAAGACCCTCACTCTGTAACAATGAAAAAATAATAAACCAACGATATACATACCTTCCAAAGATCTGTAACGTCCCACGATGTAAATCCATCTGAAGGGGTTAAAATATTTTACAGCCAGGAGCTCTGCTAATGCAGCGGTGCTCGTGGCTGCAAAACCCCGGAGAATGAAGGTAAAGTAGGTCAATGACCTATATTTACCTTCATTTGCGGTGAGGCGCCCTCTGCTGGTTGTCCTCATATGAACTCAAGCCTGGGAGCTTTCTAGGAAATTTCCCACACTCGAGGAACAACCAGCAGGGGGCTCATCACGGCGAAAGAAGGTAAATATAGGTCAATATGCAGCCAAATTTTGCATATACACACTACTAACATTAGTAGTGTGGAATATGCAAAAAAAATGGGGATATGAGATGGTTTACTGTATGTAAACCATGTCTCATATCATGTCGGGTTTAGGAAGGAGATGGCAAAAGCCGGCAATTGAATTACCGGCTTTAACCCCTTAGTGACAGAGCCAAATTTTTGAAATCTGACCAGTGTCATTGTATGTGGTAATAACTCTGCAATGCTTCAACAAATCCCAGTGATTTTGAGATTGTTTTTTTGTGACACATTATATTTTATGATTATGGTAAATTTAGGTCAATATGTTTTGTGTTTATTTATAAAAAAATATCAAAAATTTGAGAAAAATGTTAAAAAATTAGCAATTTTCTAAATTTGATTATCCCTTTAATCCAGATAGTCATACCACAGCAAACCATTCATAAATAACATTTCCCACATGTCGGCTTTATATCAGCATCATTTGTAAAATGTTATTTTATTTTGTTAGCAATTTAGGAGGTTTAAAAATGTAGCAGCAATTTTTCATTTTTTCAAGGAAATTTACAAAATGTATCTTTTTAGGGACTTATCCATGTTTGAAGTGACTTTAGGGGTCTTATATATTGGGAAACCCCCAAATGTGATACCATTTTAAAAACAGCACCCCTAGACATATTGAAAACTGCTGTCAGGTAGTTTATTAACCCTTCAGGTGCTTTGCAGGAATTAATGCAAAATGGCATGATAGGAATGAAAATGTGTATTTTTACCACCTAAATGCCTCTAACTTCTGAACAGATTACTAGAGCTGTCAGACTGTAAGGCCGCTATTTGGACATGAATTGCCATGGCAAACATCAGGACCACAAAATCATGATCTGAGGGCACGAGTTTGGATAAAGAGGAAGCTCCCACACTCTGTTAACCATTAATAATGATGTAGTCACACTTGACAGCAGCATCTAAGGGGTTAAACAGATTTGGACGGTGCAAATACTGATCATGGCTGATACAGCAAGTTGTCAGCTATAGTGCACAACCGACAGCTGCTGGATTGTTACCTGTATGGGGAGGCTATTCTCTTATATCTCAGGTCAGTTAAAAGACGTTGCTACGCCCACAGGGCATGGGGAAATATAGAGGAGTCACTAGACCACTGATGGAGCAGTGGCAGCTGTATACCCGGTACACAAGAGACAGGAGAATGGCTTCAAAATGCAAAGGTATTTAATTAAATGAAGTTTTAAACAAACAGAAAGAGGTGCCTGAGAGAGGAACCCTCTGGACCACAACACTGAACCACGTAGTGGAGCACCGGGCAAGGTGTACCCCTATACAGGGATTCTCCCGTCACAACACCAGATGGCCTAAATGCCGCAGTACCCGGACCAGAGGAACGACCCGTACAGACCATATAAACAAGACGGTGGAATTCAAGCTCTATCAGTGAAGAGGATCCTGGAAGCTCTGTGTAGTTTCGGAAAGGCTGATCCAGCCGGCAGCAATATCAGGATAGTTCTGCGAGGAGCAGCTCAGTCAGCCTGGAGTGGAAACCGGGGAGTCCAGAAGGATCCAGAATAGGGAACTGCCAGCGGAGGATTCTGAGGAGACAGAGGGATTAGAAAACCAAAAGTAAACTACACTTTGCAGAGCAGAGCACAGCAGAGAGTGGACTGAGCAGAGGGCCATAAACAATAGAATGAACACATTGTCCAGGCACCTCCCATAATGGGAGGATGCCTTTTATGCACAGAGCATCATAGCACAGAGAGCCTTAATAGAGAACAGGTGTTCTGCTATTTTAAGTATGTGCAGGAAGCGGGGCGCGCCTCCTAAGAGCATTTCCAGGAGACCTGCCAAGAGGATGCAGGTTCTTAGCAGAGAAAGGAGCCGCTGATCGTTTGGAGCCACGGATAGGGCGAGTAGTACCAGTGGAGCTGTGTGAAAGGTGCCGGTCTCCCTTCACAGCAGAGACCGAACCTGCAGCTGAGGGCATGATAGACGTATTGGCTGTCATTAAGGGGTTAAAGCTATCTTGCACTGTATGAAGTATTAATATATATACATATATGTGTCTACTGACATATATATATATATATATATATATATATATACACTAGCTATTGAACCCGTTCTACGCCCGGGTGGCGAGCATTTATATTGGTATATGGTCTCCATCATGTGCTGCTGCCATCCTGCGCCCGTTCTGTCATGTGCTGCTGCCATCCTGCGC